>NC_033801.1:83975859-83979544 GCF_001876935.1 Asparagus officinalis | reverse complement strand
TTCGCAAAGCACCGAATAGCCTGAAGGATTTGAAGAATCAAGAACAGAAGCCATTCCAAGGTCCGTTACACCGGACTGACAGGTTTGGGGCAATCAAAATCCAAAGTATTCAGACTCTTCTATAAAAGAACGAGGCCTGAAAAACTTTGGAGGGGGTATCTGTAGGCGTATAAAACTGCCTAATTAGGTCCCCTGAGAAACAGCTCAGCAACGGTGATTATCGACAAATCAACGAACCCATGCGGGTGACGTATCTAAAACGCGAGCGTTAGTCCGCCAATAACCGAAGCCAAGTGTACACGTGAAGAATTTGGATTAAACGAGGTGACGAGGCTAACGGAACCGCACGCAAACAACGGAAGTAGATCCACGTCGCGTGCCAGAACAAGCTAACAGTTCGGTGGAGTTCAACGAGTCATCCAACATAGAACGGATTCTGAACTCAAACACAAGGCGGATTTACTACCAATCCATTGGATTCGGACTGTCAACATCAAGAGTCCGGATCAACAACGAGCCGCAAAAATGGACACATCGGAGCACAAACACCCGGCCAACACCTAGAGGACTCGGCCAAAAACCGAGCCACCTATAGGTGCTCGCAAGCCGAAGCCCACTAGAGGTGGCTAGGTGGCCGAGCACCCTCCTTTAGGTTGGCCCGGCCCAGATCCTGTGCCCAAGGCACAGATCTGAGAACCTTATAAATAGAGGGCTTGAGCCTCATTTTGGGAGGTTGGAATTCTAGAGCGAAACTCTGCCCCGAATTGAGAAACTGAGTTGGAGTTTTTGATGTCTGTAAGGGTTCCGGTGCTGCATTTATTGTCTGACCGTTGTCGGAATTTTAAACTTGAAGTCGATTTCTGATTTTCTGATCTTTAGCTCGTGTTTGCTGGTTCAACATAGAACTGACCATCGATATTTGGTGCTGAGTCTTTATTTGCGACGCGTTGTCCGGCGTGGTGTTGTTGAGTTATCCTTA
Source organism: Asparagus officinalis (assembly GCF_001876935.1). NCBI lineage: Eukaryota > Viridiplantae > Streptophyta > Magnoliopsida > Asparagales > Asparagaceae > Asparagus > Asparagus officinalis. Next base: position 83,978,565 of record NC_033801.1, on the reverse strand, counting down.
AGAATATTTTTAGGAAAAATATTCTCCAGGAACTTCTCAACCAAAAATATAGGGAATAGTTTATACTCGTATACCTTATTGGAGTACTAAGAAGCAGTTTATACTCGTATACTTTTCGGAGTTATGATTTTTTTTTCATTGCAACGCATTGATCGGCGTTGACCTAGGGTTACGAACGTCGTACGTTAACTGTTTGATCGCAATGCATTAATTGGCGTTGACCTAAGGTTATGCGTTGACTGGTGTTGACCCTAGGGTTTCGAACGTCGTACGTTGACTGTTTGATCACAACGCGTTGACTGGCGTTGACCTGGGGTTACGCACGTCGTACGTTGACTGTTTGATCGCAACGCGTTGACTGGCGTTGACCTGGGGTTACGCGTTGACCGGCGTTGACCCTGGGTCTACACAGTTTAAGCTCTTAAGTTGTTGGAGCGCGGTGATCCCAAATGTCAGAGCTACAGGACCAACCATGAAAGCTGATTCGTCTACGGATACAGATCTTATCCCGAAGTCATTGGATGCTCAAATCATGAGACCAACTAATAAAGCTGATGCGTCAGTGACTCTCGCATTTATAGGATTTTTGGCAAACCCCCAGCCATCAACGGGTTTGATGAGCCTTTACCGACTACCGTTTGAGTCGGGCTATCATGCGGATTGTCTAAATCCGTTCCGCATGTAACGTTGTGCTAAGAGAGTGAATTCTCTGAGACTTTGTGCTATGATGTCGAATACATAGACTTTACCATTTGTTACGAGAATAGGCTACCCGACGACGCGTGTTAGGCGTTGACTTTAGGATTTTTGGCCAACCCCCATGTTCGCGGGGAAAATCGTAGGTTTCTTTGTTATTGATTCCATTGTCATCTTGAGTTACAACTTTTTGAGTTACAAAAGATCCGGTCTTTTTATAAGATCCGGTTACAACGAAAATCAAATAAAAAATAAACAAAGATTACAACTTTGTTTCCTTGTTTGTCGAACGAATCGCGAGCTCCTGTTTTGCGGTCGCTCGCTTGGTGGGTTCTTTGCCTGCGCCGGGGTTATTTGCCGTGGACCACCGCGAGATCTAGATCCGGTCAGATCTCGGTTACAACGAAAATCAAATAAAAAATAAACAAAGATTACAACTTTGTTTCCTTGTTTGTCGAACGAATCGCGAGCTCCTGTTTTGCGGTCGCTCGCTTTGTGGGTTCTTTGCCTGCGCCGGGGTTGTTTGCCGTGGACCACCGCGCGATCTAGATCCGGTCAGATCTACGCAGTACAACGGGTATTATTTCACCAAGGAAATAATAGCCGGGGAGGATTGTTTCACCAAGGAAACAATCGTCCAAGTCTCGGGATCTAAGACCAAGCTTAGATCCGGAGTGTAGCAACGTAGATCTGAGATCCGGTCCTCTCGAACTCCTGCCTTATTTGGCGTTGATGATCGTCGAGCACCAGATCTGGAGGTGCAAGTCCTCGAAGTCCCAAAGCTTGAATCTTGTTAAGTTCTGAGTCTCCAATCCAGCAGGGCTTCGCCTCTCTCCAAAATTTCCAACCCTCTCAAATGAACAAGCCTGAAGTTGGCTCGGCTTCAGCCGAGCCCCTCTAGGTGGTGGGTTTGGTGTTTTCCGCCTTGGTTCTATCTGTGATTTGGTTCTGTGGTTGATTTATCCAGACTTGATTCGTTGACCTGATTTGGCAGTAAATCCACTTCTGAATCTGAGTCCGAAACCGATCTTGATTCGATCGTGATTCGTCCGAGTATGCCCTTGGTTGGATGACTCGTTGACTCTTCGAACACTTGGCTTGATCCCGCACGCGAATGGATGTATTCCGTTGCTTGCGTGCGATTCGTCGATCTCGTCGCCTCGTTGGTTCGTCGGTTTGTGCCGAGCTATGCTAGGGGACCTATAAGCAATTTTATATGCCTACAATGTGACGTTGTGCTAATGGAATAAATTCCCTTAGACTCGCTGCTACGACTTCGAATACGTAGACTTCGCCATTATTACGGGAATAGGCTACCCGGCAACGCGTGTTAGACGCTGACTTATCCTTACTTAGGTTTCAGGATAGAATACCCCAGAATCGAACTCTGGTGTCTTCTTCCACGGAGAAAGACTAAACCGGCGACGCGTGTTAGGCGTCGGCATATCCTTTCTTAGGATTCAGGATGAAATTCCCCATGCGTGTAAGGCATGGATTTTGGTGTTATTAATAACAACCAAAAATAGGGAATAGTTTATACTCATATACCTTATTGGAGTGTTTAAGAAGCAGTTTATACTCGTATACTTTTCGGAGTAGTAAGAAGCAGTTTATACTCGTATACTTTTCGGAGTATTGATTCTTTCATTGCAACGCATTGATCGGCGTTGACCTAGGGTTACGCGTTGTCCGGCGTTGACCTAGGGTTACGCGTTGTCCGGCGTTGACCTTAGGGTTTTGGACGTCGTACGTTGAATTTTTTGCTCGCAACGCGTTGACTGGCGTTAACCTAGGGTTACGCGTTGACCGGCGTTGACCCTAGGGTTTCGAACATCGTACGTTGAATTTTTGATCGCAACGCGTTGACTGGCGTTGACCTAGGGTTACGCGTTGACCGGCGTCGACCGGCGTCGACCCTAGGGCTTCGAACGTCGTAGGACGCTCAAGTCACGAGACCAACTAATGAAGCTGATGCGTCAGTGACCCCGTATTTATAGGATTTTTGGCAAA
>NC_033801.1:83940086-83963967 GCF_001876935.1 Asparagus officinalis | reverse complement strand
CATTCCAAGGTCCCGTTACACCGACTGAAGGTTGGGACAATCATATCCAAAGTATTCCAGACTCTTCTATAAAAGAACGAGACTGAAATACTTTGGAGGGGGTATCTGTAGGCATATAAAATTGCTTATAGGTCCTTTAGCTCAGCTCGGCACAAACCGACGAACCAACGAGGCGACGAGATCGACGAATCGCATCAAGCGACGGAATGCATCCATACACGTGCGGGATCAAGCCAAGGGTTCGAAGAGTCAACGAGTCATCCAACCAAAGGCATACTCGGACGAATGACGATCGAATCAAGATCGGTTTCGGACTCCAACTCAGATCCGGATTTACTGCCAAATCAGATCAACCAAATCAAAGACTAAGTTAATCAAATCACGGACAGAACCAAAGGCGTAAAACACCAAAAAAACCACCACCTAGAGGGGCTCGGCCGAAGCCGAGCCAACTTCAGGTGGCTCGGCCCAAGCCGAGCCACCCTGAGGTGGCCGGCCCAGATCTGTGCCTAGGCACAGATCTGAGTGCCTATAAATAGGCTAGGCCTTGGTTCATTTGAGTGGTTGGAAATTTTGGAGAGAGGCGAAGCCCTGCTGGATTGGAGACTCCGAACTTAAAAAAGATTGAAACTTTGGGACTTCGGGGACTCACTCCTTCAGATCTGGTGCTCGGCGATCATCAACGTCAAATAAGGCAGGTGTTCGAGAGGACCGGATCTCAGATCTACGCAGGCGTACTCCGGATCAAAGCTTGGTCTTTGATCCCGAGATTTGGGCGATTATTTCCTTGGTGAAATAATCCTCCCCGGCTATTATTTCCTTGGTGAAATAATACCCGTCGTACTGCGTAGATCCGACCGGATCTAGATCTCGCGGTGGTCCACGGATAAACCCCGGCGCAGGCAAAGAACCCACAAAACGAGCGACCGCAAAACAGGAGCTCGTGATTCGTTCGACCAACAAGGAGAAAGTTGTAATTTTTTTTATTTTCTTTGATTTTCATTGTAACCGGATCTTATAAAAAGACCGGATCTTTGTAATCGATAAACTATTACAAGAATTTGCAATGGAATCAATGATGAAGAAAGACACGATTTTTCCCGGGAACAATCTGGCGACCACAGTGGGAGCCACCGATCTCGCTGCCGAGATCGTTGCGTCGCAGCCGCGGATCTCGATCCCGGTCGAGGAGGAGGTCGAGTATGAGTTCGACCAACAAAAGTTCGAGGAGCATCTATCATCCTCGTCCGGATCTACCTCCCCTCACAAGTCCAAGAAGTCCAAGAAGTTCTCCTCCAAGAGAAAGGCTCGTTGGTACGAAGACGTCGAAAATACCAACGAAGATCTTGCCCCGTTTGATGCCAAAGTCGCATCGGGTGAGATTCCTCCAAATCCCAACCAGGTCGGATCTGCTCTGGCCAACCCTTCTGCCGCAGGGGGCGTGGTGACTCTCTCGAAGAGAGCCCGCCAAAGGCAACGTCAACGCCTTGCGAAACAATTCGCAAAGGCCATGGAGTCTGTTGACGGGATCCGCTACAACGCGGATCTGAAGAACAAAAGAGGCAAAAAGCCTCAACAATCGATGAATGGTGGTTCCTCGAATGGCAGCTCCTCCAAGCCGCCAACGAACGAATGGATCCGGGTCAAACGGAACCGTTCGACACTTGAAGAGCGGATTCACAAACGCCGCGCGTTACTCGCACAAGCAAAAATTCTTGTGCAGGAGGCCAAAAAGTTGGAGGAAGAAAGAGTGGCCAAAAAGCCATTACCAACCCGCCAAGTATGGAGACCGAAGCAGCCTCCAACAAAAGTTCAACTTCCGGCAAATAAATCCAAACTGCCGATGATTTCCACAACTGCTCCGGGAGATCCCGCAGGACCATCCCAGAAAAGGAAGTCAGTCTTGGAGCGCCTCGGTCCAATTCCCGATGAAAAAGGCAAAGTTCCAGTTCAGGAACGTTTGGGCCCGCTGAAGAATCCCCGAACCACTCAACATGCTGGGGGTCGCCGCCACCTCCAACGTGATAAGGAGCTCAGGGCAGCTATGCGCACCAATTTGCGTATTGAAGTCCAGCAGCCCATTGAGAATTCACGCCCACAAAGGCGCGTTTCGAGGCGCGTGACTCTCGAAAGTCCGAAGAAGGTAATTCACTCTCAGAAGGAAACGTTATCGTCTGATGATGATTGTGTTATACCTGAGAAATCGCGCCAACACACGATAGGTTGCTCCGACTTTCAAATAGACGAGCTGTACTATCGTGCTGGGGGTACGAGCAAAGCCAGAAAGAGAAGTCCTCGAAGGCTAGAAAATCAGTGCCCTTGTTCAAAGCTCATTCGGGCGGTACTGTCTGAGTGCAACTGCATTAAGGCGGTCCCCGAAAGAGTTTTAGTTTTCGAAAGGCTTAGTACCGACGCGCCAAAACCAAGGCATAGGCGTTTCCGGCAAAGAAGAACGGTGGTTGAAGATGGAGAATTTCCGAGGGTCACTACCAATATGACCAGCAAAAGGGCATCGACAAGGGATAATCCCGAGTCAATTCCGGAAGTACCCTGGTATCTAACTCGTCTGCAGTCTGGAGCCATTACACGAGGAACTTATGGTAGGGTTCGGACAAGAACACCTTCAGAAGATGAAGAATCAGATGCCTGCTCTGCGGTCGCATCAGATAACACGATATCCAGCGACGGACAACCCTGCGAGTCATTCATGATAAGCGCGGAACAAGTGGCCAAGATGCTCGAAGACGCCTTAGCCAAGCAATAGGAGAGCTTCAGGTTCGAAATGCAGATGGCCATGCAGAACATGAGGGAAATGCATGACCAGCAAATCCGAGCGCTGACAAACCAGCAAGGCGAACCAAGCCGACGTAATCAAGTCGTTCAGGAAGAGGATCACATGGATACAGATGAAGCTCACAATGCCAATAATCCTCCCGTCAATGCAGGGGGTGGTAATGAGAATGCTAGTCGTAATGCCACACTTCCGCCTCAGAATCGTGCTAACGAAAACACAGGCGAAAGTCTGAAGATCAAGAACCTCGAGAGCAAAATCAACACATTGATTTCCGCTCAAGAGGTGAAGAAAACAGGTATTCCTTGTCCATACCCAAGAGAGTGGGAATCAATCCCATATCCGGCGAAGTTCAACCTAATTAACTTCACGCCGTTTGATGGGAAGGGTTCGCCCACTCAGCATGTGATTTATTTCAAATCACACCTGGGGGTAATCTCTGGCAATGAGCCTCTGATGGTGCGGTCATTCGTCGGTACTCTTCGCGGAGCCGCCTTCGATTGGTACCGCCGCCTCAAGCCAGGAAGCGTGAACAGCTGGGATGACATGGAGACCAAGTTCCTGGCCAACTTCTTCGATGACGACACCGAGATATCTATCGGATCATTGCTCGATGAGAAACAAAAAGACGGGGAATTGGTCGACACCTTCGTTAAAAGGTTCCGGAACAAGGCGTTGAATTGCCGGGACCCGATCACTGAAGAGTTCATTCTCCAGACCTGCCATAACAATCTTTCGTTGGACGTGTTGGAAGCAATGGGGACAGCACCGTCCGAAACATGGAAGGATCTGAAGGTCCGAGGGGAGCAAGATGAGCGATTCCTCCGAAGAAAGAAGGCCGAGAGGAACCGACCGACGGTTAATCCTCCGAACTCGAACTTTGCCTCCCGTGGTGAGGGCAAGACACCTGCAACGGCTGTTGATGCTAATCAAACATCGCAACAGCAATCCCGGAGACAGCAGAAGGCTTCGGGTCCGAGACTCCAAAGAGAGTATTCCTTCAAGGACGAAGACGTTCCAGCCATCTTCGAATCCCTCCTTGGAAGCAACAAGATCAAGCTACCACCTATCACAAATCAGGAGGAAGCTGACAACACTACGGACCCGAAGTACAGTGCATACCACAGGAGGGTCGTTCATCCCACCAAGGATTGCTTTGCTCTCAGGAATAGCTGTAGGCATTGAAAATTGCCTATAGGTCTCCACGAACGGTTCAGTGTTAAAGAGCGACGATGAACGTCACTATCCGAGCCACAGGAGTCCAATTGACATCGACGAACGACTGAAGTGAATCGACGAGCTACGTGAGCTTATAGGACTTCGGAACAACCAAGACCCGGACCAATCGGGAACCCGGCACTGTTCACAAAAAGGACAACGCCCTTCGTGCCTCGACCACTCTACAGATAATCCAACCACCAGAGCGGATCGAACTCTTCGTCAAGCATCAAACGCACCCGGAATCACTTAAATCCGAGGTCGGACGAAGAATCTACGGGGAAAGCAATTATACACCTAAAACGGAGTCCCGGCGAGTCGAAACACCCCGGGGGTGTCTAGGAAAAGCCTAGACACCCCAGGGGTGTCTCGGCCTGGCCGAGACACCAGGGGGTGTCTAGGCCCCCTAGAGCTCCCCTAGCACCTATAAATACCCCCCTTTGGCCTTTGTTTTGGAAGGAGGATTTTTGGAGAGCCTTGGCGAAGCCCTGCTGCAGTGAAGAGTGGCCGTGCGCTTCATCGAAAAGAGGAGAGGTCTACATCAGCAAAGGAGTCTTCTTCTTCATTCACCCCTTCTCTTTTCCTTAGTGTTGCCCCTTAGCGGTGATACTAAGTAGAGCGAATATCTCGATTATCCGAGATAGGAGCTATAAACTTCTAGATCTCACGCGGATCGGCGAAGTTCTGCTTCTATATCCCTTCGCAGATAGACGAAGCTCTGTCCGATTCTGTCGGAACAGATCTGATTGCCCGGTGGTCCACGGATATCAACGTCCCCGTCACAGGCCAAAGACCCACGCAAGCAAGAGATGACAAACAGATCTTGCGTTTGTTTGAAAGGAGTTGTATTTCTTTTGTTTTCATTGTGTACCGGTCTTATAAAAAGGCTATCTTTTTATTTCATTGTAACGATCAAAGTTGTAATGAATGCAGCAATGAATACAGCAACCAACTTTTTCCGCAAACAACGGGTTACACGCCTCTTGCGTTTGTTTGAAAAGAGTTGTATTGCTTTTGTTTTCATTGTGTAAGGGTCTTATAAAAAGGCTATCTTTTTGTTTCATTGTAACGATCGAAGTTGTAATGAATGCAGCAATGAATACAACAACTTTTTCCGCAAACAATAGCATTCAGACCTTGGTTGAAGCTAGCGTCATATCGCTCAGATAAGCCAAATAAGAACGGCAAGACTCCAAAGAGTATACGAGTATAAACTGTTTCTCAATCCTCCAACGGGTGCAAGAGGTTAAACTGCTCCCTGCAAACTCCAAAGAGTATACGAGTATAAACTGTTTCTCAATCCTCCTGTATATGAGTCTAAACTGTTTCATTTCTTTCACGGGAAGTTCCTGGAGAATTTTTATGTTCTTAAGGATAACCCGTTCAGGTAACTGAGAATAAGGTCCGAACCAGTTTCGCAGAGGAAGCTGGGGATGGATAATTCGTGTAATGGGAAGTTCCCAAAATAATGTTAATATTTTTAGGGATAACCTGATCAATATGAACAAAGTGATGAACACTAAATCTGTTAGGACCACAACCAAAATCTCCTCTCGATTCCTCCAATGAACGAGAGGTCCATAGATCGAGCGATCAAACCTTCCTACAGTTAGGATCGTCTCAAACCTCCCACCTGGTCAAACCTTCTTACAGTTAGGACCACAACCAAAGTCCCCCTCTCGATTCCTCCAATGAACGAGAGGTCCACAGATCGAGCGATCAAACCTTCCTACAGTTAGGATCGTCTCAAACCTCCCAATTGGTTAAACCTTCTTACAGTTAGGACCACAGTCAAAATCCCCTCTCGATTCCTCCATTGAACGAGAGGTCCACTTTAAAATCAAGTGATCAAACCTTCCTACAGTTAGGGTCACCTCAAACTCCCATTTGGCCAAACCTTCCTACAGTTAGGGTCAAAACCATAATTCACTCTCGATAAACGAGAAATTCACCTTTAGTTCGGTAATCAAACCTTCTGACAGTTAGGATCATCCGAAGTTTTCGATTCTCGGAGTGGAGGTCCCACTCCTAGTTTCATCGTTCCGGATTCTGGGGGTGGAGATCCCACCTCGAGTCTCATTTCCAGCTGAAGATAGAATATAAAATTCTTCTTCAGTGTCGGGGGATAGAATATAAAATTCTTCCTATTTCGGGTTCGTCTTTGTCCCAAGAGAAGACACCACTTTTTTTTAACTCTCAAAATCTGTGCCTCACAAGTACAGGGAATTTTATCCCGAATCCTAAGTAGGGATAAGTCTGCGCCTAACACGCGCTGCCAGTTTAGTCTTTTTCCGTAGAAAAAGACACCAGAGTTCGATTCTGGGGTATTATATCCTGAAACCTAAGCAAGGATAAGTCTGCGCTTAACCCGCGCTGCCGGTTAGTTCTTAACCGTTGAAAAGAACATCCGTCCACATATTCAACATTGTGGCAGGTTGTTATTAATAACACCAAAGGGAAAATCTCCAATCATTTCAAGTGATCCCGACCCTAATTTCTCTCTAGGAAGCGGAGTCAATCCGGGAACAGCTCAACTTCAGCTAGAAGCCGTCGGATATAACAACGACCATGGGGTCCAAGAAGGAGTCCATTCCGATGATGAGTTCTCAGATTCTCATTCCACGCTCGCCTCTGACGACACAACGTCTAGCATAGGGCAAGCTCGAGAAGTGTTCATGATCAACACCGAGCAGATAGCCAAAATCATTGAAGAGGCCCTGGCTAAGCAGAAGGAAATCTTCAAGTTTGAAATGGAAATGGCTATGCAAGAGATGAGACAAATGCACGATCAACGAATGTCAAATCAGTTAGTTGGATCCAGCCGTCGCACCCAGAACGCCGCAATTGACAGCGATCCGGAAGTGGACGAAGTCGTCATGGCCGACGCACCACCCAAGAATACTGGGGGTGGCCCCACTAAAAATAACAACGCTGGGGGTGGACCCACCAATGATGATAACGGGGGTGGCCGTATTCTTCCTCTCGAAAATTGTCCAAAACAAGATATAAACGAGGCCGAAAAGATGAAGGATCTCGAAAGAAAAATCGACGCTCTGATGTCTACTCGAGAGGTGAAGAAGACCGGCATTCCGTGTCCTTACCCGAAGGAGTGGGATTCGATCCCGTATCCGGTGAAATTCAACCTGATCAACTTCACGCCGTTCGGCGGGAAGGGCTCGCCCACTCAGCATCTAGTCTACTTCAAGTCCCACTTGGGGGTGATCTCTGGCAACGAGCCTTTGATGGTTCGGTCATTCGTTGGCACCCTTCGCGGGCCTGCTTTCGATTGGTACCGCCGTCTCAAGCCCGGAAGCATCAACAGCTGGGAGGACCTGGAAAGCATGTTCCTCGCTTATTTCTTCGATGATGACACCGAAGTGTCGGTCAGGACACTCTTCGATATGAAACAAAAAGACGGAGAGACGGTGGACACCTTCGTCAAACGCTTCCGCAATCAGGCAATGAACTGCAAGGATCCCGTCACGGAGGAGTTCGTCTTGCAGACCTATCATAACAATTTGTCCATTAACATCTTGGACGTTATGGGAATAGAGCCGTTCAGTACCTGGAGAGAATTGAAGGTGCGCGGAGAACAGGCCGAACGCTTCCTCAGAAGGAGGAAGGCCGAGAGGAGCCAACCGATGGTTAGCCCTTTGGATTCGAGTCTCGTACCTCATGATGAAGGGGACACACCTGCAACAGTTATTGACATTGATCAAACGCCACAACAACAGCTCCGAAGACAACAGAATACTTCGGATCGAGAGGCCCAGGAAGAGTACTCGTTCAAGGACGAAGACATTCCCGCCATCTTCGAGTCTCTTCTCGAAAACAACAAAATCAAGCTTCCCCCCATCATGAATCAGGAGGAAGCTGACGATTCTGCGGATCCGAAGTACTGCGCGTACCACAGGAGGATCCTCCATCCCACCAAGGCTTGCTTTACTTTAAAGAATAGCATCCAAACCTTGGTTGAAGCCGGCGTCATAACGCTAGAGTAAGCCATTTGAGAACGGCAAGACTCCGACAAGTATAAGAGTATAAACTGCTTCTTAAGACTCCGACGAGTATAAACTGCTTCTCAACACTCCGACAAGTATAAGAGTATAAACTGCTTCTTGACACTCCGACAAGTATAAGAGTATAAACTGCTTCTTGATCCTCCAACCGGTATAAGAGGTTAAACTGCTGCCTGATCCTCCGACCGGTATAAGAGGTTAAACTGCTCCCCGATCCTCCGACCGGTATAAGAGGTTAAACTGCTGCCTGATCCTTCGACCGGTATAAGAGGTTAAACTGCTCCCTGATCCTCCGACCGGTATAAGAGGTTAAACTGCTCCCTGATACTCCAATAGGTATATGAGTCTAAACTATTTCCTACCATTGACGGGAAGTTCCTGGAGGATATTACGCTAATATTCTGAAGAATAACCCGGTCGGATAACAAAGTCAAACCCAGATCCAAGAGAGAAGCTGGGGGTGGATAAACCAATGCATCGGGAAGTTCCCGGAAGAATACCACATGGGTATTCTTAGGGATAACCCATTCATTGTGGAATTGACAGATAAGAAATCTACATTCGAACTCTGAAAGTCAGAATGTCTCTTCTTATTCTTATCAAAATTCTCTAGCTCTTATGAGTTATTTTTGTGAGATGAGATCTAATCCTCTGATAGGTTAATCTTTCCTCACCAAGCCATCCGCTGATCAAATTAAACGACAGTGGATCCACCAACATTTCCATTCGCCCGTCATTGGCATTTCTCAGACTTAACATGCTAGGTCCTAAACGCCCAGCATTAAAGCCTCCCTTTGAGTGATAATACGAGTTGGCACTTTCTTTGCTACCCGTATTCCACTTTCTTTGCTTTCTGGTCAAACCTATAAAAGTTAGGGCCAAAACCAAAATCCCCTCTCGATTCCTCCAATGAACGAGAGGTCCACTTTCAAATCGAGTAATCAAACCTTCCGATAGTTAGGGTTATCCGATCTGTTACGATTCTCGGAGTGGAGATCCCACTCTTAGTTTCATCCTTCCGGATTCTGGGGGTGGAGATCCCACCTCGAGTTTCCTTTCCAGCTGAAGATAGAATATAAAATTCTTCCTCTTTAGCACCGGGAGATAGAATATAAAATTCTTCCTCTCCCGTTTCCTTTCCAGTTGAAGATAGAATATAAAATTCTTCCTCTTCAGTACCAGGAGATAGAATATAAAATTCTTCCTCTCCTGTTTCTCAGTCTGTCTTTGCTTTTAGAAAAGACATGATTCTCAACTTCCAATCCGGGCACTCGATGCACGGGGAATTTCATCCCGAAGCCTAAGTAGGGATAAGTCAACGCCTAACACGCGTTGCCGGGTAGTCTATTCCCGTGAGAAAGACGAAGCCTATGTATTCAAAATCATAGCACAAAGCCTCAAAGAGTTTATGCTAGCCCGACTCAAACGGTAGTCGGTAAAGGCTAATCAAATCCGTTGAAGGCTGGGGATTAGCCAAAAATCCTAAAGTCAACGCCTAACACGCATCGCCGGGTAGTCTATTCCCGTGAGAAAGACGAAGTCTACGTATTCAACATCGTAGCACTAAGAGCGGTAACTCTCTTAGCACAACAAAGTCAACGCCTAACACGCGTTGCCGGGTAGTCTATTCCCGTGAGAAAGACGAAGTCTACGTATTCAATATCGTAGCACTAAAAGGGTTAACTCTTTTAGCTTAAACGTCGCATAGGAGCGGACTTAAGCAATCCGCATGCTAGCCCGACTCAAACGGTAGTCGGTAAAGGCTAATCAAATCCGTTGAAGGCTGGGGATTAGCCAAAAATCCTAAAGTCAACGCCTAACACGCGTCGCCGGGTAGTCTATTCCCGTGAGAAAGACGAAGTCTACGTATTCAATATCGTAGCACTAAAAGGGTTAACTCTTTTAGCTTAAACGTCACATAGGAGCGGAATTAAACAATCCGCATGCTAGCCCGACTCAAACGGTAGTCGGTAAAGGCTAATCAAATCCGTTGAAGGCTGGGGATTAGCCAAAAATCCTAAAGTCAACGCCTAACACGCGTCGCCGGGTAGTCTATTCCCGTGAGAAAGACGAAGTCTACGTATTCAATATCGTAGCACTAAAAGGGTTAACTCTTTTAGCTTAAACGTCACATAGGAGCGGAATTAAACAATCCGCATGCTAGCCCGACTCAAACGGTAGTCGGTAAAGGCTAATCAAATCCGTTGAAGGCTGGGGATTAGCCAAAAATCCTAAAGTCAACGCCTAACACGCGTCGCCGGGTAGTCTATTCCCGTGAGAAAGACGAAGTCTACGTATTCAATATCGTAGCACTAAGAGCGTTAACTCTCTTAGCACAACGTCACATGCGGAACGTATTTACACAATCCACATGCTAGCCCGACTCAAACGGTAGTCGGTAAAGGCTCATCAAACCCGTTAATGGCTGAGAATTTGCCAAAAATTCTATAAAAACGAGTCATTGACGTATCAACTCCACTAGTTGGTCTCGTGACTTGAGCACCCAACAAATTCAGGATAAAATCCACACATGCAGATGAATCAGCTTTAACAGTTGGTCCTGCAGCCCCAACACTTGGGACCGCGAGGCTCCAATACCTTAAGAGCTTAAACTGTGTATACTCCAGCAAACGTACGAGTATAAACTATGTTAATGGCGATTCAAAACCCTAAGGGTCAACGCCGGTCAACGCGTAACCCTAGGTCAACGCCAGTCAACGTGTTGCAACACAAGTCAACGTTCGACGATTCGAAACCCTAAGGGTCAACGCCGGCCAACGCGTAACCCTAAGTCAACGCCAGTCAACGCGTTGTAACCAGAGTCAACGTTCGACGATCCGAAATCCTAAGGGTCAACGCCGGTCAACGCGTAACCCTAGGTCAACGCCAGTCAACACGTTGCAACACAAATCAACATTCGACGATTCAAAACCCTAGGGTCAACGCCGGTCAACGCGTAACCCTAGGTCAACGCCGGCTAACGCGTTGTGACAAAAAGTCAACACACGATGGTCTGAAACCCTAAGCCAGCACAATGTGGCGAAGGTAGTTCAAAGTCAACTCAATGACAGGAGCCAAACTCAATTCCTCAGCTACAGACTCGAGACTCCAACGACGGCCAAGCGATAAACGCAGTGCCGGAAGAACTTTGGCTATTCGTCAAAGCATCGGATAGACCGAAAATCGAAGGAGCCAAGAGTTGAAGCTAACCACAGGTCCTTACGCCGACTGAAGGCCAGACCAATCACATCCAAAGTATTCCAGCATCTTCTATAAAAGAAACAAGTCCGGAACACTTTGAAGGGGGTATCTGTAGGCATCGAAAATTGCCTATAGGTCTCCACAAACGGTTCAACGTTAAAGAGCGACGATGAACATCACTATCTGAGACACTACACCGATTCAATCACCTACGCCGCTTCAACAGCTATAAACACGAATGCAGCTTCTTATGTGAGATGATTGATCTTGATGGCTGCGACAACAACACGACTAATATTATATTAGCAACCATTAGAGGTGCTGATGAGCAGTGTAATGATATTCGACACACTCAGTGGAGATCATGACCTGCAGTTGATAGAGCGTTATTGAGATGCCTCAATTGTCACAAATGGCCTGAATAAGACCTTCTTTACTGGTCTTTGGTGTCATCCATATATAAAGACAGAGAAATCTAAATACTACGACAATCAACAGCTCGAACGCAGCTCCAATCGCTGCCAAGCACATCTCGAACGCAGCTCCAATCGCTGCCAAGCACAGCTCGAACGCAGCTCCATCGCTGCCCAACGCAGCTTATCAATCGCTGCCCAACGCAGCCCGTCAGTCGCTGCCAAACGCAGCTCAATCACCGCCAGAACGCAGGTCAAGGTTCTGACTCATTCAAACGTGATCGTAATAACTTCGAAGCTGTTCTTCACCCACGATTTGAGGAGTGGCTTTAGTGAGTTGTTATACCCGATTAATGGGGTAACTAAACCCCCATTTAGGTGCGGATTAAGGGGGTAGTTACCACCCGTAATCCCCCTATAAATAGCAACAAACTCAACAGAGTTAAAGATCAGATTTTTGATAATCAGATCAAGGGCGGATTTTTGGTTGAGGGGATCTTTCAGGCGAGGTTGGAATTTGGAGAAGATCTTTTCGATCAGATCTTCCAGAATCAGAAAAAAAGGAGGATTGACTCCTTACACAGTCTGGGAAATCAACAGGCGGAGGAACTCTAAACCGTCGATATTTGGCTTATTAACCGAATTATTTTTGGTTCAAACAACTCTATCATTAGAGTTTGTTACTTGTTCTGAATCACTAAACTCGTCAAGAGTTATCAACCAGACAAGACAGTTGTTCCAGTGAGTATAGATATTCGGATCGTCAACGAGAAGCAAACTCGGCGCGAACATTCGAGGGAGGCATCTCATCGCTACCAAGAAGAACCCAAAATTAAACAAAGGAGAGAATCCCGATCATTCTCTTCTCTTTTGTAATCGGAAATCCAATTGTAATTGAGAGTTGAGAGAGTTGTAAACATTCTTTTCCTAAACAAATTAGAAAGAATAAAAATCAAATACAGTTCTTTCATTATTTTCTTATTTGCAAATTTCCCACAAACATGAAGCATAGTAGGTCTAGACTTGAAGCGACTGATTAAACTCACAACAAACTACAAATCTGGCCGAGTCGTGGTGATGTGCATTAGACTCCTAATCATTTGCTTGTAGAGCGTCTCGTTAATCCTCTCTCCATCTTCATCACTGCCAAGCTTACAACCTGGAACAATAGGATTGCATACTGGATTGCAATCCTCCATCCCAAACCGTATCAAGACCTCTATTGCATACTTGTATAGAGAGATATGAATGCCACCAAGTGCCTGCATCACTTCTATACCAAGAAAAAAACCGCATCTTGCTAAGATCAGACATATCGAACTCCTTTTGCATTGAACTCTTAAACTCTTACATCATTAAAGCATCATTACCAGTATAAATGAGATCATCGACATAAACACTGATAATGAGAACTTTATCTCCACTGTCCTTCTTGAAAAATAGAGTCTGTTCATTCTTGCTTCTTTGAAAATCCTCATTGACAAAGTAAGCTTCAATACGACTGAACCAAGCCCTAGGTGCTTGTTTCAGTCCATATAAAGCTTTATGAAGCTTGTAGACTTTGTGCTCACTCCCCTTGATCACATAGCCCTTTGGTTGTTGTACATAAACAACTTCTTGCAAAGCTCCATGCAAAAACGCCAATTTGACATCAAGTTGGAAAATCTCCCAGCCATTTTTTGCTGCAATGCCAATCACCATTCTCATTGTGTCCATCCGACCGACTTGTGTGTATACCTCTGTATAATCTATCCTAAGCTTTTGAGAATATCCCTTCGCCACCAAGCGAGTTTTGAGCTTGTCTACTTCCCCGAGTTCATTGAGTTTGGTCTTGTAGATCCATTTAACACCAATGCACTTAGCTTCTTTTGGCAACTCCATTAACTCCCAAGTCTGGTTTCATTCAATTGCTTCCATTTCAGCATCCATTGCTAATCTCCACTCCTTGCTTTTCTTTGCCTCCTCAAAGGTTGATAGATTACATGTGTCAATCTCAACCATGTTCAGTTCTGCCTCATCTTCTGATAGCTCACCACTAGTGATGTAGTCACTAAGGTAAGGAGGTGGTCTTCAAACTCGTCCCTCCCTTGCTCCTGCAACGTTAGTTTCATTGCTAGTGTTTCCACTGACATCATCACTTCTTTCAACTACACTAGTTTCACCATCTTTATCACCATCATCCCTAAACTCACTTACATCACCTCCCTTGTCTTCATCATCACTACACACTAAATCTTCCCCAATTTGTTCTTCATAAGTTTCTCCCCAATCCTACTGTCTATTCTCTTCAAACACTACATCCTTACTTACTACCACTCTTTTTGTTTTTGGGCCAAATAATCTATACCCCTTAGATTCTTCACTAAGTCCCAACAGAATACAAACAAAACTTTTATCATCAAGTTTACCTCTTTTGGCTTCTGGTATGTGAACATGAGCTAGGCACCCCCAAACTCGAAAGTGTTCCACTGAAGGTTTCACCCCATTCCAGGCTTCTTAAGGCGTGATGTCTTTGACTGCTAGTGTAGGGCATCTGTTAAGGACATAGAATGTCTAGTTCACCACTTCAGGCCAAAAGGTTTTGGGTACCTTCTTAGCTGTCAACATTGATCTTACCATGTTCAGTAATTTCGATTCTTGTGCTCAGTTACGCCGTTTTGCTGCGGCATATAGGTAGTAGTGAGTTGCCTTTGAATTTCATGCTCCTTGCAAAAGTTGTTGAACTCATGGGAAGTGAATTCACCTCCTCTATCTGTTCTCAAGCACTTGTTCTGCTTTCCTGCTTCTTTCTCAACAAAGCTCTTAAATATCTTAAAGCAACTCAATGCCTCATACTTCCCAACAAGCAAATATACCCATGCCTTACTGTGAGAAGATAGCATTTTGTTTCGGTGGGGGACACCCATGTGAAACAATCAATTTGTACACTCACATGAAAAGACCAGGTTCTCTAATTCATGTGCTTTAAAACGCGTGGAGAGATGGAGAATTGAGTGTATCTCTAATTGTTCAGCGGTTTTTTCTCTCTTTCGTGTGAAGAGATGGAGATGTCATAGAAAACCACGTGAAAAAAAGGAAGGAAGCGCCGAAGCTATATATAACTGTTTCTTTCTAGGGTTTTGTGTGCGAGGAGAGATTTGTTTTCGGCTGTGAGTCTCTTTTCAGTAGAGAAGAAAAACAACGGCTGCAGGGGAAAGTCCTAGGGTTTCGTGAAGAGAGAAAAAGTATTTGAAGGCTAACCTTTTCTTGAGAAGAAAAGCAAGGAGCCTATTTGAGGGTTTAGATTATGAGAATTGTAAACCTATTTGTATTCTTTTTCTCTCTAATAGTAGATCTCTCCCTCCTTGCCCTGTGAACGTAGGCAGTTTGCCGAACCACGTAAAAATCGTTTGTTTTTGAATTTGTTGCCATTGTAATAGTTTTTAGGATCCCTCGATAAGTCAGTCCTAGAATTGATGAGAGGAAGAGCCGATATCTCACTTTGTTGAGATATTCGCTTCAGATTCTTATTTCTTTGGTGAGACAGGAATTCTTATTGATCTTTCTCTCTTATTGTGCATCAGAAACTCTGCTGAAATTTCCGCTACGCACAATAAGTGGTATCAGAACCCAGGTTCCAGATCTAGGGTTTGGTTGGAGGAGTAGATCAATTTGGAGGCTCGTCTAGGGTTTCGTTTGGTGATAAAGGTGGGATCTTTTTGGTAAAGACTCTTGTAGGCATATAAAATTGCTTATAGGTCCTTTAGCTCAGCTCGGCACAAACCGACGAACCAACGAGGCACTCCAATAAGGTATACGAGTATAAACTATTCCCTATTTTTGGTTGAGAAGTTCCTGGAGAATATTCTTTTATAAATATTCTTAAGGATAACTCAACAACACTACGCCGGGCAACGCGTCGCGAATAAAAACTCAACGCCAACAATCGATGGTCAGCTAAAGATTAGAAAATCAGGAGTCGACTTCAAGTTTAAAATTCCGACAACGGTCAGACAATAAATGCAGCACCGGAACTCTTACAGACATTCGACAAAGCACCGAATAGCCTGGAGGATTGAAGGAATCAAGAACGGAAGCCATTCCAAGGTCCCGTTACACCGACTGAAGGTTGGGACAATCATATCCAAAGTATTCCAGACTCTTCTATAAAAGAACGAGGCTGAAATACTTTGGAGGGGGTATCTGTAGGCGTATAAAATTGCTTATAGGTCCCTTAGCACAGCTCGGCACAAACCGACGAACCAACGAGGCGACGAGGTTGACGAATCGCACGCAAGCAACAGAATACATCCATTTGCGTGCGGAATCAAGCCAACGGCTCGGGAAGTCAACGAGTCATCCAAACAAGAGCGGACTCGGACGAATCATGATCGAATCAAGATCAGTTTCGGACTCGAACTCAGAAGTGGATTTACTGCCAAATCAGGAATCGGATTTACTGCCAAATCAGGTCAACAAATCGAGTCCAGACAAATCAACCGCACAACCGAATCACGGACAAAACGGATACAACGGAAAAAATGACAAAACCCAAGGGGGGCTCGGCCAAAGCCGAGCCACCCATGGGTGGCTCGGCCAAGTGCCGGCCACCCATGGGTGGCCGACCCGGATCTGTACACGGGCACAGTTCAGAGAGCCTATAAATAGGCTCCCCTTTGTTCATTTAAAGAGGTTGGATTTTTTGTAGGCGAAGCCCTGCTGGATTGAAGACTCAGATCTGAAAAAGATTCAAGCTTTAGGACTTCGAGGACTTGCTCATCCAGATCGGGTGCTCGGCGATCGTCAACGCCAAATAAGGCAGGTGTTCGAGAGGACCGGATCTCAGATCTATGCAGGCGTACTCCGGATCAAAGCTTGGCCTTTAATCCCGAGAATTAAAGGCTACTATTTCCTTGGCGAAATAGTACCCTCAGCTATTATTTCCTTGGTGAAATAATACATGTCGTACTGCGTAGATCCGACCGGATCTAGATCTCGCGGTGGTCCACGGATAAACCCCGGCGCAGGCAAAGAACCCACAAAACGAGCGACCGCAAAACAGGAGCTCGTGATTCGTTCGACAAACAAGGAGAAAGTTGTAATTTTTTTTTATTTTCTTTGATTTTCATTGTAACCGGATCTTATAAAAAGATCGGATCTTTGTAACTCAAAAAGTTGTTATTTAAAGATAGCAATGGAATCAATAATGAAGAAAGACACGATTTTTAACGCCCTCAACAGTAGAGGCGTCGGCAAGAACAGGTTTGACCTCATTGGAGGTCGGTGGAACTTCACCCGATGCGACTTTGGCATTAGTTGGGGTGAGAGAGTCGTTGGCATTCTGTACTTCTTCGTACCAACGAACTTTTCTCCTGGAGGAGAACTTCTTGGATTTGCGGGGGTAGGTGGATCCGGACGAGGATGACAGATACTCCTCGAACTTGGCCTGATCGAATTCATATTCGACCTCCTCCTCGACCGGGATTGAGATCCGCGGCTGCGACGCAACGATCTCGGCAGCGAGATCGGTGGCTCCCACTGTGATCGCCAGATTGTTCGCGGGAAAAATTGTGTTCTTCATTGATGTCATTGTTGTCTCAAGTAATTGCTTTTTGATTACAAAAGATCCGGTCTTTTTATAAGATCCGGTTACAACGAAATCAAAGAAAAAATAAAAAGATTACAACTTTCCTTTCGAACGAATCACGAGCTCCTGTTTTGTGGTTGTAGGCATATAAAATTGCTTATAGGTCCCTTAGACGTATCCAAACACGAGCGTCAGTCCACAACGCCGAAGCCAAGTGACACGCAACGAAGCGGATTAACGAGGCTACGAAGCTAATGAACCGCACGCAAACAACGGAATAAATCCACTCGCGTGCGGAATCAAGCTAACGGGTTGAAGAGTCAACGAGTCATCCAACCAAGGGCGGACTCGGACGAATTACGATCGAATCAAGATCAGTTTTGGATTAGAACTCAGAAATGGATTTACTGCCAAATCAGATCAACAAATCAGAGTCCGAATCAACCACGAGACCGGACAAAATGGCAAAAAACAACAACACCTAGGGGACTCGGCCAAAACCGAGCCACCTCTAGGTGGCCGGCCCAGATCTGTGCACGGGCACAGTTCAGAGAGCCTATAAATAGGAGGCCTAGGCTCATTTGTCAAAGGTTGGAAAATTTGGAGAGGCGAAGCCCTGCTGGATTGAAGACTCAGATCTAAAAAAGATCCAAGCTTTAGGACTTCGAGGACTTGCTCTCCCAGATCTGGTGCTCGGCTGCGTAGATCCGACCAGATCTAGATCGTGCGGTGGTCCACGGATAAACCCCGGCGCAGGCAAACAACCCACGCAAGCGAGCGACCGCAAAACAGGAGCTCGTGATTTGTTCGACAAACAAGGAGAAAGTTGTAATCTTTCTTTTATTTTCTTTGATTTTTGTTGTAACCGGATCTTATAAAAAGACCGGATCTTTGTAACTCAAAAAGTTGTTATTTAAGATGACAATGGAATCAACAATGAAGAAAGACACGATTTTCACCGCGAACAATCTGGCGACCACAGTGGGAGCCGCCGATCTCGCTGTCGAGATCGGAGCATCGCAGCCGCGGATCTCAATCCCGGTCGTGAAGGAGGTCGAATACGAGTTCAACCAGCAGAAGTTCGAGGAGTACTTGTCGTCCTCGTCCGGATCAACCTCCCCCCGCAAGTCCAAAAAGTTCTCCTCCAGGAGAAAGGTACGTTGGTACGAAGAAGTTGAAGCTACCAACGACGATCTCACCCCGATTGACGCCAAAGCTGCGTCGGGTGAGGCTCCACCAACCTCCAACCAGATCAAGCTGGTTCCAACCAATTCCTCCGTCACCAAAGGAGCGGTGACTCTCTCAAAGAGAGCCCGCCAAAGGCGACGCCAACGCTTAGCCAAAGAATTCACCAAAGCGATGGAGTCCACCGACGGAATCCGCTACAACGCGGATCTGAAGAACAAGAGAGGCAAACAGCCCCAACAACAGATGAACGGCACCTCTTCCAAGCCGCCAACAATGGAATGGTGTCAAACGGAATCGTTCGACACTGGAAGAACGTATCCGCAAACGCCGCGCACTATCAGCGCAGGTGCGGGCTCAAGCCGAAGAAGCCCGTAGAAAGCTGCAGAAAGAGGTGGCCAAGAAGCCGCCATCAACCCGCCAAGTGTGGAGGCCGAAGCAGCCTCCAACCAAAGTTCAACCACCGGCGAAACAACCCATATCGCCGATAATTCCAGCAACTACTCCGGGAGTGTAGGCATCAAAAATTGCCGATAGGTCCCCACGAATAGCTCAGTGTTAGGGAATGACGATGAACGTCACTACCCGGTTCACAAGAGTCTAATTGACGTCGGTGAGCGCCTGAAGCGAATCGATGAGCTATGCGATCCAACAGAATTTCAGAACAACGGGGATACGGATTGATCGGGAACCCCGCGACCGCTGCAAAAGAAGCAGCGCCCTTCGTGTCCCGTTCACCCCACTGATAATTCAACCATGGGGGCTGACAGAGCTCTTCGTCAGAATTCCAACGCATCCGAAATCAATTAAATCCGAGTTGGGACGACGAGTCAACGGCAAACACACCCGGAAGGACCTCGGACTGAACTGAGGCACCCGGGGGTGTCTCGGCAAGCTCGAAACACCCGAGGGGTGTCTTGGCAAAACCAAGACACCCCAAGGGTTTTACCACCCCCCCTCTTGGTTTCCTATAAATAGGCCCCTTAGGCCTTCATTTCAAGGGGCTCCTGATTTTTGTGGCTTTTGGTGTTGGTTAATTTCAGGTCTTGAGTTTCTGCCTTGAGATCTGAAATTTAAGAGAGCCTAGGCGAAGCCCTGCCGGAGCGAGGAGTGAGCGAGCCGTCTACAGCAAAAGAGGAGTCTTTTTCTTCTTTCCCCTTCTCTTTTCCTTAGTCTTGCCCCTTAGTGGTGATACTAAGTAGAGCGAATATCTCGATTATCCGAGATAGGAGCTGTAAACTTCTAGATCTCACACAGATCGACGAAGTTCTGCTTCTATATCCCTTCGCGGATAGACGAAGCTCTGCCCGATTTTCTCGGAACGGATCTGATCTACCGGTGGTCCACGGATATTGACGTCCCCGTCACAGGCTAAAGACCCACGCAAGCAAGAGACCGCACCAAAACGGGATCTTGTGTTTATTTTCAGAAAAGTTGTAATCTTTGTTTTATTGCACAAGTAGGTCTTATAAAAAGACCGACTTTTTTTTATTCGATTATTGTTGTAACGACTGAAGTTGTAACAGATTCGAAAAGCAATGAAAACAGCAACTTTCTCCGAAAACAAACGGTAATCGGTAAAGGCGTATCAAACCCGTTGAAGGCTGGGGGTTTGCCAAAAACCCCAAAGTCAACGCCTAACACGCGTTGCCGGGTAGTCTATTCCCGTGAGAAAGACGAAGACTATGTATTCAAAATTCGAAGAGTCCCTCTCTTCCTCCTCCGCCAGATCCGCCTCTCCAAGTAGGCGCAAGAAGGCATCCTCCTCCAGAGTCGCTCGCCAGAACCTCGGTTCAAAGACTCAAGATTCTTTAGCCATCGCTGCACTTGCACCACGTGGCGTCTCCGCATCGCCCAACGTGGTCGAAATCGCAGATCTGGGCTACTCCTCCCCCAAGAAGATGGCTACTGATGCTACTCCAACTCTATCAAAGAGGGCGCTCCAAAGGCGGCGCCAGCGCCTTGCTCGTCAAATGGCCAAGGCTTTGGAGCCTATGGATGGGGTCCGCTACAACGAAGACCTCAAATCAAGGCAACGCCAAGAGCAACAATGGTATGTAACCAACTCCTCCTCCAAAACAGAAACGAACAAATGGGTTCGTGTCACTAGGAATCGCTCAACCCTCGAGGAGCGAATCAAGAAACGCCGTGCACTGCTTGCACAGGCCCGAGCTCTCTTGAAGAAAGCAGAGGAGATGCAGAAAGAAACGACGGTCAAACGGCCGCCTACAAACAAGTTGGTGTGGGTACCCAAATCAGAGCCAACACCTTCAACAGGGATGGGTGGAGTTGTCACCCGAAGTCTTTCCAAACCAGATGTCATTTCTCCTGCTCCAAAGCCTTCAACAGGATCAGGCGGTAGGGTCAGGTATGAAAACAGACCCTTCAACCTCCAAGGTTCCTGTGAAAGGTCGCCTCGGTCCCTTACCAGGGAATCGAGGTAAAGTACCTATCAAGGAGCGATTGGGTCCATTGAAAGGTCCCCAAGTTTCAAATCAAACTGGGGGTCGAATTAATCCCCCCAAGAAAGATGAGAAAGGGAAAGCCCCTATCACCGACCGCATCGGATTGCGAGTCGAAATACAAGAGCCCGTTCAATTTTTATGTTCACAAAAATGTAAACTTGAACGGGCCACTTTTGAAAAAACTAACAAAACATCCCATGCCCAAAGGGAAGCACACTCATCTGAGGATGATGGTGTTTTACCAAGGAGCACATGCCAACACTCTATAGGTTGCTCCAGTTATCAAACTGATGAGTTGTACTATAGAGCTGGGGGTATGGGAAAATCTCGAAAGAAGTATGTGCAGGACATGGAGTCTCGCTGCCCGTGCGCCAACATAATCAAGGCAGTGCTATCAGAATGCTCCTGCGCTCAAACCCCAAGGAGAATTTCAGTGTTCGACAGAATTTCCACCAGAACGTCTGAGACCAAGCCTAAGCATTTCCGAAGAAGAAGAAGGGTAGTCAAAGACGGAGAATTCCCGAAGGTCACCATCAACATGGCCAGCAAAGGAGCATCGACAGGGGACAATCCCGAGTCAATTCCGCTGGTACCCTGGTATCTAACTCACCTACAGTCCGGAACCATTACACGAGGGACTTATGGTAGGGTTCGGACGAGATTACCATCAGAAGATGAAGCATCAGATGCCGGCTCCGCAATTGCTTCGGACAACACGGTATCCAGCGAAGGACAACCCCGCGAGGTACTCATGATCAGTGCCGAACAAATGAACAAGATGCTTGAAGACGCCCTAACTCGGCAGAAAGAAGCTTTCAAGTTCGAGATGGAGATGACCCTGCAGCGGATGAGAGAGATGCACGACCAACAAATCGCAGCTCTGACAACTCATCAAGAGGAGCCCACTCGACCCAATCATCAGAACCAAGAAGAGAATGAACGGGAAGGGAATAATGTCATTATTCCCCCTGTCAACAACGACAACGGAAGTGGTCCGGTAGATGATAATGCCAAAGAAGACCACATTACCTCTCCCCAAAACCACTCGAAAATAGAAACGAGTGAAGACAAAAAGATGAAAGACTTGGAGAGCAAAATCAATGCATTGATGAATGCTCAAGAGGTAAAAAGGTCAGGTATACCGTGTCCATATCCGAGGGAGTGGGAATCAATTCCATATCCGGCAAAGTTCAATCTCATTAACTTTACGCCGTTTGATGGAAAGGGTTCCCCTACCCAACATTTAATATATTTCAAGTCTCACCTAGGAACAATCTCCGGCAACGAACCCTTGATGGTACGGTCATTCGTTGGCACTCTTCGCGGAGCGGCCTTCGATTGGTATCGTCGCCTCAAGCCGGGGAGCATCGGCAGTTGGGACGACATGGAAGACATGTTCTTGACGAACTTCTTTGATGATGACACTGAGGTCTCGATCAGCACTCTGTTTGAGGAGAAACAGAAAAATGGTGAGACAGTCGAAAACTTTGTGAAAAGGTTTCGAAATAAAGCGATGAATTGCAGGGACCCGGTCAGCGAAGATTTCATCCTCGAGACCTGTCACAACAATCTCACCTTGGATATCCTTGAATCTATGGGAACGGCGCCATCAAAGACCTGGAAGGACCTGAAGGTGCGAGGGGAAAGAGCCGAACGATTCATCAAAAGGAAGAAGGCGGAAAGGGGCCAAATAGCAAATAACGCTCCGCAACCGAACTTCACCCCTAGGGGTAAAGGAAAAGCGCATGCGAACGCCGTGAACGCAAATCAAACGTTCGAGGTGCAAGCGCAACCGCAGCAGCAGCAGCAGCAAAAGGCACCTCAACAACCAAGGTGGCAACAACAAACCCCGAGGCCGAAAGCTTCGGAGCCAAAGTTCCCGAAAGTTTATTCATTCAGAGAGGACGAAGTTCCTGGGATCTTCAAATACCTCGTGGAGAATAATAAAATCAAATTGCCTCCAGTTCAGGATCAGGAAGATGCCAAGAGGATTAATGATCCGAAGTACTGTGCATTCCACAGAGCGGTGCACCACCCCACCAAGGTATGCTATGCTCTTAAGGACAAGATCCAGGCTCTCATCGACGTCGGAGTCATCACAATGAAGCAGCCAAAGGAGAAGAAAGTGGGTGCGAATGCAGTCACGATTGGCTTCGGCTCCTTTCCCGTGAGCCAGTTCCAGCTTGAGCCGGTGATAAAAGCAGCGGTGAAGACGGTGAACGATGATCCTCACAAGCAGCGCCAGAAAGGACTCGTGCCACACACAGCCCCTAATGGCGAGATTCTTTGGGTTCATCCAGATCTGATCGGAGACGAACAGTGGACTGGGACCTCTTCCAAGAAGAAATCAAAAGGGAAAGGCAGATCTTGTTATGGGGTGTCCGCTATTCCAGGAAGAGACGATGAAGAAATTCCTGCCTTCCCACTTTCTGAAGATGAACAGGAAGCCCTTGCAACTCGGAGCGGTAACGAGTATCATTACAAGTACCCGGATGCTTCCGAGCAACTAGGTACCAACACTCCTCCGTCCAAAACATTGGCGGAATTGGGAATAGCAGCAATTCCCTCGACGCCTATAGCCGCGGAAAGAGTCCAACAGAAGGAGAAAGGAAAAGAGCCTTTACGCCAGGAGACCCAAAACCCGAGGCAGTCTCGATTCAATCATCCGATTGGAAGAGACAAACCGGGGAATGCGAGCTCTCCACCTCATTTCGACATCATGGCGCAATTAGCCAATATCCCGGCTAGGATAACCCTTTACGAGTTATTGCGCCTGTCCAAGGATACAAGGAAAGCATTACAGGAGGCTTTGAGCGATTCAGAAGCTTTTCTAACTCGGATTACTGCCAAATCAGATCATCAAATCAGAGACTAAGTTAATCAAATCACGGACAGAACCAAAGGCGGAAAACACCAAAAAACCACCACCTAGAGGGGCTCGGCCGAAGCCGAGCCAACCTCAGGTGGCTCGGCCCAAGCCGAGCCACCTCAAGGTGGCTCGGCCAAGGCCGAGCCACCTCCAG
>NC_033801.1:83912095-83939877 GCF_001876935.1 Asparagus officinalis | reverse complement strand
GAACTCGAGACTCAGATCCAAACAAGATTCAAACTTTAGGACTTCAACGACTTGCTCATCCAGATCTGGTGCTCGACGACCGTCAACGCCAAATAAGGCAGGAGTTCGAGAGGACCGGATCTCAGATCTACGCGTACGAACTCCGGATCTAAGCTTGGTCTTAGATCCCGAGACTTGAGCGATTGTTTCCTTGGTGAATCAATCCCTCCCGGCTATTATTTCCTTCGTGGAATAATACCCGTCGTACTGCGTAGATCCGACCGGATCCAGATCGCGCGGTGGTCCACGGCAAACAACCCCGGCGCAGGCAAAGAACCCACAAAGCAAGAGACCGCAAAACAGGATCTTGCGATTTGTTCGACAAACAAGGAAATAAAGTTGTAATCTTTCTTTACTTTTATTTGATTTTCATTGTAACCGGATCTTATAAAAAGACCGGATCTTTTGTAACCGATAAACTGTTGTAAAAGAGAACAATGAATTCAACAAAGAAAGACACGGTTTTTCCCGCGAACAACTCTATCTTTTCAGTTTTGGATCTATTCTTCGTTCGTTGGTGCATTGAAAAAGATATCGGGGAAAGAAGGTGCTTCGGATGTCGAGGGTGGTACTTCTGGTGCGAAGACCATTCAGAGTTTGAATATCCACTCTATGAAGATAGATGCGAAGAAGTTTAATGGCACAAACAATTTTGGATTATGAAGATGCGAGGTTTTGGAAGCACTGAACGCGTAGAATTTGGAGGATACATTAGAGTTAGATGGCAAGCCAGATGATATTGAAGAGAAGGTTTGGAAGAAGATGAATCAAACGGTGTGTGGTGTGATTAGGTCTTTGTTTGACTAAAGATCTAAAATATAATGTGATGAATGAGACTTCTGCAAAGAAGATTTGGGAGATTGTCGAAAGCAAGTATCTGACAAAGAATGTTGAGAACCGCTTGCATTTGAAGAGGAGACTTTATCATTTCCAGTTAAAGAAGGGAACCTCAATTAGAGATCACATGAACACCTACACAAAGCTTCTTGCGGATTTGGCAAATGTGGATGTTATGATTAAAGATGAGGACAAGACGTTGCTGTTGTTGAGTTCCTTACCCGACGAGGAATATGAGACCTTCATCCTTACTCTGATTAATAGGAAGGCATCTCTTTTGTATAGTGAGGTCATTGCTACACTGGTGAATTATCAGCTTCGGAAGAAAGATAAGGAGACTTCGACTGAGTCGGTAGCAGAGGAGTTGGCCGCAAGAGGGAAGGGTCCAAACCAAAAGAATTAGAAGTCACAGTCTAGACTAGGACATCCTACAATTGAAAAAGATCAGTGTGCTTGGTGCAAGGAGACTGGTCATTGGAAGAAAGACTGCCCAAAGCTCGATGAATGGATGAAGAATAAGTAGAAGGGAAAAGGGAAGCAACCATCATCAGAAGCAAACATCGTATCGGATGGTAATATTTCTGACTCTTCTATTTATTCGCTTTCTATCAGTCCTACATATAGCTATTCGGAGGAATCCGAGTGGATGTTAGATAGTGGTGCGACCTATCATGTGTGCCCTAGAAGGTAATGGTTCTCTAATTTTAAAAAACTGGATAGTGGTGTGGTGTACATGGTTGATAACCATGCATGCCAGATCCTTCGGATAGGAAGAATTCGCATCAAAATGTTTGACGGGATTGTTAGGGAGTTAAATGATGTGAGATATGTTCATTCTTTGAGAAAGAACTTGATATCGATTGGAGCTTTAGTTGGAGAGGGTCTGAATGTTCGAATTGAGGACATGGTTCTCAAGATTGTGGAAGACTCTCGGATTGTGATGAAGGACGTTAGGAGGAATAACCTGTATTACTTGACTGGAGGTATAGTGGCAGGTAGAGAACTGGTGACTTCTATTGATTCGACTAGACTGCGGTATTTGGGACTTGGCTATTCTAGTATTGATTACTCGTATAAATTGAAAGAGGGTGCGAAGACCTGCAGTTTGAAGTCCAGTGAACATGTTGATGTGAGAAAGAAGACCGAGGTGAAGTTTGGCACCTCTATTCACCGTGCTAAAGGTCGTTCTAGAGGAGTTCACGTGGATGTTTGAGGGCCTTCTAATGGAGCATCATTAGAAAGTAATAGGTGTTTGGTTTCCTTTGTTGGTGGCTGTTCTAGGCGTGTTTGGGTTGCAACCAAATCCCCTTTGTAGAAAGTCATAGTAGTATCCAACAGATTGAAGAAGTGTATGATAGACAGAAAGGTGAAGGTACTCCATTCTAGTTTTGGTAGGAGGTACAAGATGGACCTATTTCTATATTGGAACCGAACTCACGGCATTTTAAGATACTTTGTTAGAAAGGAAATCTTGGGGCAACTAGATAGGGTGGCAAATTTGGAGAACCGTACCTTGCTGGAGGAGGATCGGTGTTTGTGGTCGAGCAATGGTTTGCAGAAGAGTTTCTGGACCGAGGCTTCGACATATTTGGGTCATCCTATTAAAGAGTTGTCAACTACTGTGATTGGAGGTAAAACTCTATTGGAAGATAGGTCTGATTGTGTTACTTTGGTTGAGGCTTCGATGAGGGAGCTAATTGACTCTCAGCAAGTGGAGAGTTTTGGACAGATCTTAGATGTATCGCAGCGGGTGGAGTGTGATGCTATTCCATATTGGGTGAAAATTACTCCAGATCATACTGCATTATTGGGATTCCAGCTGAGATGACACAGCTTAGGGATCATTTGGATTTAGGTGCAGATGATGAGTTGGGTTTTGATTCGAGTGAAGCTGGATATGGCCATTGGTTCACCTCAGGTAGAGGTGTTTGAGGCCATTGGAGGTGCTATCAGCCGTAGAGTTGATGATATTAAAGAAGGGTTACGAACTCTTCTATTAGATTGAGATCGTTCGAGGCCATATGGGTGAATTACGTAAGGCTTGATTCCTTAGGCAAGAGGATACGTAGACAGTCATTTATGATGCAACCGGTTTGGATTAGTTGATTTTGATGGGGGTGAGATCGATTTGGTGAGTTGATACCGATATTTGTAGAGTGTTTGCATTCTCTTTTGGGTTCTCAACTTGTTGTGGATTGAGTCAGTTGTCGTGAATTATTTCACTTTGTACTGAACGCAACAAGTGAGACATTTGATTTGGTTAGTGTCGGATCAGTTTTGGAAGAAACTTCACCGATGTGGAGAATTGTGAGAAGATAGCATTTTGTTTTGGTGGGGGCCACCCATGTGAAACAATCAATTTGTACACTCACGTGAAAATACTAGGTTCTCTAATTCATGTGCTTTAAAACGCATGGAGAGATGGAGAATCGAGTGTATCTCTAATTGTGCAACGGTTTTTTCTCTCTTCCGCGTGAAGAGATGGAGATGTGATTGAAAACCGTGTGGAAAAAAAAGGAAGGAAGCGCCGAAGCTATATATAGCTGTTTCTTTCTAGGGTTTTGTGTGTGAGGAGAGATTTGTTTTCGGCTGTGAGTCTCTTTTTGGCAGAGAAGAAAAACAGCGGCTGCAGGGGAAAGTCCTGAGGTTTCGTGAAGAGAGAAAAAGTATTTGAAGTTTGACCTTTTCTTGAGAAGAAAAGCATGGAGCCTATTTGAGGGTTTAGATTATGAGAATTGTAAACCTATTTGTATTCTTTTTCTCTCTAATAGTAGATCTCCCCCTTCCTTGCCCCATGGACGTAGGTAGTTTGCCGAACCACGTAAAAATTATTTGTTTTTGAGTTTGTGGCCATTATAATAATTTTTTTAGAATCCCTCGATAAGTTAGTCCTAGAACCGATGAGAGGAAGAGCCGATATCTCACTTTGTTGAGATATTCGCTTTAGATTCTTGTTTCCTTGGTGAGACCGATATCTCACTTTGTTGAGATATTCGCTTTAGATTCTTGTTTCCTTGGTGAGACGGGAATTCTTATTGATCTTTCTCTCTTATTGTGTGTTTCCTTGGTGAGACGGGAATTCTTATTGATCTTTCTCTCTTATTGTGCACCAGAAACTCTGCCGAATTTTCCGCTGCGCACAACACTTATGACTAAAATCATCTATAAAGCATAGAGTATATCTTTTTTTGCTGTTGGAGGTGGGATTGACTGGACCACAAATATCCGAGTGAATCATCTCCAAGACTTCATTTGCTCTCCAAGTACTATGCTTAGGAAATAGCCTGCCAAGCAGTTTGTACAAGTGTTGTTAGTGGCTTCAAATATTGGCAAACCTCGCACCATCATCTTGTCCTGGAGTGTTTTCAACCCTTTGTAACTCAGGTGATTTTACCTCTCATGCCACAGTTGTTGCAGATTCTCATAGCTAGTTTGTAGGCAATTTTCTATTGGAGCATATAGTGTGGGTGTAAACATCTTGTTGGCACTCATCACACTTTGAACTAGTAATCCCCTTGTTGGATGATAGATTCTACACAAACCGCCTTGAATGAGGATTGCTAACCCCTTTTCTTGGAGTTGTCCTATACTCAAGAGGTTGTTCCTAAGCTCGGGGAGACCTGTTCATAAGCCTCACGATCAACATGGCTACAGTCGATCCCGTCGAAATCATAAAGGATGACCATGTCCCGCTTTATGATAAAGCATGGGATCGCCACGTTAGTACCCAATGGAGTGGTCGGTTTGAATAACGTGAACCACCCACGGAAGACATGATACTCTAAATAAATATGGGAAATAAGGTTAATCCTAAGCCCATATTTATCAGTGACAAGTTACCTCTCTAGGAGAAAGAAGACCTTATATCCCTCATCCGGGAATTGATAATCATATTTTATTATAATTTTATACCCTTATTATCTATTTTTAATGAATAAATATATCACTAATAATTATTTTTATATTTAATTGCAGGTTAATGAAGAATAAAGCCCAAGATCTCTTCTCTCAACAAAAACCCATGAATTAAAAGAAGAACACAAGCAAGATCCAAAAACCCCAAGCCCAGAATCAAGCCGAGTAGCTTGTAGAAGCCGGAGAAAATAAAAAAAATAAATATAAAAAAAATATATTCAATATAGTTGGCCGTAAAGAAACGACAATATCTCTCAATCCGGAAGGCGGAATTTAACATATAATATATAAAAATCGCCTATCTCGACGAGACGAAGTCATCCGTGAAGGTAGAAATTTGATAGGATATCGATGCTAGCATCCATGTGGGCGTCCATGCCGGCATCGATTCCAGCATCGATACTGACGAATCAGTTACAGATCAATGGTTGATTTTTGATAGTTTTGGATAAGGATTCAATCCAAGGGCTCTTATTCAATGATGTTTACTATAAATAGGGGTAGAGAGTGAGGGGTTAGGGGGTAAAAAATTTTGTATCTCTATTTGGAGAGGAGGGTTACTTTTAATTGAGAAGATCTTCCAAACTTGTAACTTTTTGTTACAATTAATAAAAGAACTTTTTTACCACTTTAAGTTTTTCTTTTCTTCTCTTTGTTGGATGATGAAGATGAAGATTAAGATGAAGATTAATTTGAAGGTTTGTTTTTCTTATTTTCTCTTTTATTGCTTATTAGTTTATATTTATTTTCATACTTGTAGTTAGATTTTATTGTTTAAATAGCCAAGAGGCTAGAATCCTTTTGTCTTAGATTTATTTCATGTCTTTATTTTCTCACATTTAATTCTTACAATTTATTTTGTAGCTTAGTTATTATAATTTATTTTGTAGTTAGATTTTAATTTCTTACACTATTT
The DNA here is from genome assembly GCF_001876935.1 of Asparagus officinalis. Classification (NCBI taxonomy): domain Eukaryota; kingdom Viridiplantae; phylum Streptophyta; class Magnoliopsida; order Asparagales; family Asparagaceae; genus Asparagus; species Asparagus officinalis. The sequence continues at coordinate 83,934,170 of NC_033801.1, read as the reverse complement.
ACCTTGAGGCTAGAACCCTCTTGGGTTTAGTTTTTCTTTTTGTTTATTTTTATTTTCTTTGATTCGTCTTTAGGCTAGAACCCTCTTTATTTTTATTTTCTTTGATTCGTCTTTAGGCTAGAACCCTCTAGGGAATCACCCTTTTCTAAGAAGTAGGTTTAATTTTAGATTACCCATATTTTTAATTGAATCCATCATCTTTACTTTCCTGAATTTTCTTTTTTCTTGATTTTTCCTTCTTGCCTTGTTGATCACATTTTTTTATCACTTCCACTCTCAAATATATTCATTTACACTATCACTTTCATTCTCTCCATCTCTTCACAATTACATTCATTCATCACTCCTATTTGTCATGCACACAACATAAGAATCAATTTTAATATTCTCCTACAAAATACCTTCCTCGAGGGATCGATAACTTTTTATACTATAACTTGACACGATTGTACACTTGCAACATTTTTGGTACATGTTTATGCCGCATCAAGTTTTTAACGCTGTTACCGAGGAGGGTGCTTAAGTAGGATTTTATTTAATTTGGTTCTTTAACTTGTGTGCTTTTTATGAAGGAACCGCTTGGAGCTTGAAGATCGCGGATTGAAGATCTAGAATTTAAAGATTTGCTTTTGGGTAACTCTTCTTTCTAGAATTTTTAATTCCACTCTTTAGCTACTTCTACACAATTAGAAACAATTAGGACTTATAAAAAAATATTTTATTTTTATCGACCATAATAAAATCCATCCTCCACTTTGACATTTACTAACAAGATAATAAATTCAGACAAATTTTTCCCTTCTCATTTGTTTGATTGTTAACCCTAATTAAAACAAAAGATTTTTATTTTTACCATCCTTTTTAGTTGCTTTTAATTCATAGGGTTGCATTGCATATAGTTAGTAGAAATTCACCAAAGTAATTTGAGCATCTTGATTTGGCACACACTTAAAAATATTTTTAAGGGTAAAACCTCATAATCAAGATAAGGTGAGGGATTTCATCACCCTTTCCTTAGCCCAAAAATCACTAATTCCTCACTACACCACCCAAGCCTAATAAAACTCATTAGACGTTGGCCCTAAGGATTCGAGCTCAATAAGGAACAAAGAATCCTTAAGTGAACCGGTTTAAGTTTTCTTGGATTAGTTGTTGTCTAAGATAAGGTTTAGGGGTTGCGTAAAATGCTCCGCAAAGAACGAGGTACTTAATTGAGCTCTAATTACCCTCTAGTACTATCCTTACCTGGCTATGACTACCCAGGTAAAACTTTAATCTTTTTACCTGGCTGACTACCCTCTAGTACTATCCTTACCCGCGTAAAGTGTTTTTGAAAGATGAAGACTCTCTCTCTTCCTAAATATCGCCAAAAGCTCAATCCTCTATGCTCTAATTGCCTTCGATCTCCGGCTCCCGTGTATAGGAAGGTATTTATAGCCTCTGGAAGTCATAGCTGTTAGAAATAATGCAAAATAGCTGACGTTAAAATTTTCCTTTAGCGCGGCAGTGGACACTGACGTGGTCAAAGAAGGTAGTTTTTCCCCTTTCATAACTGCTCCCACCACCTTTAATTGCCATTATTTCAGCGGTTATGGGCGTGATTTATGCTTGTAACCGCTCCCCCACGTTCATAAGTGATTCCTAGCAGTTAATAAGCTATGTGGGCTACATGAAACTCAAGAAAACTGATAAAAATAATATTTTTAGCTTCTCAGTGTGCGTGGCAATCGTAACTGTCGCGCATTACCGTGGCAGTTACCACTGCCATGCACCTCCGAGATAGTTTGTGCTGTCTCGGGTATTTTGGTTCAAACTTTCTCGTTTGATCTCAGAATTAGGTGATCCAAGATGCATTGAAAATCTAACGAAGAGATCTACAACTTTTGTTGTTTAAGCTTCTTCAGATTTAGATTGTATCATGGCTTAAACTGTCATGTATTGCCGAGGTAGTCACCACTGCCGCGCACCTTCGAGACAGTTTGCGTTGTCTTAGGTAGTTTTGCTCTAACTCCCTCGTCCGATATCGGAATGAGGTGATCCAAGATGCATTGGAAAGCTAAAGAAGAGATCTATAACTTTCCATAGCTGAGACACTCTCTTTACTTGCACATCACCTGCCACTGCCGTGCCTATGCGCGTCAATGTACACTGCCGCGCACCTTCGAGGCAGTTTGCGTTGTCTCGGGTATTTTGGCTCTAACTCTCTCGTACGATATCGAAATGAGGTGATCCAAGATGTGTTAGAAAGCTAGTGAAGAGCTCTAAAACTTTTCATAGGTAAGATACTCTTTTTACTTTCATGTAACTTTTCACTGTTGCGCCTATGCGTGTCAGTGTACACTGCCGTGCACCTCTGAGGCAGTTTGTGTTGTCTCATGTATTTTGGCTCTAACTCCCTCGTCCGATATCGGAATGAGGTGAACCAAGGTGCATTCGAAAGCTAGCGAAGAGCTCTACAAATTACCATAGGTAAGACACTCTCTTTGCTTGCATGTCACCTTCCACTACCTCACCTATGCGCGTCAGTGTCCACTGCCGTGCAGATATTCATATTGTTCTTCTATGTTATTTCACTTGTTCCTTTGCTTCGTTTGGATTTGGATGATCCCTTATGACTTAGATAATGATATTAATTTTCTTCTCTTTGTCTTGAAATATATTTGGATATCTATAAGCATCATTTTTAGACACCTACAGGATTCTCGAGGTACAATCAAATCAAGATGCACCTTAAAGATGAGAAGCACACTTCGTTCAGAACTCTGGTAGGGGTATAGTGTTACACAATTATGCCCTTCGGACTTAAGAACGCTGGTACAACCTATCAGCATGCCATGAGCATGATTTTTTAGGATTATCTATGAAAGACGATCGAATGCTACATAGATGACTTGGTTGTCAAGAGTCACAGCAAAGACGATCATCTTCAAGATCTGAGAACAATGTTCGAGCTGATGCCATCCTATCAACTCAATATGAACCCCACAAAGTCAATTTTGGGGATGTCGAGAGGTAAATTCCTCAGATTCGTTGTCACGACGAAGGGAATTCATATAGACCCCGACAAGGTGCAAGCTATTCAAGAGCTTTAACCACCCAGGATCTTAAGGAATTGAGGGGACTGCAAGGACGTCTAGCTTACATCCGAATATTTATCTCAAATCTTTTAGGTAAGTCCCTTCTCCAAACTAATGAAGAAAGGTGTTTCCTTTGTATGGGATGAGCCTTGCCAACAAGTGTTTGATGAGATCAAGACTTATCTCTCGAATCCACCTGTCTTGGCGGCCCCGATCTCGGGGAAACCCTTCTTGATTTATATACGGATAATGGATCATTCTCTTGGCTCCCTCTTAGCCCAGAATAACGATGCCGACCGTGATCAAAGCATCTATTACTTGAGTAGAACCTTGCAGGGAGCCGAACAGCGGTACCCCATGGTTGAAAGGAGTGTTTGGCCTTGATGTTTGCAATTCAAAAATTGCGACACTACCGGGTTGGCCAAACTATACACGTCATCTCTCGAATGAATCTCATACGAGTATTCATGACATAGCCCGGGTTCTTAAATTGGCGCCTGACAAGATGAGTACTCCTACTGTCTTAATACGACATACACTTCATACCGTAAATGTCTATCAAAGGACAAGCAGTCTACGACCTCATGGCCACTCATCCACTCGAGTCAAAGATTGACCTATTCCAAGCCATGCCAGATGAAACCCACAAGGTTAATGCAACCTTGTAGGAAGAAGTTTGGTGATTTTACTTCGATAGAGCATCTCGCGTAGGCACAAGCGGATCTATCATCGCGGGGGTGAGGGTGATCTTGGTTTCTTCATAAAACCATGTGTTACTACAAGCTTTCTCTTTAATTGAGTCGTGTACTAATAACGTGGCTGAGTACAATGACCTACTCATCGAACTCGACTTTGCCAAGGAGTTGGGGGCAAATCACCTCTAAGCTTACGGTGACTCTCAGCTCATCATCAGACAGATGACAAAGGAATACAAAGTCAGAAATGACAACTTAATCCCATGTCATGAAGCGGCTATCAAACTAGCTGAATCATTCGAAAGCTTCTGTATTGAGCACGTGCTTCATTCCAAGAACACACACGCAGATGCCCTAGCGTCACTGGCAGCTAACCTAGCTCAACCGTTGGGAACCAGTCAGTGCGTCACAATCCCAAGCTAACAACTCTTCTGCCCGAAGCATGTTCTGGAAGCAAATTTAACTCACCAGGCTATGGGTCAACTCGAACCGAGAGATTGGCATTTCCTAATCGTCGACTATGTCTTGTATGACATACTACCCGTAGACGTAAAGGAGAGAGATTCTATTAGCAGACACGCTCCAAGATTCTACTATGATTCGACAGTAAAGGCGTTATATCGTAAGTCTTATGACGATGTGTTGCTTTAGTGTCTCTCAATGACAAAAGCAATGGAAGCCCTACAGGAGGCCCATGACGGTACCTGCGGTGCTTACCAATCCGGACCTAAGCTCTGGGATCGCATGTGAAGAATGGGTTATTATTAGCCCAGGATGATCAACGATGCTGTCGCTTACGCCAAGCGTTGCCATGCATGTCAAATCCATGCCAACTACATTCACAAGCCACCCAAAGACCTACATTCGACAACGACTTTGTTGCCGTTTGAGACATGGGGGATGGATATCGTCGGACCAATATCTCCACCATCAGCTAAATGTCATCACTTCATCCTTGTGATAACTGACTTCTTCTCTAAGTGGGCCAAAGTCGTTCCCTTAAGAGAAGTTAAAACCAGTGATGTGACCAAGTTCATCAAACATCATACCAATACAACGTTCCAAGACGTATCATTCAAGATAACGAATCATAATTCGTTAGTCATGCATTCACTCGGTTCTGTGATAAGTTTAGAATACAAAATCTGGCATCCACGGCTTATAATCCATCAGTAAACGGACTAGTCAAAGTTTTCAACAAGACGATCATCAAGATCTTGACAAAGCTTACAACTAACAGCAAGCGCGACTGAAATGAAAAGCTTGGTGAAAGCTTATGGGCATATCGTACTATGATTCGTACCCCGATCGGTACCACACCTTATTCACTGGTATACGGTTACAAAGTCGTGTTACCATTGGAGATTCAGATTCCGTCCCTACGCATCACACTCGCAACAGGGATGATGACCGAAGAAAGCCATCGATAACATCTCGTAGAATTGGAGGTGTTAGATGAGAAGCAACTCGAAGCTCAACAACACATTGAGTTCTATCAAGCCCGAATATCCAAGGCTTTTGATAAGAAAGTCAAGCATTGATATTTCAAGTAGGGAGAGTTGGTCCTTGCTGTTTGACGACCTATGATACTCAACTCTAGAAAGAAAGGAAAGTTCTAACCCAAATGGGAAGGACCATTTATGATAGAGACGGTCTATTCGAATGGAGCTTACCGTCTCGTCAAATCGAATGGCGATAAGATCCTAATGCCTATCAATGGCAAATTCCTAAAGAAGTACTACCCATAGTCTTCCTTCAACCCTTCATACACTCCAACAAGTATACGAGTATAAATTGCTTCTTCATACACTCCGACAAGTATACAACTATAAACTGCTTCTTCATACACTCCGATAAGTATACAAGTATAAACTGCTCATTCATACACTCTGACAAGTATACAAGTATAAACTACTTCTTCATACACTCCGACAAGTATACGAGTATAAACTGCTCCTTCATACACTCCAACTGGTGCATGAGTATAAACTACTTCTTCTTTCCCTGCAACTGCTGCACGAGGCTAAACTACTCTTTTCCTCCAACTAGTGCACGAGGTTAAACTGCTCTCTCCCTACACTTTCACTTCGATCAAACCTTCATACAGCTAGGACCAAAGCTAAAATCCTCTCTCGATTCATTCCACGAACGAGAGGTCCACCAAATTGAATGATCAAATCTTTAAATAGTTAGGATCATCTTAAACCCCCACTTGGTCAAACTTCTAGGTAGTTAGGGCCAATGCCAAAGTCCCTCGCTAATCCTCTCCAATAGGATGACGGGTCTCTAAAACTATCATGGTAACAATTACTTCTGATAGTCCATTCCAAATTTCCCCTTTCGATCCTCTTCAACAGGATGACAGACTCACTCTTATTGTCATGTTAATAGTCACCTCTGACAAATTAACTTACCAATCCTCTTCAATAGGATGGTGTCACACCTCGCTTCCCAAAATATCAGGAATTAGAATGTGAACAAGTCTGTGACGTATTATATTAAGGAGAATAAATGAAAATATTTCTTCTCAACCTAATACACTAAGCATCAAGAAATATAGAATGCGAAGTAACGGGTCCCCGATCACAAATAGGGAGAATATAATAAACAACTCAAAACAGAATATCAATATCACAAGTGAATATCATCCCAGACATAATATTCGGGTCAACATGCCCTTATACATGACCGAACAAATGAATACAGAAGAAATATAAAATACATCATTCAATGGGAAAGAAAATTACTACCAAAGCAACTAGTACCATCAACTAAGGAAAGATAACTGAGCTTCAGCCTATTCTTCAACTCTGTCTGCAAGGCACTCCTGCTGAGAGTATCCTGACTCCGGCACATCTCCAAGCTGGACCTGTCTATCCTCTAAATCTTACATACACCATAGAAAATAGGTGTACGTCGGCGTGCATGGCACACGGCAAGATCCCATAAGGGAAAAATAGGAACGGTCGAATGACAAAGGCAACAATAGATGCAACAACAGAAATAAAATAGAACGTGCAACTGGAAATCTAACAAATCAAAATGCAATCCACCACTAGAGTATAACAATTAGAAGAATCTAAAATCAATCGTTAATCTAGGTCATACTACTAACCATCCTATAACAGGTCATTGGTCCACATATCACATAGAGTCAACATTCATATTACTGGATAACTAACTGTTCATATATCACCCACGTGCATCCAATCCCGCTACACATGCGGCCAGAGGACTACACACAAACTATTTTCTGTCTGGTCCGAACTCAAGCAAAACTCAGGTGACGAAATAAATTCCCACTGACCAAAGTGATGTACACACTTCACTTTGGCCCTATAAACCAACCCAAGTGGCGACACCAACCACTGGTACAAGCCTGGAAGATACATCAACAACCACATCCGATCACATGAACAAAGACTTACCCATCCTAACTCTTCTCACTTTTCTAAGTCAACAACATAATCCATACTAGATCTCTTGTTCACCTCCTAAATTCAGTCAACGCACCCACACATGTTACTAAGTCTGTTCATGACGCACAAGGACCCTAAGTCAATGAACTAGTAATGGTTCTCAATTACATCAAGAAAAAGTAAATAAATATAAGTAATTCTATGCAATAACATTATGACATGTCAAATACATTAAAATAAGATCATAAAACATGAATTGTAACTATGAACAGTATAATTATGCATGCAAGCCGATTTCATCAATATCTTATTATTCGATCATTTAAACTACTAATAAAAAGTATCAGCAGCTAGGTAACATCTAGTATAACTACGGTCGAAAAGGAAATTTGAAATCTGTGAATGTTTTACACATGAAATGTCACGGTCTACAACCATCAAACACAAGATTATAATTTAATTAATTTCAAGAATAATCTTTTGCAAAATTGTTTATTTTAAATTATTATAATTTTCCTAAAATGATTCTTTTCACAAAATGAAATTCTTTTAAATAATAAATATTAATTCAAATAATCCTTTTGTAAAATAAATTCCTTTAAAATTATTTCTCAAAGTAATTATTCTAAAAATACTCTTTAAAAATATTCTCTTTCTTTTTCTTTTCTATATGATCAGTAACCATTTCTATTTTTTAAAATATTTCTCATCATTTAATATTATTCATCAACAATCCTACGTAGGTTATCCTAATATTCACATTACAACTAATCTATGCATGTACTTAATTAACAGTATATCAAAAGTTGTAAAAACAAGTCAATGAGTAATGGGATCTTGCCTATAAGGCTAAGGGCCTATGGACGAGGAGGCGGCACTGAGCAGAGCTACTGTACGATAGGTCTGAAGAGCTAATGCACGACATCGTTGTTGCTGCTGGAGTGGAAGGAGGATGAGAGGGAGTGTCGGAGAGTGGCCTTGCTGCTGGAGGTTGGCCGAGGGAACGATTCGGTGTCGGACTGCTGGACAGCGAGAGGGAGGAATAAAGGAGGGTGTGAGTAGGGTTGAGACAACGGCACGGTCGGGGCTGGATGGGGCTCGGACCTGAGGAGTTGGACGATAGCTATGCAGGGGAAGAGGAGATAGGCGGTAGAGTTGTTGTTGACGAGAAGAGTGGCGTCTTAGGGGAGTTGACGCTGAGGGAGAGGTTTGATTTGGTTGACGGTAGCACGAGCTGATCTGGTCCGAGAGTGCTGTGGTGGTCAGGTCAGGCAGAGTCGGGGCTGTGGTCGAGGGGTCAGTGGTTTAGGATGATCTTGCCAGTGTCAGTTGGAGAGAAAGGGACGGAGACAAGGTAGCAACGGGTGAGGCTGAATGAGGGGCTGAGGATAATTTATCCAGGTGAATCTGGCTGAGGAGTGCTGTTTTGCTACTGGTTGGAGGCAGACTGGCGTAAGGGTCAGGGCTGGACGTCGAGGAGGCGACGCCATACTGGTTGGTCGGAGCTGGCTGAGAGAGGGCGGGGATGGGCGGTGGTGCAGTGTGCTTGGTGATTGAGGAAGAGAGAAGAGGAGGGTAGGGTGGAAAGAAACACGAGAGAGAAAGAGAGAGAGGAAGAAAGGAGAGAGGGAGAGAGAAGAGAGAGAGAGAGAGAGAGAGAGAGTTACTTATATATAGTTAGGGTTAAGAATAATAAAACTAATTAAGAAAATAATTAGAAAAATTAACAATAATTAGGAATAAAATTATTATAATTAATACAATACTTATAATAAAAAAATATAATAAATATTAATTTAAAAGTTTTCACCGTAACAAGTTAATTTATAATTATCAAAATTATTTAAATAAATATAGAATTAGATTTTTAATTTGTAGAAAATTCTATAAAATCTAAAAAAATATAAATACTCTTTTAAAAAAAATAATTAAATATTTTAAAAAATCAGAAAAATTATTTTAACTAGTATCGAATATTCACGGTCATTACAGATGGTAAGTCCACAAAGTTGCTTAAAATAGCAGCAAACTCCCACTATCACGTTAACAGTGACCTCTTACAATCAACTTACCAATCCTCTTTAATAGGATGATAAGTCCTCATAGTTGCTCTGATCGCGACAGTTCAATCAACTTACTAATCCCCTTCAATAGGATGGTAAATCCTTAATGTTGCTCCAATCGCGACAATCTCGTCATGTTAACACTAAAACTCTGACAAAATCCTCCACCAATCCTCTCCAATATGATGATGGGTCCACAAAACTATCATGTTAACGATTATCTCTGATAGTTAACTTCATCATTCCCGCAAATGAAGTTGTCCGATTAGTCGTCACACTCCTATGTCCTTGAACGATTTGCCCCATTCCGAGCGTTCTAAATATCCATAGAAAAATCTATGGGTAGTAGCCTACCCTTGCGATGTGCTACTATATTAATCAATCATCACACTCATACGTCCCTGAATGATTTGATTATCCCAATACCGTCATTCTCATAAATGACGTTGTTCGTTGATAATAGCCTACCAAGCAATGTCCCTTATCGATTCTCGAACGACGACCTACCAAGCGATGAGTCATTATTCGGACCCTCTCCTGGTTGCTCACGTGAGTGACTGATCATTTTGGCTAAGTTGTTACACTAAAACTATACGGCCTAACCTAATTACGACTTAACAGTTGTAATTAACCCAACCCAACGCCTCGCACAGCTAAGGATAGAGAAGAAATTTTAGCGTTAAGTCTAAAGGAAACTTCTTGACAACCCATCATACTGAGGGGAATAGTATGGCTCACTCGATTTAAACGGTAATCAATAAAGAAAAATTAAATCCGTTGATAGCTGAGGGTTTGCAAAAAATCCTAAATGTTGGTCAGTAAGAAGATATTCACACGAGTTATTCAAAATGCAATGATCGGATAATAAAGGTATAATTTCATTCATAATAGCAGATTTTGAGATAATACATTCCAAAAAAGTTATGATAATACATTCCAAACCAAGTCATGACAATACGTTCGAACAGAGATAACAAAAACGTCTCAAAACCAACCACGTCGTGCTTAGTCTAGCAGGCTGAAGGATGCGAGCTCGGCCTTAATAGCGGCTAGTTTCTTCACCCGATCCGCTCGGATCTGCTCCTCAGCCTCCTTCTGAAGCTCGGCCTCAGCAAGGGCATCAGTAGCAGCAGTAGCCGCGTCTTCTCGACACAGCCCATGGAGAGCTTCCATCGCTTCTCCATAAGCATCATAAACTTTGGTGCTCTCGAGCTTAAAGTCCTTCAAGTTCACCTTTCCCTGGGTAGTCCTGACCCATGTACGCTTAGCAATATTTTTTTAAGTATCTATCTTGGTCTGCATGTGACGTTGCTGCTCACATAAGTTCGCGGCAATAACTTCCTACTCCGATATTCTCTTCTCTCGAGCTTTATGCTCATGAAAAGCTTTGATCTGAGCTTCGATTAGGAGTGGTGCTACCTCATCACGCGGGTCGGAGAACACTAGCCCTTCTAGGCGATGCATGACTTCCTCTAGATAAATAAGCTTTTGCTCACAACGCCTGGCCAGCCCGATACCGTCCATGCACTGGATGTCCTTCAAGCTATCCACTATGAAAGGGTTAAAGTAAAAAAAAGGTGCCCCACCTAACACTAACGATAGAGATTGCTTATTTCATAGCATTCTCTAACCACTGGATGAGGCCCTGCATGGATCCGAGGTCCGAAGAAGCAGATTCTTAACCTAGGGCTGTCATAGCAATAGGCTGCACTCGGGGGAGAGGCATGTCATTATCAATGGGGGCCTCCATCTAGAGACCCCTATGTTGGCCAGGTCAGGAAAGTCAGACTTACACTTGGGGTGTGGGGAGAATGTCCAAGTGGATGTCGGAGTGGGCAGCTGTAGGTTGTCTAAAAATTATTGTAGATAGCTGATCCCCATCAAACACCGATGATGGAAGTTATAATTTGACGGTTTCCAGAAGACTATAATTTGAAGACTTTCATGTAGATCGATGAAAGTTAGAATCTGAGACCTTCACAACAACTGATGAAAGCTCTATTCAACAACCTTCATAATCAAAATCGGGAATGATAATCTGACAACTCTCATACTTTCAAGGAGCCAAGACGAAAGTTACAAGGTAACGATCTTTGCAACGCTCTATCAAAACAGATTATAAATTGACGATCTCTTCAAATCAAAATGCAGATATCTCTCAAACCGTAAGGAATTTGGCAAAATAGACAGGAGAAAACTGAACCCTACGGCTCCGTCTTATTGAGATAGCTGATTTTCATATATAATTGTCCAATTCTGGCTTACAGTTTAAAAGTTATGACATGTTCCTTGTTACAAGTTATGTTCTGAAGTCCTCCTTGACTGGACTTTGCCGTAACACTGGACTTAGCCTAAAGCTCGCCAAGCCCGCCTGAGGCTCGTCTCTGTATCCTAAAGACAAAACGCAGAGTTCCAGATCCAAACACAGAGCTCACTACTGTGTTTTTAGTCCAAAACGTAGGGTTCATCGCTGCATTCCAGATCCAAACGCATAGCTCACTGCTGTGTTTTTAGCCTAAAACGCAGGGTTCATTGTTGCGTTCTAAGTCCAAACACAGCCGTCATTGCTGTATTTTCAGCCCAAAATTGTTCGCGGTGAAAATTGCCTTCATTGAATTCATTGTTATCTTGAATAACTGTTTTTCGGTTACAAAAGATCCGGTCTTTTTTTGATCCGGTTACAACGAAATCAAAGAAAAAGAAAAAATTACAACTTTCCTTTTACAACTTTCCTTTAGAACAAATCGCAAGATCCTGTTTTGCGGTCTCTTGCTTGTGTGGGTTCTTTGCCGACGCCGGGGTTAATCCGTGGAACACCGCGCGATCTAGATCCGGTCGGATCTACACGATTCGACGGGTATTATTTCGCGAAGGAAATAATAGCCGGGGGGGATTAGTTCACCAAGGAAATAATCGCCCTTAATTCTCGGGATCAAAGGCCAAGCTTTGATTCGGAGTATGATCTCGTGTAGATCTCAGATCTGATCTTTACCTCTCTCGAACTCCTGCCTTTTGTGACGTGGACGCTCGCCGAGAACCAGATCTGAATCTTCAAGTCCTCAAGTCTTCAAAACTCCAAACTCGATTTTCAATTCGGCAGAGTTTCGGCTCTCAAAGTTCCAACCCTGAAAATGAATCACCCTTGGCCTATTTATAGGCACCCAGATCTGTGCCTAGGCACAGATCTGGGCTGAGGTGGCTCGGCCACAAGTGGCCGGCCACCCCTAGGTGGCTCGGCTCATGCCGAGCCACCCTGGGGTGGCTCGGCCATGGCCGAGCCCGAAACTGATCTTGATTCGATCGTGATTCGTCCGAGTCTGCCCTTGGTTGGATGACTCGTTGACTCCCCGAACCGTTGGCTTGATTACGCACGCGAATGGATGTATTCCGTTACTTGCGTGCGATTCGTCAACCTCGTCACTTCGTTGGTTCGTCGGTTTGTGCCGAGCTGTGCTAAGGGACCTATAAGTAATTTTATATGCCTACAGATACCCCCTCCAAAGTATTTCAGCCTCGTTCTTTTATAGAAGAGTCTGGAATACTTTGGATATGATTGTCCCAACCTTCAGTCGGTGTAACGGGACCTTGGAATGGCTTCTGTTCTTGATTCCTTCAATCCTTCAGGCTATTCGGTGCTTTGTCGAATGTCTGTAAGAGTTCCGGTGCTGCATTTATTGTCTGACCGTTGTCGGAATTTTAAACTTGAAGTCGATTCCTGATTTTCTAATCTTTAGCTGACCATCGATTGTTGGCGTTGAGTTTTTTTTATTTGCGACGCGTTGTCCGGCGTAGTGTTGTTGAGTTATCCTTAAGAATATTTATAAAAATATTCTCCAGGAACTTCTCAACCAAAAATAGGGAATAGTTTATACTCGTATACCTTGTTGGAGTAATTTCTGTGCCCAAATGGGCTGAACCGGCTTGATAATGAGCCAAAAAAGGCAGTAATTCGGCTCAAAAAATCTTCTGATTTTTCCGAACATGTGGGAGAGGCAAGAATAAACCAAGGACTGAACCCTCTGTCGATTTGAAGTTGTTTCGATGTTCGATTCAGCTTCAATTTGAATTCTGGTTCAAACCAGGTCTGGTCCGGTTTAACTTGGTCTCGTCCAGTTCAACTAGGCTTGGTTCGACATTATAAAAGAGCTCTTTTTTCTCCTCATTAGGGCCGCCCCCCCCCCTTAACCCTTTTTTCACTTTTCTCTTCCCTCGAGCATCCTTTCTCCCTCAAAACTTTATAGTTGCATTAGATCTAGTCTTCCTTTGGATCTTTGACTGAGAAATCCCTCAAAACTTTCTCAGGCCCCTCGAGCGCGTGGTCCGAGCCTCTTTCAAGATCTGATTTTTATTGGATCCACGAGCTTTTCTTCAGGTAAATCCTTAATTATTTTAGCATATTTTATGCTTAATTCAATTCATGAATTTGTGGGGTCGCATGCGAGGGTTAGGATTAAGATTTGGCGCCTCGAGCTCACCTTTCAGGGGGGGAGAATTGCAAAAAAGAGGAACTTTTTCTAGATCTGATTCCTTAATTTATTTTGCAGGTCTCTATGTCTCGTTTATTGGTCTTCACATCCTCTACCGCGTCGGCTGATGGCGCGCTTCCCTCTTATGCTGGTGAGCTATTTTTAAAAATTTACAAATTAGTCCATTTTTTCTTGGAAATTTACAAATTGGTCCTTTTCACCCCATTTTGTTCTCCTTGGCGAGGCAATCGGGAAGAGCCTTGATTCTCCTTGGCGAGGATCGACGCTTTAAAGATATGTTTTGCTTGGTCAAAACCATATCTCAAAATCAATAAAGGGGGCGTTTTGACGCTGCATTGTGCCTTATAAGGCAGGGATATATAGTCGATATACCCTATCTTATAAGTGCATAATGTGGCCAAATCGTCTCACCCTTTATAAGGCAGTGACTCTATCTTACCCATTCGTAGGATGAGTTCAACTTCCTTTTATAATTGAGACTAACAAATGTTTAAATGTTTGCTTCCAGTGGAATATCCTTCTGGAGCGTTTTCATCTCACGCAGTGTATGGGCGTCGTGGCGAGTATTATTCGACTTCCGACGATTTTTCCCCTATCCCAGTCACTCCTCAGTTTGCTTCGGGCACGTCGACAGAGGTTGCCCAAGTGGTGAAGGAAGGTGGACATCGAGCTCTTCGCCAGTTGATTACAGATGCGCCCCTCGTGAAGGATGCCAGTTTGATTCAGCCCCTCAAGAAGACCGACTTTTTATTTGGCGATTCTGCCAGAGATCCGGATGCCGTGTTTATTGATGCTGAGCAGTGGCTTCATAAGACTGGCAGTGGTTTCATATATTTGCCGAAGATTCCTCGGCATCGTGGCGCTTGACGGAGGAGCATGAGAGCGTTCACTGCGGATACATCACTCATCAGGCAGCTCCTGGTTCGAGCAGGAGTCATATCACTGGATTGCATCCTGGAGTATTGGGGTTAGATGCACCGCCACGTAACGAGCTTCTTGCCGCTGCTTCTACTTTGAAGAATCGCCTCGCTGCTTTAGGACGGGAGATGCCTGCGACACGCCACAGGTTTTATGGTTGGGTCCATTCTTTGGACAAGCTTTGGTGGACTCGCATGACGAAGTACGTCTTGAGCCGATGGAGCGAGGAGTTGCACGCTTGTGGTCTGTATGCAGCCGTTCGTGCCACCATGTATGGTTTACCTGTTAGCACGAAGCATTTCTTCGCTTTGTGCGAGCTCTACAACCCGGATTCGAACACTTTTCTGACACGGCAAGGGGAGTTGGGCTTGGCCCTCCATGAGATGCACAGGATTTCTGGTTTGCCCATGGGACAAATGCTATATCAGGAATATTTTCCCTCCAACCAAGAATTAAGTCAGCTGAAGGATCGCATGCCCGACCGCTACGAGACTTTATGGGACCTCACATGTCACTATCATATCGCTTTGGCGCAGTCTGAACCCTTAGCGAAGAGGGCTAAATCCCATGTGAGCCAGAAACAGTTTGCGTCTTATTTGTTCAGGAATCTAGAGAGCAATTCTGGCGAGGCTATTTGTGAGCTGGCACCACTCACTCCTTCAGGGGTTAATAGTCTACTGAAGAAGGTTGATGCTCATTCCTATACCATTAGCAGTCCTGAGAGTGGTTTTCCTACAGGGACCAAGTTTAAAGCATTCTTGTGGCATGCGACCGCGCCGATTCGACCGATGACCCTTCTTGCCGGTTACCTCGCTATCTGGTTAAAGAAATGCGTGGTCCCATATCAGTCTAGTGATATCTTGCCATTGGAGGTGCTCTACCCAGCGGTTAAGCTTGCCTACAAAAAGGAACTTTCGCTTCTTCCGGTGATGGTGGCTAACATTCATCGAGGGCTTCGACAGATTTCTAGTGCTTGTACACGGAAGGAAAGTGAATCGCCAGCTCGTCATAAACACCCGTACTGGATTAACATTGGAAATGACGTAAATCGTCTGTCCAACCAAGTAATGCCGCATCTTTTGCATTGCGAATACCAATGCGAGGCATTCTTTCTCAATCATCGGATATCGAGACTCGGCGCCTATCAAGGTCCGACTTAGGTAATAAACTGCCTGTTCGTGACCGTTATCGTCGTCTTGTGCTAGTAAAGCACTTATCGAGTGGTTCATCGCCTTGATGTAAATCAAGAACGGTTTACCCGATTTCGGTGCAACGAGAACAGGAGGATTCGTCAGATACGTTTTGATATCTTCGAATGCTTTTTGGCAGGCATCGTCCCAAATGAATGACACCCCTTTCTTGTTTAGCTTAGAAAATGGTTGGCACTTCCCAGAAAGGTTTGAGATGAACCGCCGGATGTAAGCTAGCCGTCCTTGCAATCCTCTGAGCTCTCTTAGATTTCTAGGAGGTTGCAGTTCGTGTATCGCCTTCACTTTGTCAGGATCGATATGTATACCTTTAGTGGTGACGACGAATCCAAGGAATTTTCCGCTGGACATTCCAAGGAAGGATTTGGTGGGGTTCATCTTCAATTGATGACTCCTCATGAGATCGAACATCGTCTTCAAGTCCTTGATGTGATCTTCTTTGTTGCGGCTTTTTACAACCAAATCATCAATGTAGCACTCAACTGTTTTCCTGAGATGTTCTTGGAAAATCTTAGTCATTGCTCGCTGATATGTGGCGCCTGCATTCTTTAGTCCGAAAGGCATCACCGTGTAGCAAAAGACACCAAGAGGTGTTCTGAACGCTGTATGCTTCTCGTCATCTGGGTGCATCTTGATTTGGTTATATCCTGAAAACCCATCCATGAAAGACATTCTCTCAAATCCGCATGTATTGTCAATAATAACATCCGTGATTGGGAGAGGAAAATCGTCTTTTGGACATGCCGTATTCAGATCCCTGAAGTCGATGCAAATCCTGATTTTACCGTTCTTCTTCATGATTGGAACGATATTGGCTAGCCAATCTGGATATTGTTCTTCTCGGATAAATCCTGATTCAATTAATTTCTTAACCTCTGCCTCGATGGCTTCCATTATTTGCAGACGAAACCGTCTTTGCTGTTGCTTGACAGGTTTGGCATCCGGCTTGATATCGAGGCGGTGCATTGCCACATTGGGGTCGAGCCCTGGCATATCTTCATAGTTCCAAGCGAAGACGTCAATATACTCCCTGATGAGAGCAACTAACTCCTCCTTCTCATTTGAGGGAAGACTATCGCTGATGAATATCGGCTTTGGGTTGGCCTCGTCGCCCATGTTAACTTGGACTATTTTATCCTCAGTGGGGGGTTCTCTCTGTTCGAACCTGTCACCATACTGCATATTCAGATGATGAACCCACGGGTCTTCCCATGTTGGCATTTGATCATCGTCCCCCATTGTAGACGGATCAGCTGTAGCCATGTTTACCATTAGGGCTTTGAATACCTCCCCTAGACTTATGTCGGAATTCCCAGCTGAAGAATCAGAAGAGTATCCGTTCTTAGTTTTGTTAGCAATTTGATCGATGATTTGCCAACCACATTCATCATCAGACGAGGAAACATAGCCTAAGCCTCTTTTGTGACGGTAATAATCATCCGGTTTCCCATCATGGTCGTTCCGAAAGAATGTTGTAGGTGTTCCTTTGTTACGTAGGACGACCGAAGCGGCATATACAAATCAGGATTATTATACAATTCTGTTATCACATCATTAAGAGACAGGGAGTACTCCAAATCGTTATTTATTTCAACATCGGCAAGTTGCCAATTACAACCTCCATCTGACGATTGTTCATCGTCAAGATTGATTACAAAGGGTACAATGTCATTTAAAACAAAACCACCATCGTAATCGAATCCGGCTTCAGAATCAGCTTCTTCTCCGCTGTCTGTGCCTTGGGCCGATGGTTCAGTATCGGATTCGTTACCATAAAGGAGAGAATCAGTGAAATAATTCTCATACCCTTTAAATGGTTGCTTATCCGCGACCACCGTTCTAACCCTATTATCAGTGTCGACATATTTCAAACACTGATGGAGAGTTGAGGGAATTATAACATTACTATGGATCCAAGGCCGACCCAATAGTAAGTTATATGATGTCTCAGCATCAATCACGTAACACGTGACCTCCGTCTTTAGATCACCCATTTGGCACTTTATCCGGATTTTTCCCAAAGGCCTTGACCTGCTGGTGTTGAATCCGTAAATGACCGTGCCTGTGGACGCCAACTTGCTGACTGGAATACCGAGGAAATGCATCAAGCGAAGCGATATAATACTCACAGCAGAACCCGGATCCACTTGGATCCGGTTGACTTTGCTGGAGCCGATGTACCCGATGAAGTATAGCGGTCGATCGTGGTTCGAATTCTTCGTCTGCATATCCTCTTTGGTGAAAGTAATGCAGGGAAGGTTTTTGGTCGCTATGTTGCACTGTTGACTCAGCGGTTCTGGCTGTTCAGGCACCGGCTTGATTTGAGTCAGAAACACCTCTGAATTGGCCAAAGCTTCTTGCAAGGCCTCCCTGGTTTCCTTGGACAACCGCAGCAACTCATACAGCGTTATCCGTGCTGGAATATTGGCTAGTTGAGCCATTATATCGAAAACTTGCGGAGTTTTCGAGCTTTCCGGCTTGTCTCTTCCAATCGGACGACTGAAACGAGACTGCTTCGGATTCTGCACCTCCTGGGGATTCTTCTCTTTCTCTTCAGAGAGCGGAAAAGCTAGTATTCTTTCGTCATCTTTTCCTGGGATAGCAGAGACTCCGCAGCAAGACTTTCCTTTCCCTTTGGACTTCTTCTTGGATGACGATCCGGCCCATTGTTCATCTTCAATCAGGTCGGGGTGAACCCAGAGGATTTCGCCGTTTGGAGCTGTATGTGGCACAAGTCCTTTTTGGCGCTGTCCATGCGGGTCATCGTTCACTGTCTTCATCCCTACTTTGGTGATGCGTTTTGGTTCAAACCACGCCGTGGGCATGGATCCAAAGCTGATTGAAACCGCGTTTTCTCCAACATTCTTGGACGGCTTCGGGGTTATGACGCCTACATCAATTAGCGCCTGGATCTTGTCCTTGAGGTGGTAGCATGACTTCGTAGGGTGATGGACCGCTCTATGGTATGCACAATACCTCGGATCTGTCACTTTGTTAGCCCCTTCTTGATCCACAATCGCTGGCAGCTGAATTTTGTTGTTCTCCAACAGGTACTTAAAGATGCCGGGAACTTCGTCATCTTTGAAGGAGTACACTTTGGGAAACCTCGACTCTGAAGATTTCTGCTTCTGAGGCCGTTGTTGCCATTGACCCCGAGCTTGTTGTGGTGCTTGTTGCTGCTGCTGCTGTTGCTGAGGTTGCAATTGAAAGGTTTGATTAGCATCAACTGCATTAGCGTGTGCCTTACATTTCCCCCGTGGGACGAAATTCTGTGCTGGAGCATTTGTCGCCTGTTGGCCTCTCTCCGCCTTCTTTCTTCTGAGGAATCGCTCTGCTTGCTCTCCTCGGACCTTCAGATCCTTCCATGTCTTGGACGGTGCTGTCCCCATTGCTTGCAACAGGTCCAGCGTGAGGTTGTTGTGGCAAGTCTGGAGAATAAACTCCTCAGTGATCGGGTCCCGACAGTTCATCGCCTTGTTCTGGAACCTCTTGACGAAGGTGTCGACTAATTCCCCGTCCTTCTGTTTCTCGTCCAGCAACGATTCGATGGATATCTCTGTGTCGTCGTCGAAGAAATTGGCACGAAATTTGGTCTCCATGTCATCCCAGCTATTTATGCTTCCTGGCTTGAGGCGGCGATACCAATCGAAGGCGGCTCCGCGAAGAGTGCCGACGAATGACCGTACCATCAGAGGCTCATCGCCAGAGATCACCCCCAAGTGCGATTTGAAGTAAATCAAATGCTGGGTAGGTGAACCCATCCCATTAAATGGCGTGAAGTTAATTAGATTAAACTTCGCCGGATATGGGATCGATTCCCATTCTCTTGGGTATGGGCAAGGAATGCCTGTTTTCTTCGTCTCTTGAGCGGAGATCAATGTGTTGATTTTGCTCTCGAGATTTTTAATCTTCAAGTTTTCACCTGTGTTTTTGCTAGCATTCTCGTTACCACCCCCTGCATTGACGGGAGGATTATTGGCATTATGCGTCTCATTCGCATTTGTGTCCTCATCTTCTAGATTAACCGGGTTACGACGACTTGGCTCGCCTTGCTGGTTCGTCAATGCTTGGATTTGCTGGTCATGCATTTCTCTCATGTTTTGCATGGCCATCTGCATTTCGAACCTGAAGGTTTCCTGCTGCTTAGCTAAGGCGTCTTCAAGAATTTTGGCCACTTGCTCCGCACTTATCATAAGTGCCTCGCGGGGTTGTCCCTCGCTGGATACTGTATTATCTGATGCAACCGCGGAGCCGGCATCAGATTCTTCATCTTCTGAAGGGAGTCTTGTCCGAACCCTACCATAGGTTGTTCGCTTGATGGTTCCGGACTGCAGACGGGTTCTAGGCCGGGATGCTTTTAGAATTGATTCGAGATTGTCCTGCGCCGATGTCTCTCTGCTGGTCATGTTGGTGGTGACTCTCGGATATTCTCCATCTTCAACCACCGTTCTTCTTTGTCGGAAACGCCTAGGCCTTGGTTTCGGCGTTTCAGTACTGAGTCTCTCGAAAACCGAAACTCGTTCGGGGACCGCCTTGATGCAGCTGCATTCAGACAATACTGCCCGAATGAGTTTGGAACAGGGGCACTGAGTTTCCTGTTCTCGGGGACTCCTTTTCCTGGTTTTATTCGTACCCCCAGCACGATAGTACAACTCGTCTGCTTAACGATCGGAGTAACCTATCGTGTGTTGGCACGACTTCTCAGGTATAACATTATCGTCATCAGACGATAATGTTTCCTTCTGAGGGGGAACTGCCTTCTTCGGGCTTTCAAAAGTCACGCGCCTCGAAACATGCCTTTTTGGGCGTGAGTTCTCGGCGGGCTTCTGGACTTCAATGCGCAAGTTGGTGCACATGACTGCCTTGGTCTCTTTGTCATGTTGGAGGTGACGGTGACCCCCAGCATACTGCGTCGTCTGGGGTTTCTTCATTGGGCCTAGACGATCTTGAACAGGAGCTTTGACTCGCTCATCAGAAAGTGGACCGAGACGCTCCAAGACTGGCTTCTTCCTTTGGGACGATTCTGCATGATCTCCCGGAGAAGCTATTGGGATTACCGGCGACTTTGGTTGATTCACCGGAGGTTGAACTTTGGTTGGAGTCTGCTTCAGCCTCCACACTTGGCGGGGTGATGGCGGGCTCTTGGCCACTCTTTCTTTCTTCAACTCCTCGGCCTTCTGCACAAGGATTTTTGCTTGTGCAAGCAGTGCGCGGCGTTTGTGAATCCGCTCTTCTAGTGTCGAACGGTTCCGTTTGACCCGGATCCATTCGTTCGTCGGCGGCTTGGAGGAACCGCCATTCTTCAGTTGTTGAGGCTGTTTGCCTCTCCCATTCTTTAGATCCGCGTTGTAGCGGACTCCGTCTGTAGACTCCATCGCCTTAGCGAGTTGTCGCGCAAGGCGCTGACGTCGCCTCTGGCGGGCTCTCTTTGAGAGAGTCACAACGCCCTGAATAGTAGAGGCGTCGGCAAGAATAGGTTTGACCTCGTTGGAGGTTGGTGGAACTTCACCCGACGCAACTTTGGCGTCAGCTGGGGTGAGAGCGCCGTTGGTATTCTGAACTTCTTCGAACCAACGAGCTTTTCTCCTGGAGGAGAGCTTCTTGGACTTGCGGGGGGAGGTAGATCCGGACGAGGACGAGAGATACTCCTCGAACTTGGCCTGGTCGAATTCGTACTCGACCTCCTCCATGACCGGGATTGAGATCCGCGGCTGTGACGCTCCGATCTCGGCAGCGAGATCGGCGGCTCCCACTGTGGTCGCCAGATTGTTCGCAGTGAAAATTGCCTTCATTGAATTCATTGTTATCTTGAATAACTGTTTTTCGGTTACAAAAGATCCGGTCTTTTTTAGATCCGGTTACAACAAAATCAAAGAAAAAGAAAAAATTACAACTTTCCTTTTACAACTTTCCTTTAGAACAAATCGCAAGATCCTGTTTTGCGGTCTCTTGCTTGTGTGGGTTCTTTGCCAACGCCGGGGTTAATCCGTGGACCACCGCGCGATCTAGATCCGGTCGGATCTACACGATTCGACGGGTATTATTTCACCAAGGAAATAATAGCCGGGGAGGATTAGTTCACCAAGGAAATAATCGTCCAAATCTCGGGATCAAAGGCCAAGCTTTGATCCGGAGTATGATCTCGTGTAGATCTCAGATCTGATCTCTCTCTCTCTCGAACTCCTGCCTTTTGTGACGTGGACGCTCG
>NC_033801.1:83844753-83912060 GCF_001876935.1 Asparagus officinalis | reverse complement strand
CCCATGGGTGGCTCGGCCTTGGTCGAGCCACCTATGGGTGGCTCGGCTTTGGCCGAGCCCCCCTTAGGCGTTTCTGTTTCGTCGTTTTGTCCGTGATTCGGCTGATTCGGACTCTGATTTGTTGATCTGATTTGGCCATAGATCCGATTTCTGATTTGGCAGTAAATCCACTTCTGGGTTCGAGTCCGAAACTGATCTTGATTCGATCGTGATTCGTCCGAGTCTGCCCTTGGTTGGATGACTCGTTGACTCCCCGAACCGTTGGCTTGATTCCGCACGCGAATGGATGTATTCCGTTACTTGCGTGCGATTCGTCAACCTCGTCACTTCGTTGGTTCGTCGGTTTGTGCCGAGCTATGCTAAGGGACCTATAAGCAATTTTATATGCCTACAAAAATACAGAACCCAACTCTGCGTTCTAGATCCAAACGTAGAGTTCATTCTTGCATCTCAGACTCTTAAAGCGGTGCGGCCACTTGTAGGGTGTAAATTTGGATTTCCCAAAAACGTGGAATTTCGTTTGTATTGATAAGAAGGCTTATTACAAACTAATAAATCGAAATTACAACAGAAGAAGAGGGAATGCCCTCTTTATTTAGTGTGGGGACTTTTGGTAGCTACAGGATGCTTCGTTCGATGCTCGTGTCGAGTCTGCTTCCCTTGGACCGTTCAACCGAGGTTGCTAGGGAGCTTCAGTACGCAGTAGAAGCTCGAGTCGATGGAGTTCGGATCTGCTAGTTCGCCGACGATCAGGGCTCAGAACTAGGCAGCGGTGCTGTAATGCAATGATTATGCAAAAAGCTTGGTCTCGATCCCCCCTCTCAAAGTTTTCCGACCTCTTTTAAAGGTTGTTGGAAGAGGCTCTTAAATGAAAGAGAGACAGTTCTGCTGTTCCCTGAATTATGGGATGTGACCATACATTACTCAGAGATATCCTGCTGCTCACCTGTACCATGAGCGGTCATTCGAGGAGCTGTGTTTTGTATCACATTACGTAGGAATGGGAAAGCCCCTCCTCGTATGTATGACAACGGCTGTCAGGTACTCGAGTGGATCTGACCAACTCACTGAGCGCCGGCGGCTCTCACAACGGCTGTCAGGTACTCGAGTGGATCTGACCAACTCACTGAGCGCCGGCGGCTCTCACCTCTTGCTTGGACAAGTGAGGTAAGTCACATTTATGAGGGTGCAGGTTGATTTGGTGTTTGTCCAATCACTTGTACTATGAGCGGCCATTCGGCGGGCCTGGAGTACTGTGTCTTCTCTCTTCAGACCGAGAGAGGTGGGAAAACGGGTTCCTGGTACTCGAGTGGGCTTGGACAGCTCGCCGAATGCCGGCGGATCCGGCTCCTGACTCGGACAGCCGAGGTGAGCTGCATTTATGAATGTTCAGGCCGACTCGATCGAGTGGGCATGGACAGCTCGCCGAATGCCGGCGGATCCGGCTCCTGACTCGGACAGCCGAGGTGAGCTACATTTATGAATGTTCAGGTCGACTCGACACCTGCCCAATCTTTCGTACTGTGAGCGGCCACTTGACGGCCTTGGAGTACTGTGCCCTCTCCTTTCGGGTCGAGAGGAGTGGGAAAGCCAGCCTCAGCACGTGGGGTAGCAGATACCTGGCTGTGTTGGCAGCCTTGAGGTTTGCTGGCGGATTTGAATACAGACTCAGTTAGGCGAGTTGTGATAAAGGGTGAATTCGCGTGGCTTTGGACGACTCCCCCTTACAGGCGGATTTCTTGCAAGTTCACGGAGGTATTTTTTACCGTCTACAAGACCCCCTTCAAAGTTTTCAGACCTAAACCGGCTTGCATGTGGTCTGGAATACTTTGAACGAAGAAGTTTTGGCGAGACGAGTACATCTGGTTTCTTTTAGGATTTTTAGCAAACCCTCAGCTATCAACGGGTTTGATATGCCTTTACCGATTACCGTTTGAATCGGGCTAGCCATACTATTCCCCTCAGTTTGATGAGTTGTCGAGTAGTTTCTTTTAGACTTGATGCTAAGATTTCTACTCTAAACCTCAGCCATTCGAGGCGTGGGTTTAAGCGAGGTCATCTCGTTGGCGGTTCCAAGTTTGGGACAAGTCGTGTTATTTGTCGTTTGTCTCCAAGGGCGAATGAGCCGTTCAGGCAAAGTTAGGTTTTGGAGATGAAATTCTGTTCGACTTGCGGATTTGGGTCAAGTTTTCGCAGGCGAGACCCTTCCTTTCGGGCGAGACTAGGTTTGGTGTGGGTGAGCCACGCATCCGCTGGTGGGCTTCGTGCTTTCCAGCTAAGACGGTGTGGTTTCGTCACGTCACGTTCTGACGGAAGCTTCGTGCGCCTCATCTGAATCGTGGCCGTGGTTTTCGAACCCGACCGTTGGATACAACCGTCAATTTCGGCTCGGGTCCCGGGTTTTCGACCGGCCCGTTTCTCGTCCTGACGTGGCACTTCGAAATGTCGGGGGCAATCTGGGCCGTTGATTTCGATTGTGGTCACGTCTCTCGTCCACCGGTGCTTCGTTTTTTGAGGACGATCGTGGCCACGTTGGCAACTCCACCTTTAAAAAGGTTGCTCTCTTCCTTTGAGGGTTACCGTGCTCAAACATCTTGAAAATTTTCTAACGAGAGAGAGTTCCCGCTTAATCCCCTTAATGGCGCCGAAATCTAAGAGGTGTGTTGCGAAAGGAGGAGGTCCCGGACTCTATTCCGACCGCCTCGCCGCCGGTGCACCCGCCAGCATACCTGAGACACACTTGGGTAAGTCAAGAGGTTCGTCTGACGACTTTGCGTAGGTTACAGACGTCGGGTTGGGGGGAATGAGCATTGCTTGTCTTTCCTGGATTCAATCATCTTTTGGTAGTTTCCCCGACTTAGGGCAAAGTCTGCCCCTTTTTGGGCGGATTTTGTATTTACTCATAGAGGACGATTTCTGCCTCTACAGGCGAAATCGACCTTTTTGTATTTACTCATAGAGGACGATTTCTGCCTCTACAGGCGAAATCGACCTTTATTGGGCGAAGGCGGACTCGTTTTTGATAGGCGAGTTCGACTTTTTCTCTGGTAAAGGGGAGCATCGTTTTCACAGGCGGATCTCGTTCTAGTTGAGTGGGTTTCACCTTCTGACAGGCGAATTGGCCCGTCTTTACTTGATTGGCAGATCTACCCTTAGGGCGGATCCTGTCTTGACTCTTTGGTTCTTTCTTGCAGCGACCTTTTTTGACGAAGCTCTTCCGAAGGGCGTGGCCGAAGGGCGTGGCCATCGGTCTCGCCGGAGGCACAGGCTATACGGCGCCTCCCCGATTTCCCTCTTTGAATCCGGTGCCTGTGTTCTCTGCTGATAAGCCGGATGGCTTGATAAAGAGAGTAACCGACGGGAACCATCTAACACTGCGTGAGTTGACCACCGACGCGGTGTTAACAGACAAGGCCAGGACAGAGTTACACAAGCCCCAGTTCTTGTTCGGCGATGCTGCGACTGATCCTTCCGCCCTGCTGATCAAGGAGAGCATGTGGCTTCGCGCAATGGACGGGGTTCACTACTACCTTCCCAACATGCCGAGAGGGTTCTCTATCGTCGAGCTACGCTCCCTTGCGGTTCCGAGGACAATGAATTAGGATTTGACCCCTACTCAAGACGGGGTGACTTGCGGTGTCTTTACAGGCTTCACGGCTGGGTATGGGGTAGAGAGCTCTTGTAAACGGGTAACTGGCCTGCGTCCGGGCCTACCTTCCAATGAGGCGCCTACTGGGGAGATGACGGTGATCGTGGAGACTTTCCGTCAACGCTTCTTCCAAGCCGGCGGGAAATTTCTCCCAAAGGATTTCAGAGCTCCGGGGTGGATCTACTCTGCGCCTGGCAGCAAGACTTGGTGGTCCAAGATTACTGACTACATTTTGGCCGAGAACTCTGATCTTGCGAACTCAGAGCTATATTCGGCCATTCAGGCCACTCGGCACGGTGTGAAGATTAATGCTTCCCAGTTCCACAGCATTTTGGAGTTGTATTGTGCGGATAGTGGCACGTTTTTCACCCCCAATGGTGAGATCGGTATAACCCTTCACGAGATGTACGATGTGTCGGGACTGCCGTTAGGAGACTTTCCGTATGAGGAGTACGTTCCTGGTCAAGATGAGATCGACCAACTTTCAGACCGCTCCCCTTTGGTGGTCGAGACCCTGTGGGAATTGCTCTGTCACTATCACATATGCCTTAATACCTTAGGGGCGGTCGATCACAAAGGTAAGAAGAAAAGGGCTCCGGGGATCAGCCACAAGAACTGGGCTGATTATTTATTCCCTGAGAACGATGTCAAGGGAAGGCCTGCTCTGCTGCTGAGTGGATGCGACCAGGCTGAAGCAGAAAGGAGGATGGCCGAAGGGGAAGCTACCGTAGCTCTCGAACGTGATGAGGGCGGGTTCAAATCCGGAACAGTCTTCCATTCATTCCACCACCAGGCCAAGTCTCCTATATCTGGGAAGGCTCTGTTTGCAGGGTACCTCATGTTGTGGCTAAAGAGGTGCGTAATGCCCACTCACTCTTTCGAGGCTCTTCCCGTGGAGGTCGTGTATCCTGCGGTTTGCTTAGCCCACGGGAAGTCTTATTCCTTGGTATCGGCGATGATAGCGTGCATCCATCGGGGGCTCCGCACCCTGACGGCCCAATTCTGTCGTGTATCGACTATCGATGAGGGGGAAGGAGAGGTCATCAGGACCCCCAACCCTAGGGTGGAGCTATCGTACACTTATCTGATGGTGTGGTTCGTCTACCACTGCGAATGTTTAATGAGCGCCCCCGCGACTCTTCAGGGAGACAGGTTTGTTCCGTTCGTTGAGCGCTTGGAGAGGTGCTCTTGGAAGTGTAAAGACATTCCCGACGCATGAAAGATGCTTTCCTATTTCGGCCACTACAACTTCTGCCGTTTCTTTCCTTATTTCAGTGGAGGAGGATACGGGGAGTCTCTTAGAGACGTGCCGACGGCGGATCATCACACAGTTCTTTCCTGTGGTGCTTTTCGATGGTTGGTGAACATTCGGCCGGGGTATCATATCCTACGAACAGGCTCCGTGTGCTATCTCGAGCCGTATATCCCTTGCAGGTTCGCCCGCCAGTTTGGGTACGACCAATTGTACGTGGGCAACGTCAATCCCTGCCTGCACTTCGAAGGAGGGCTGGTGGATGGAGCTCGGGGATGGTTCTGGACTCATGTTGGTGGTACCCATGCCTGTTTTGAACTACCTGCGAAGGATCATCATTTGCATCATACTCTCCTGTATTGCCGGTGGTATCGGGATGCCAGCGCTAATCCCGAGGGCTTCTGGTTCCAGGGCTCGTGTCTGGCGGAGTACGGGTGTCCTCCCAGAAGGCCTCTCCGTACTTCGAGGCAGAGGGGCCGCCAAACTGCTAAGGAGTGGTTTTCAGAGGACCCGGCTGAAGACACTGAGGGCTGCGACGTGGGTCCAGACGAATCTGAGGCGCCCGAGGCCCGAGCTCCCTCTCTTAGTCTTCCGTTGGACCCCCAAAGTGAGCGGGGAGAATCTGACGAGTTAATCCGGACTGGAGCGGGAGATGGCGGCGGAGGGCTCCAGAGCGAAAGCGGCCAAGAAGGCCCATTGCGAGGAGACTGTTGAGACCGCCAGAACGGCGGAGGGTCAGGATGATGCTGCCTCTGGGGCTGGAGCTGCTCAGTCTACCCCTTCTGCCGTATCGGAGGCGGCTCCTCCATCTGGTGTGGGGCCACAGGCGGGGGTTTCAACGACTCCTACGCCCGCACCAGGAGGTAATTTTTTTTCAGTGCGGTACTCTCGGGTACAAAGTCGGATCTGCATCTTCTGACATTTGTGTCGTATTTGTACAGGTGTAGCTGAGAGAGTGATCTCTATTCCTTCGGACGAAGAGGGGGGAACTGGAGACAGAGAAGAGCTCGGTGATTCAGGTAAGCATAGGTTTTAGTGTTGTTGATCCTTCTGAGCCGAAGGGGCATTTGTCAATCTTTTCTTTACATCCGCAGTCGACCCTTCCCAGGAAGCTACTGGCAAAGAGGATCCCCCTTCTTGGGAGGGCCATTCGGCCTGAGAAATGGGTGAATCAGAGGTGGATGACGACGTCTCGATTCATGAGGCGCTATCTAGCGAGGAAGAGGCGTTGGCTCCTGAAGACATGTCCGGTCGACAAGGGAGAGTCCCCGCTCTTGGGGAAGCGTTGGTTGAGGGTAGACCCCCAGCGCAGGAGTCTCCGATCCGAGGGGAGACGTCCGCTGCTCCTATGTCTATGGTGGCTGTCGGCGCTGCGGCCGCTACCTTGACGGCGTCGGCAGGTACGTCGGCTTTGGCGGCGCCTATCGCAGTCATGACTACCTCTGCCTATCGCAGTCATGACTACCTCTACCTTGCTTGCGACCTCATCCGTGGGAGAAGAGGCTGTCCTTTCTCCCTTGGAACGTTTGCATAAAAGGAAGGTGGCCCAAATCCTGGCTAACTTTCAATACACTTTAGCTCATTGCATCAAGTTCGCGTTGGAAGAGAACTGCCCCTTCGAGGAGTTCAAGGAGGAGCTGGATCACGACATGGTCTTCCTAGTCAAGAAGCTTGGCGCAACTGCGGCTAAACCGTACTTCCATCGTTCGAAAGAAGTGGAGGAGGCCATTCGACAGTTGTTAGCCCTTCGCGCGAAAAGTTCCGAAATTGTTGATCTCGCGTCCGGCGAAGTTCGAGCAGCAGTGGAAGAGCGCGACCGACGATTGAACGAGACCATATCGTTGGAGGCAAGGCTGTTAGCAGAGTTGGAGCTGTTAGACCCTAGAGGGGGGTGATTAGGGTCTTATGCTAATCTAATCCGATTAAATGCCAATTAAAACTAATTCACAAGTTATCCTAGTAAGTATGAAATGCAACAAGATATGTAAGCTAGGATAAACAATATGAACAAGTCTTATTCCTTGGTATCGGCGATGATAGCGTGCATCCATCGGGGGCTCCGCACCCTGACGGCCCAATTCTGTCGTGTATCGACTATCGATGAGGGGGAAGGAGAGGTCATCAGAACCCCCAACCCTAGGGTGGGGCTGCCATACACTTATTTGATGGCATGGTTCGTCTACCATTGCGAATGTTTAATGAGCGTCCCCGCGACTCTTCAAGGAGACAGGTTTGTTCCGTTCATTGAACGCCTAGAGAGGTGCTCTGGGAAGTGTAAGGACATTCCTGATGCACGGAAGACGCTTTCCCATTTCGTCCACTACAACTTCCGTCGCTTCTTTCCTTATTTCAGTAGAGGAGGATACGGGGAGTCTCTTAGAGATGCGCCGACGGCGGATCATCACACAGTTCTCTCGTGCGGTGCCTTTCGCTGGTTGGTGAACATTCGGCCGGGGTATCATATCCTACGAATAGGCTCTGTGTGCTATCTCGAGCCGTATATCCCTTGCAGGTTCGCCCGCCAGTTTGGGTACGACCAATTGTACTTGGGTTGAAATTTCCCCTTCTTCTTGGAAGTGAGGATCATTGGTCGGCGAACGGCTAGTACCATCTCTCCTTCCTTGAAGGCTCGGCGTTTAACTTTCTTGTAGAAAGCCTTAGCCATTCGGGCATGATAGAACTCAATGTGCTGTTGAGCTTGTAGTCGCTTGTCGTCCAACGCTTCGAGCTCCGCGAGTCGTCGTTGGTGATTATCCTCCACCGTCATCCCTGCTGCTAGGGCGATGCGGAGGGATGGGATTTGAATCTCTAAAGGCAACACGGCTTCACAGCCGTATACCAATGAATAGGGTGTGTTGCCAGTCGGTGTGCGAACCGTTGTGCGATACGCCCATAAGCTTTCGCCTAACTTTTCATTCCAATCGCGTTTGCTAGTGGAAGTTAGCTTGGTCAAAATCTTGATGATCGTCTTGTTGAAGGTCTCGGCCAAACCATTCGCCGAAGGGTTGTAGGCCGTGGATGACAAGTTTTGTATTCGGAACTTGTCACAAAACCTGGTGAAAGCATGGCTGACGAACTGCGTGCCGTTGTCATGAATAATACGCCGGGGTACGCCGTATCAGTATATGACATGGTGCTTGATGAATTTGATCACGTCATTAGTCTTGACCTCTCTTAAGGGGACGGCTTCGGCCCACTGGGGATATTGATCCGACTATGTCCATCCCCCATGCTTCGAAGGGCCACGATGCCCTCGTCGGATGCAGATCTTCCAGAGGTTGGTGCATGTAGTTGGCGTGGATTTGGCATTCATAGCAGCGCTTCGCATAAGCGACTACGTCGCTAACCATTCTAGGCCAAAAGTAGCCTATCCTCCGTAGGCGATCCCAAAGCTTGGGTCCCGGCTAATGAGCTCCGCAAGTGCCGTCATGGGCCTCGCGTAGGGCCCCCTGCCTGTGCCTCTGCCTTTGAAAGACATCGAAGCAACAAGCCGTCGTACGACCTCCGATATAATGTCTTGGTGGTCGAATCATAGTAGAACCTCGAGGCACGTCATCGGATAGACTCTCGTTCCCTTGCGTCTTCGGGCAATATGTCGTATAGGACGTAATCGATGATCGGGAGACGCCAGTCTTCCTGATCGGATTGATCCGGGGCTTGATGGGTGGCGTTCGCCTCTGGGACGTCTTTTAGTCGAAAGAGTTTTCGGCTGGCGACCGTGACCCGTTGGGTCGTTCCTAAAGGCTGGGCCAAGTTATCCGCCAAGGATACGAGAGCGTCCGCATGTGTGTTCTTGGAACGAAGCACGTGCTCAATGCGGAAACTCTTGAATGACCCCACTAGTTTGACAGCCGCTTTGTGGAGCGGGATGAGGTCATCGTTCCTAACTTCATATTCGCCAGTCATTTGCTTAACGATGAGTTGGGAGTCGCCGTAAGCCTCCAGATGCTTTATCCCTAACTCTTTGGCCAACTCGAGCCCTATGAGTGTTGGTGCACGGTTCTGTCAAAGAAAAGGCTCGGGGTAACACGTGGCCATGCGGAGAGGTGAGGACCATCCCCACTCCTACAACAATAAAGCCGCTCGTGCCTGCACGAGATGCGTCGTCGAAGAACATCTGCCACCCCTCTGGTGATGAAGTCATATTGGCTTCGGGGGGTTCATCTGGTAGATCTTCAAATAGGTCGGTCTTCGCCCCCAGCGGGTGACTAGCCATGAGATCGCAGATGGCCTGTCCCTTGACTGATTTTTGTGGCATGAAGTGGATGTCATATTAAGAGAGCAGAAGTGCTCACCTGGCCAGCCACCAGTTTAGCGCTGCAGGTTGTGTCATGAAGACCCGGATAGGGTTCATCCGGGAGATGACATGGATCGTTTGGCCAACCAGGTACTGCCGCATCTTTTGGATGGTGAACACGGCCAGGCACTCCTTTTTGATCATCGGGTACTGCTGTTCGGCGCCTTGCAAGGTTCTGCTCAGGTAGTAGATGACTTGCTCGTGGCCCGCATCGTCGTTTTGTGCCAAGAGGGCGCCTAGAGAATGTTCCATGGCCCGTATATATATGAGGAATGGCTTCCCTGAGATTGGCGCCGCAAGGACAGGCGGGTTTGAGAGATAAGCCTTGATTTCTTCAAAGGCCTTTTGGCAAGGCTCGTCCCACATGAAGGAAGTACCTTTCTTCATTAGCTTGGAGAAGGGTTGACATTTGCCCGAAAGATTTGAGATGAACCTTCGGATGTAAGCCAATCGTCCCTGAATCCCTCTTAGCTCTTTGAGGTTTCGGGGCGGTTGAAGCTCTTGAATAGCTCGCACCTTGTCTGGATCAATCCGGATTCCTTTCGTCATGACGATGAAACCGAGGAGTTTGCCGCTAGACATCCCTAAGAATGACTTAGTAGGATTCATCTTGAGTTGATGAGTCCTCATGAGTTCGAACATTACCTTCAAGTCTTAGAGGTGGTCCTCCTTACGGCGACTCTTCACAACCAGGTCGTCCACGTAGCATTCGACCGTCTTCCGTAGATGATCTCGGAAGATCATACTCATGGCGCGTTGGTAGGTTGCGCCAGCGTTTTTGAGTCCGAAGGGCATAACGGTGTAGCAGTACACCCCCATAGGGGTTCTGAATGAAGTGTGTTTTTTGTCCTCGGGGTGCATTTTGATTTGATTGTACCCCGAGAAACCATCCATGAAGGACATCCTCTCGAATCCGCACGTGTTGCAATGATGACATCCGTGATTGGCAGGGGAAATTCGTCTTTGGGCACGCAGTGTTAAGGTCCCTAAAGTCGATGCAGATGCGAATCTTACCGTTTTTCTTCAGGACCGGAATAATATTGGCCACCCAGTCGGGGTGTTGTTCTTCCCTGATGAAACCAGACTCAATCAGTTTCTTCAATTCGGCCTCAATTGCCTCCATGATCTGAGGGCGAAATCGCCTCTGCTGTTGCTTGACTGGCTTGGCATCTGGACTGATGTTGAGGCGATGCGTGGCGACCCGCGGATCTAGACCGGGCATGTCCTCGTAATTCCATGCGAAGACGTCAATGTATTCCCGTATGAGGGCAATGAGGTCCTCTTTTTTCTGGGGAGGCAAACTGCCGCTGATGAATATGGGCTTGGGATTCGCCTCACTACCCATGTTCACCTGGAGGATTTCGTCTTCGGTCGATGGTTCACGTTGCTCAAAGCGACTGCTCCACTGGGCGTTAACATGGCGATCCCACGTCTCGTCATAAAGCGGAACTTGTCCATCCTCCGCCATTTCGGCGGGGTCCATCATAGCCATGTTGACCGTAAGGCTATCGAACAGCTCCCTCACGATGACATCCGAGTCCCATGCTGAGGTTGTT
The DNA here is from genome assembly GCF_001876935.1 of Asparagus officinalis. Lineage (NCBI taxonomy): Eukaryota > Viridiplantae > Streptophyta > Magnoliopsida > Asparagales > Asparagaceae > Asparagus > Asparagus officinalis. Next base: position 83,901,306 of record NC_033801.1, on the reverse strand, counting down.
GACGATTGATCCCCCGAGCATGCATAGTCGGAATCCTCGTTGGCGTAAAAACACAAATCCGACGAGGAGGAGGAGTAGCCTAAGCCTCTCCGAGTCCTGTTAAAGTAATTTGAGGGTTTCCCTTTGGGTATGTAGGCGGGTCGGATGACCGTTCTGCGCCCTCGCCCGTAATTCAGGCCCTCCAAATGAGTGAGGTCATACCCCATGTCGCTCATCATGCGCTTCGCAACTTGACTGTATTGCGAAAACTAGGGCGCCGGATCCTCGTCCTCAGATTCGTCCCATAGCGTGCGTAGGGGATGATCGATTCGACCGAAGATAATATCTTTTCGATACTTATTCCGTGCTGGCACGACGAGCACAGCTTGTGATGACTTGATCGGTTGTGCCTTGGCGACGTATGACGAGCATACTGGCAAGTGCAGGGAAGGATCACTGTAGAGTTTTGACCATAGGTTATTGGGCGCATCATCCTCGGATGTGGAGCAAGACGACAAATAAGCAAAGTTGGACTTCTCATTCATGATAATTTCCTCCGCCTGAACAGCGTTGGTTACATTGTGACTCTCGTAACCGATTACAATTGACTCAAAGTCGTTCAGGATTAGGCTGTCGCCGTCCTCAGGCTCGCTGTCTGCCTCGTTGCCGCTCTCCAGCTCCTCTGCCGGTGGCTCGTCGGGGTCCTGGTACAGCAGAGAATCCGTGTAGTAGTTTTCGACGCCTTTGAAGGTTTGTTTGTCGGCCACTACCGTCTTCACTCGCTCGTAATTGTCCACATACTTCAGGCACTGGTGTAGTGTGGACGAAACTATTCGGTTGCCATAGATCCACGGACGTCCCAAGAGTACATTGTAGGAAGGTTCAGCGTCGATGACGTAGCATGTCACCTCCGTCTTCATGTCGCCTATTCGACATTTCAGGCAGATTTTGCCGAGCGGCCGAGTCCCTATGGCGTTGAAGCCAAAGATGGTCGTCGTGGTCGAGGATAGGCGCTTTGGCGGTCGTGAAGTATAATGGTCGGTCATGAGATGTGCTCTTGATGAGCATGTCCTCCGGAGTGAAGGTGATGCACGGGACCCGTCTCTCGGACGTTTGGCAACACGTTGCACATTCCTGTTCAGAGTCTTCTTCCCTCAAGAAGTGGGTGGAGAAAACCTCCGAGTCGGCCAGTGCCTCTTGCAGAGCTTCCCTGGTGGGTCTGGATAGCCGTAGGAGATCTTACATAGTGATTCGCGTAGGGATGCTCTTCAGCTGCGCGAGCACATTGAACTGGAAATGGCGATTCGCGCAGGGATGCTCTGCAGCTACACGAGCACATTGAACTGGAAAGGCTGGCGGCTTGAGCCTAGTCTGTCTGGATTAGGAGGGGCTGTTGCGGCTGGCCTCGTGGGAGGTCCTGCCAGATTCTCCACCCTCACGGGATATTCCTTTGTGAATTCCTTCCCTGCTCTCGTGGCGAGGACAGTGGCTTCCTCTTCGGAGTCGGTCAGGGTGGTCATCGTTGTCTTTTCTCCCGTCCACCATGTTCACCTAGAGGATTTCGTCTTCGGTCGGTGGTTCATGTTGCTCGAAGTGACTGTTCCACTGGGCGTTAACATGGCGATCCCACGTCTCGTCATAAAGCGGAACTTGTCCATCTTCCTCCATTTCTAAGGGGTCTATCGTAGCCATGTTGACTGTAAGGCTATCGAACAGATCCCTCACGCTGACATCCGAGTCCCATGCCGAGGTTGTTGACGATTGATCCCCCGAGCATGCATAGTCGGAATCCTCGTTGGCGTAAAAACACAAATCCGACGAGGAGGAGGAGTAGCCTAAGCCTCTCCGAGTCCTGTTAAAGTAATTTGAGGGTTTTCCTTTAGGTACGTAAGCGGGTCGGATGACCGTTTTGCATCCTCGGCCGTAATTCAGGCCCTCTAAACGCGTGAGGTCATACCCCATGTCGCTCATCATGCGTTTCGCAACTTGACTGTATTGCGAAAACTGGGGCGCCGGGTCCTCGTCCTCAGATTCGTCCCATAGCGTGCGTAGGGGATGATCGATTCGACCGAAGATAATATCTTTTCGATACTTATTCCGTGCTGGCACGACGAGCACAGCTTGTGATGACTTGATCGGTTGTGCCTTGGCGACGTATGACGAGCATACTGGCAAGTGCAGGGAAGGATCACTGTAGAGTTTTGACCATAGGTTATTGGGCGCATCATCCTCGGATGTGGAGCAAGACGACAAATAAGCAAAGTTGGACTTCTCATTCATGATAATTTCCTCCGCCTGAACAGCGTTGGTTACATTGTGACTCTCGTAACCGATTACAATTGACTCAAAGTCGTTCAGGATTAGGCTGTCGCCGTACTCAGGCTCGCTGTCTGCCTCGTTGCCGCTCTCCAGCTCCTCTGCCGGTGGCTCGTCGGGGGCCTGGGACAGCAGAGAATCCGTGAAGTAGTTTTCGACGCCTTTAAAGGGTTGTCTGTCGGCCACTACTGTCTTCACTCGCTTGTATTTGTCCACATACTTCACCATGAATCCACGGACGTCCCAAGAGTATGTTGTAGGAAGGTTCAGCGTCGATGACGTAGCATGTCACCTCCGTCTTCATGTCGCCTATTCGACATTTCAGGCAGATTTTGCCGAGCGGCCGAGTCCCTATGGCGTTGAAGCCAAAGATGGTCGTCGTGGTCGAGGATAGGTGTTTTGGCGGTATCCCCAAGTGTTTGATCAATTTCAAAGGCACGATACTCAACGCAGACCCTGGGTCGACCTGAATTCAATCCACCTTCGACGAACCGACGTATCCCGTGAAGTATAATGGTCGGTCATGAGATGTGCTCTTGATGAGCATGTCCTCCGGAGTGAAGGTGATGCACGGGACCCGTCTCTCGGACGTTTGGCAACACGTTGCACATTCCTGTTCAGAGTCTTCTTCCCTCAAGAAGTGGGTGGAGAAAACCTCCGAGTCGGCCAGTGCCTCTTGCAGAGCTTCCCTGGTGGGCCTGGATAGCCATAGCAGATCGTACATAGTGATTCGCGTAGGGATGCTCTTCAGCTACGCGAGCACATTGAACTGGAAATGCTGGCGGCTTGAGCCTAGTCTGTCTGGATTAGGAGGGGCTGTTGCGGCTGGCCTCGTGGGAGGTCCTGCCAGATTCTCCACCCTCACGGGATATTCCTTTGTGAATTCCTTCCCTGCTCTCGTGGCGAGGACAGTGGCTTCCTCTTCGGAGTCGGTCAGGGTGGTCATCGTTGTCTTTTCCCCACCTAGAATGGCGGAGATGACATTACAGTGTTTTCCTTTAGCCTCTTTCGAGGACTTTGTAGTCCACTGTTCGTCATTGATGAGGTCCGGATGGACCCACATCACCTGACCCGATGGCAGAATCTACGGAGCTAAACCTTTCTTGGGCTACGGCTCTTCGGCCTCTAGCCTTTTGATCATGTTTTCCACTTGCTCGCCTTGACGAACAAGCTCCTTCCATGTCCGGGTTTCTACCGTGCCCACTTTAGATAGGATGTGGATCGAGAGATTATTACGGCACATCTCGATTAGCGTGGATTCGAAAACTTGGTCCCGACAGTGGATTGATCGGTTACGGAACCTCTTTACAAAGTCGTTGACCGACTCCGACTTTCGTTGCTTTTCGGCGAGGAGGGGGGCCATTGACACCTCCGTGTCGTCGTCGAAGAAGCGGGCGAGGAAGAGCCTTTCAAGATCGGCCCATGACTTGATAGAGCTGGGTTCTAGTTTACGGAACCATTCAAAGGCCACCCCCTTGAGGGTGCCTATGAATAGTCGAGTGAGAATGGCGTCGTTCCCCGTGAGGAATCCAGTCTGCGCCATGAAGTAGTAAATATGTTGCGAGGGTGAACCCTTGCCGTCAAACTGCACCAAACTAATTGGCTTGAACTTCGCCGGGTAGGGGACCGTATCTCATTCGACAGGGTAGGGTCGGACCACCCCCAGCTTGTTCATGTTCTGCTAAAGCTTGAGTGCGTTGAGTTGGTTTTGGAACTCGTCGATCCTCTTGTCGCGGGTGCTACCCCCAGTATGTGACGTTCCTATCGACGTCTTGGAAGAGTAATCGGATTACGGATTACTATTATCTTTCGTCTTAGTCGCCGGATGATGAGGAGGTACCCACTCCTTATCCCCTGTTCGCCGGGGTAAGGTGCGCTGGATTCTCTTCTTCTTCTTCTTCTTGTTCAAGAGTTGTTCCATCATCTCCCTTAGGGAATCTATTGTCGCCTGTTGCTCTTCGAGCTTCTAGGTGACCGCCTGCTCATGGGCGACTTCGGTCATGTGCACCCTTGCCCGTGCGTCTTGGCTTGAGCGTGAGGTTTGAGACGTGGCCGCCGCCAAGTGAACCTCATCTTCGCCGCACGAGGGAGGGGCTAAGGTGGAGTAATCAAACCCGATGCTTACCCCTCTGTGACTACGGGTACGCTGTTATATACCCTCTTGTCGGTGTTGAGCGAACCGAGGGTTAGGCCCCAGGACGGAGTCCGAATCCGGATAGTCAGAAAATACCACCTTACCCTTGCCCGTCATGTTGATTGTAGCGGACGGGAGTTCTAGGTCGTCGGCAGCGCGTCCTTTTTGGTGACGATGCTTTCGACGGGAGGGCCTCGGTCGAGAAGGCTATTGAGAAAGTCTCTCAAACAACGAAGGTTTCGCCGTTCCTATGCATTGGCAGTCGGCGAGTACCGTGTGGATGAGCCTCTCACAATGGCACTGAGGATTCACCTCATGTATGGTGCGTTTGCGAGTTAAGTATTCCCGGAGGTCTTCTATGGGTGGTTGGTGACAACCCCCAGCATCAGAAGGATCGCTCGGGTGAGTGCACGAGAGATCTTTGGACGTATTCTCTAGTGCACGCTGAGTGGAATGTTTTGGTGCTGGAGTTAGGCGATCTCGCCTTGACGGGCGAGTTTTCGCGTTCGGGCGAACTCCAACATGTAGGCGAGTTTCAACCCTTCGTTTGAACGAGCGGGTTCGTGAGGTGTCGCCTACTTTTTTATGTTTATCCGCCGAAGGGTTATGGCGAGGCTCGCCAGCCTTCGAGGATTCGCCTATCCGGGTAGGCTCGCTTGCTGGAGGTGACTTATTCGCACCAGGGATGTGACCTGAGAAGAGAAGTCCACCTGAGCGACTGTCCCTGTCTTCCTCGGTTGGCGCTCCTGATTTGGAGGGCCTTCCGATGTCGGGCAAGTTGCCCTCCTGCCTAACGTTTCTCAGGCCCGTATGGTAGTTCAGGCCCTTGTGTGAAATGGAGGTTTGGGCCTCCTGCCTGACGGGCATCTGCCGTCGCTGTTGGCTAGCTCTTCCAGTGAGGAGAGCATCACCGCGGGCTGTGGCAGTGTAGTCTGTGCCAGAGTAAACCGACGTTTCCTCCGGGACAGGTGTTTGTGGGGGTCGCTTGGCGACTCATCTGGCAGACCCTTGCCCCTTGCTCTCGATCTCCGGCTTGGCCTTGATCGATTGTGAGGGAGCGGGTTCCCCTGACGAGACTCGGGGGGAACCCTCAGGTGCGGAGGCTTTAACCGTTTGAGGTCGGCCTCGACGCACGACTCTGTGGCGTTTGCGGGACGCATCGCCACGAGAGGAGGAAGAAGACAAGTACTCTTCGTACTTGGCTTGGTCGAACTTGATCTCTAGGGACTCCACAATCGTCCCCACAGCGACTTCGTCGAACTGAGCCACCACCATTTTGTTTGAAGAAACAGCTTCTCCCACTGTGGTCGCCATCTTCTGTAGGGTGTAAATTTGGATTTCCCGAAAACAAGGAATTTTGTTTGTATTGATAAGAAGGCTTATTACAAACTAATAAATCGAAATTATAACAGAAGCAGAGGGAATGCCCTCTTTGTTTAGTGTGGGGACTTTTGGTAGCTACAGGATGCTTCGTTCGTTGCTCGTGTCGAGTCTGCTTCCCTTGGACCGTTCAACCGAGGTTGCTAGGGAGCTTCAGTACGCAGTAGAAGCTCGAGTCGATGGAGTTCAGATCTGCTAGTTCGCCGACGATCAGGGCTCAGAACTAGGCAGTGGTGCTGTAATGCAAAGATTATGCAAAAAGCTTGGTCTCGATCCCCCCCCCTCTCAAATTTTTCCGACCTCTTTTAAAGGTTGTTGGAAGAGGCTCTTAAATGAAAGAGAGACAGTTCTGCTGTTCCCTGAATTATGGGATGTGACCATACATTGCTCAGAGATATCCTGCTGCTCAACTGTACCATGAGCGGTCATTCGAGGAGCCGTGTTTTGCATCACGTTACGTAGGAATGGCAAAGCCCCTCCTCGTACGTGTGACAATGGCTGTCAGGTACTCGAGTGGATCTGACCAACTCACTGAGCGCCGGCGGCTCTCGCCTCTCGCTTGGACAAGTGAGGTAAGTCGCATTTATGAGGGTGTAGGTTGATTTGGCGTTTGTCCAATCACTTGTACTGTGAGCGGCCATTCGGCGGGCCTGGAGTACTGTGTCTTCTCTCTTCAGACCGAGAGAGGTGGGAAAACGGGTTCCCGGTACTCGAGTGGGCTTGGACAGCTCGCCGAATGCCGGCGGATCCGGCTCCTGACTCGGACAGCCGAAGTGAGCTGCATTTATGAATGTTCAGGTTGACTCGACACCTACCCAATCTTTCGTACTGTGAGCGGCCACTTGACGGCCTTGGAGTACTATGCCCTCTCCCTTCGGGTCGAGAGGAGTGGGAAAGCCCACCTCAGCACGTGGGGTAGCAGATACCTGGCTGTGTTGGCGGCCTTGAGGTTTGCTGGCGTATTTGAATACAGACTCGGCTAGGCGAGTTGTGATAAAGGGTGAATTCGCGTGGCTTTGGGCGACTTCCCCTTACAGGCGGATTTCTTGCAAGTTCACGGAGGTATTTTTTACCGTTTACACCACTACGTTTTGAGCTAACTAGAAATGCCCAACTCTGTTTTTCAGGTCTAAAACGCAGAGTTTGGGCCCAGAACGCCATTTTTGATGTTTGACTCGTTCAAGCTCGAGCTGAACGGTTCCAAAAATTGTTTTTCCCAAAGATTGAAGGGATTTCCGCCCCCACTTAGGAGCGGATTAAGGGGATGTTAGACCCTAGAAGGGGGTGATTAGGGTCTTATGCTAATCTAATATGATTAAATACTAATTAAAATTAATTAACAAGTTATCCTAGCAAGTATGAAATACCACAAGATATATGAGCTAGGATAAGCAATGTAAACAATGAGATATATCCTATATGATGAATTATATATATATTTGCAAGGATATATAAACTAACACAAGGGGTAAACAATATGAACTAGATAGTGGATCATATAAATAATGAGACAATGGCGAAATGAGCAATGAGCATAAATAAGAATAAACACCAAAGCACATTCAAACACACAATATGATCACGGAGTTCGGACCTTCCGTCCTACGTCTCCGCTCCCCACTCCCGGGGAGAAATCCACTATCACAACCGGGTTTTCTACGCTCACCCGAATAATGTTTACACCTCACAGTGTCGGTTTTTAACGCTCACCGAACAACGTTCACTCCTCACACTCGGTTTTCTAGTTCACCGAAAACTTCACAACACACTCGGTTTCTAGCTCACCGAAAACCTTACAACACTCACAATGTAACAAATATAAATTTGTTCTCCATAATAGATGAGAACACAATGAAGCACAACTCAATGTTATAATCTCTCACAACCCTAATATAGTATGTATGCAAATACAATATGCTCAAGTGGGTGTGTGAAACAATGAGTAAAATAAAATCTAAACTCAATATAAAACTAGATTTAATGGAAATGATAATTAACTAATACTTGATAAATAAAAGCTAGAGTAGAGTTTAGAAAACTTCTCAATAGATGACAAGATGGAGAGATGGAGATTGAAGCCCAAACAAGAAGATAATCTCCTCCACTTGTGAAAACCAAAACAGCTTTAAACCAAACCCTTAAACAAGCTTAAAACAAGCTTAAACTCTTTTTAAAACTCTTTAAAACATTCCCTTGCTTCTTGGTTAGAACTGAGGTAAGGGGGGTATTTATAGAAACCCCAAAGCCAAGAGAAAGCTAAGAAAAAACCAAAAAACCATTCTGCAACGGCTCTAAAAAGAGCCGTTGGAACTACAGCGGTCGACCGAGGAAAATCGCGGTCTACCGCGAACAAGGTCAGAAATTCAGGAGATATCCAGAGAGTTCGTCGGTCGACCGCACTGTAGCGTGGTCGACCGATAGTACTGTAGCACTATATTTGCAGCTCTATAAAATTAATTAAAAATAGTAAATCAATTCCAAAAATTATGAAATTTTGAGGGAATGTTCTAGACATATATAAGAACATGTTAGAGAAAGAATTTCTGAAAAAACATTTCCCAGTTGAGATAAATAAATGTTTGAACACAGAAATACAGTTTCTGAATATCTGCTGTGATACACGATTTTGTAAAATCAATTAGGCACAGTAAATCAACTCCAAAAATAGTAAACTTTTGAGGAAAGTTTCTAAACATGTAGGTAAACATGTCAAAGAAAGAACTTCTTGAATATCACTTCCCATTTATGAAAACTCATCTGTTTTGTAAAATAAACATGTCAAAGAAAGAACTTCTTGAATATCACTTCCCATTTATGAAAACTCATCTGTTTTGTAAAATATGCATGAACATGTGCACGAACAAAAACATGATTTTGTAAATTTCATTAAACATAACAAATCAATTCCAAACTTGATGAAATTTTGCGAAATATTTATAAACATGAAGACAAACATGTTAGAAAAAGAATTTCTCAATTGTGAAAACTCATTATTTTGTAAAAACATGCATGAATATGAATTTGTTAAGAACATGTTTTTGACAAAAAGAGTTTAAACACATATTGAAACTTTATGAAATGTCTTCATAAACATTATAACACATGAATATAAAGTAAACATGGTCAATAAAACAATATCACAAAGTTTTCTCAAAATAGCTTGTTTTTGTGAGAAAATCCAATATTGTGTGTGTATATGATATTGAGCTTTGAGTACTTAACACACATAATATAAAATCTAAACTAGATTACCCAAGCTTGGTCTTGATCTTCATTGTAGCTTAACTTGGTACACATGCGGATGAAGCTTGAACTTGATCTTTAACTTTGAATTGCAAGGCCTTAACCCGACATTCCGCCAACCTCCATTTGATATGATCGTTGAAGCTCTATTCCATCCATCCTCCAACACGTTGTTTGCCTAGAATAAATACGAAAACACAAACACTAGACAAACAATATTAGAACTAAATTGTTTGTTAAACATCATCAAAACAAGAAGGCCAACAATATGTAATCATGGCAAACATATGTGAGCAAGCATAGATGGAAAAAAAATGCTAAACACAACTCACATACATAAAGACAATGAGAATATATATAAATATATCAAAGTAAAAAATAGTTTCTCATATCAAAGAACATAAAAACCCTTTGTAGAGGTAGATTTATGAAATCAAAAGAAGAGAAACATGAGAATCATGTAAAAAGTTTTCAAATGAAAACAAATCAACCAAAAGAAATCATAAATCAAAGTTTAAATCCAAAAACGTAAGACCAAATCATCATTGATTCAAAAAATCATGAGAGGCAACCATATCTTGCTCTTGAGCTAGTAACAACCCATATAAACATTTTAGCACCCGGTAAACAAGATTTGGGAATAAACACCCAATAAATCCGGAGGGTTATATAAGTACAAACCTCTCATCAAAACAAAACTAATAATCATGAAAACAAAAGAGTTTGACCAATAAAAGGAATTGTTTCCATAAAAGTTTAAAATACATTTTTTAAAACCAAGAAAAAGAAAAATAAAAGTACTAAAATTCTTGGCTTAAAAAATTATTTTGGCACCCAAGTATTCTTGGTGCCGGTTTGTTTAGGGACATGACCCCTATCATTAAAGCTCAAAGGAACATTTGCAAATAAAGATGGTCTTTTAAGATTATTCTGCAAATGAGAAACATTTTGAAATAATGTTGGTCTACTTGAAATATTTTGCGATTTAGAAACTTTTCACAAATCAAAACAAAACTTAGCTAAGTGACCAACTCTACCAAAAAAATCACAATGATACATGTAAGCATGCTTATGATAAGCAATAGGTGCATGTGTGTATACATGTGATGAAGAAATTTGATGAGATGCACAAGAAGGATTAACATTCTTATGTTTTTGTGTATTATAGTAAAATTTAGCTAAATGGCCTTTACGACCACAAATGGAGCATTTATAAACTTTGCTATACAAGTGTGCATAGTTTGTAGGTGATTTTTTAGCACTAGATTTAGCACACTTGTCCATAAGTTTCTTATGGTTATCAATGCATGTTTTTAAAGTTGAATCTAAGCATGATATGCGTTCCTTAACAAGATTCAAATCATCATTATGCACAACATCATTGATAATAGAAGTAGAGCATATATGGTTATCAAATTCATTTCTAATAGCTACTACTTCTAGTATGGCATTATCTCTTTCATGAGTTAACTTAGCAAAGTTTGAAAGCAAAGAATCATGATCCAATTTTAATTTTTTATTATTTTCTTGAAGGATCATATTCTCATTAGAAATTATATCAAACTTAGAAGCTAAAGACTCATGATCGAATTTTAAAATTACATGCTTGCTTTGTAAGTCAATGAAATCATTTTGTAATTTCTTATAGGCATGCAATAATTTATCACTAGCACAAGCAAGTTCATCACTATATAAATCATTATCGGTTTCGAACTCGCAAACCTCACTAGGGCTATCGTCTAGTGCTCGTGTGCATGAAGCTCCTTTAGAACTTGAAGCGGGATCCTCCAAAGCTTGTCGGATCGCCTCCAAGTCTCCTTGATGTGCTTCTATAAATTTCCATAATGTATAAGCGCTATCAAAAGAATCAAGCTTGTTAGACATAAATGAATCAAATGCATTTAATAAAAATTCTAACATAAGCTTGTTCATAATAAACATCTTTTTATAATGTTTGCTCCACTTGGATTTCTCCAACGTGGGCATAATATAAGCACAATCAATGATTTCCCATAAATCGATATTTTTAGATTGAACAAATATTTTGAATCTAAAACACCATTGAGCATAAGGGAAAGCATTGAATTTAGGAGCAATACTAGAATCATAGCCTAAACAAGATGCATCATTCATATCCATAATTTGGCCAATTAAAACTAATTAATAAATATATTCTTGCAAGATAGATATACAAAGAGTTATGTGCAAGAATATGCAATATAAACAATGAGATATATCCTATTTGATGAATTATATATATATGCAAGGATATATAAACTAACACAAGGGGTAAACAATATGAACTAGATAGTGGATCATATAAATAATGAGACAATGGCGAAACGAGTAATGAGCATAAATAAGAATAAACGCCAAAGCACATTCAAACACATAATATGATCACAAAGTTCGGACCATCCGTCCTACGTCTCCGCTCCCCACTCCTGGGGAGAAATCCACTATCACAACCGGGTTTTCTACGCTCACCCGAATAACATTTACACCTCATAGTGTCGGTTTTTAACGCTCACCGAACAACGTTCACTCCTCACACTCAGTTTTCTAGTTCACCGAAAACTTCACAACACACTTGGTTTCTAGCTCACCGAAAACCTTACAACACTCATAATGTAACAAATATAAATTTGTTTTCTATAATAGATAAGAACACAATGAAGCACAACTCAATGTTACAATCTCTCACAACCCTAATATACTATGTATGCAAATACAATATGCTCAAGTGGGTGTGTGCAACAATGAGTAAAAATAAATCTAAACTCAATATAAAACTAGCTTTAATAGAAATGATAATTAACTAATAATTGATAAATAAAAACTAGAGTAGAGTTTAGAAAACTTCTTAATAGATGACAAGATGGAGAGATGGAGATTGAAGCCCAAACAAGAAGATAATCTCCTCCACTTGTGAAAACCAAAACAGCTTTAAACCAAACCCTTAAACAAGCTTAAAACAAGCTTAAACTCTTTTTAAAACTCTTTAAAACATTCCCTTGCTTCTTGGTTAGAACTAAGGTAAGGGGGGTATTTATAGAAACCCCAAAGCCAAGAGAAAGCCAAGAAAAAAAACCAAAAAACCATTCTGCAACGGCTCTAAAAAGAGCCGTTGGAACTACAGCGGTCGACCGAGGAAAATCGTGGTTGACCGCAAACAAGGTCAGAAACTCAGGAGATATCCAGAGAGTTCGTCGGTTGACCGCACTGTAGCACGGTCGACCCATAGTACTGTAGCACTATATATAAAGCTCTGTAAAATCAATTAAAAATAGTAAATTAACTCTAAAAATTGTGAAATTTTGAGGGAATGTTCTAGACATGGAGAAGAACATGTTAGAGAAAGAATTTCTGAAAAAGCATTTCCCAGTTGAGAGAAATAAATGTTTGAACACAAAAATACAATTTCTAAATATCTGCTGTGATACACGATTTTGTAAAATCAATTAGGCACAGTAAATAAACTCCAAAAATAGTAAACTTTTGAGAGAAGTTTCTAAACATGTAGATAAACATGTCAAAGAAAGAATTTCTTGAATATCACTTCTCATTTATGAAAACTCATCTGTTTTGTAAAACATGCACGAACATGTGCACGAACAAAAACATGATTTTGTAAACTCCATTAAACATAACAAATCAATTCCAAACTTGATGAAACTTTGCGAAATGTTTATAAACATGAAGACAAACATGTTAGAAAAAGAATTTCTCAATTTTCATTTCTCAATTGTGAAAACTCATTATTTTGTAAAAACATGCATGAATATGAATTTGTTAAGAACATGTTTTTGACAAAAAGAGTTTAAACGCATATTGAAACTTTATGAAATGTCTTCATAAACATTATAACACATGAATATAAAGTAAACATGGTCAATAAAACAATATCACAAAGTTTTCTCAAAATAGCTCGTTTTTGTGAGAAAATCCAATATACATGGTCAATAAAACAATATCACAAAGTTTTCTCAAAATAGCTCGTTTTTGTGAGAAAATCCAATATTATGTGTGTATTTGATATTGAGCTTAGAGTACTTAACACACATAATATAAAATCTAAACTAGATTACCCAAGCTTGGTCTTGATCTTCATTGTAGCTCAACTTGGTACACATGCGGATGAAGCTTGAACTTGATCTTTAACTTTGAATTGTAAGGCCTCAACCCGACATTCCGCCAACCTCCATTTGATATGATCGTTGAAGCTCTATTCCATCCATCCTCCAACACGTTGTTTGACTAGAATAAATACAAAAACACAAACACTAGACAAACAATATTAGAAGTAAATTGTTTGTTAAACATCATCAAAACAAGAAGGCCAACAGGGGACAGTTACACTCCTTAATCCACCTATAAATATGGGTAAACTCAATTGAGTTTGGGGCTCTCTTTCAGGGATCACTGGCTTTTTGGCAAATCGGATCTTGGCAATCATCTTTTGGATCTGGAGATCATCTTTTAGATCTGACTTTTGGGAGATCGGCTCGGCTTCTTCAGATCTTCTTGGAGCTTTGTAGATCAGCAACTTGAAAAAACTCTTGAATCATCTTTGAAGGCTTTTATTGAAGCCTTTGAGATTACTCGGCTTGGCTTGTGAACTATTTCTAAGAGTTCTTCTCAACTCGATCAGAGTTCAAAACTTACTTTGCAAGTTCTTCTAAACTCGTTCAGAGTTTTTTAACTCGATCAGAGTTCAAAACTTGCTCTGCAAGTTCTTCTAAAACTCGCTCTGAGTTGTTAACTCATCAAGAGTTAATTTTAAACTTGCCATGTAAGTTATCCTCGATATCAATCAAGAGGAATCAACATCATTCCAGTGAAGCGAAACATCGGATCATCAACGAAGAGCAAACTCGACTCGCGTATTTGAGGGAGACACTCCATCGCCACCGTGAAGAACCCAGAATTAAACAAAGGGGATGATCTTCATCGATTCTCTTCTCTTTTATAATCAGGAATCCAAATTACAATTAAGTTTGAGAGAGTTGTAAACATTCTATTTCTAAGCAGTTAGAGAGAATAAAATCAAATACGATTCTTTCATCATTTTCTTATTACAAAACTTCCCAACAAACAGTAGCTCCTCCTCATAGTCAGATATCAGAATGGTCTCAGACTCCGATCTCGCTGGCCTCCTCTTACAGAAAATCTCATCATATCGATCTGCTTCCTCTCTAGGGAGAGGTCTTTTTCTAGCGAATCTTAGATTATGAGGCCTAACAACCGGGACCTCCTCTCGGGCTGCAAAATACAATAGAAAGAAGTTAGAAATTTTGACTCAAAAGGTCAAAAAGTCTCTAAGTCTTGAAGTTAGGCAGCCTGCGAGGAGCAAGTGAGCTCCATCATGTGAGTGAGCAAACAAAGCTCGCCTTACAAAGACAGAAGCTCGCCAAACAACCAAGCTCACCTGACAAAGGCCAAAGCTTGTCAGGCAGGCAAAGCTCGCTTGACAAAGGCAAAAGCTCGCTAGAATAGTAGAGCCTCGCCTGAGTGGAGAAAGCTCGCTAAAATATGAATAGGAGTCTGTTCATCTCCCTCAAGATCACTAGTTACGAACTTACCATGGTGTGTTTGGGCAATGCCAGTGACGGCAGCGGCAATGGTGGCAGCGACAGAAGGGGAAGCTTGCCCCTTCCCCTTTGAGGCGTTTGGCCTGGTCTTCGAGGCCATTTCAAAGTGGAGAAAGAGAAGGAGGGTTCATATTTTCTTTAAGAACTTGAACAAAAGTACTAATAGCATAGTAATCTCCCGATGAGGAAGATGAGCGCTTCATATAGGTGAATCTCAATGGCCGAGATTCGCCAGCTCACTCAAAACAAGCGGCTCAGATCGCCTGAAAGGGTCGATTCGACAGTTCGAATTGAACGGTCACAGGCATGGTGGGACGTTTGGAATCCCAAAATGAACGATCAAGATTTGGCAGTTCGAGCCACGATCTCTCACCAAATCGATGATTGAGATCAAAAATGCCACCAAATTAACGGCTCGAATCGGGCACGTGAAAACAAGGCATCGCCTTAGTTGGCGAGTGTAAGAACCCGTTTGCAAACACGTAACTCTCGCTCACAAGCTTGAGCCTCACCTGTGGTAATCTAGCTCACCTGTAAGAAAAATCTCTCCCACACAATTGGAGCTCGCCTGCCAATGGTTTGAGCTCGCCTAAAGACTCAAGCTTGCTTACACTTCGTCGAGCTCGCCTGAAGAGCTTAACTCAACCAAGGGGATTAAATTGGTCCAAACTAATGAGCAGTGATCCTCTCCATTCAAAGTGTTCTAGACCACATTCAACCTAATTTAGATCTAAAAAGTATGAAGGGGGGTTTTGTAGGCAATTAAAATTACCTTTACACAAGAAAGCTCAAACCTTTCCCATTAGAGCTTGCCTGCATGATCAAAACAAGCAAAAGGTCAAGCGGAGCTCGCCTGCATTGCTTAACTTGCCAGCACAAGTCAAGCTTGCCTGCATTCAATAGGTCAAGAAAAAGCTCGCCTGAGGCCATACCATGCTCACCTGTTTGTTTAGCTTGCCTTCACGAGCCAAACCTTGCATGTTTGTTTATCTCGCCTGCACGTGCCAAACCTTGCCAACCTTGCTTGCATTCAAGAGGTCAAGCAAAAGCTCGCCTGTATGCTCGACTTGCCAGCACAAGTCAATCTCGCTTAAGGCAAAGTAATGCTCGCCTTTGGCTCGCCTACACGAGGCAAACCTCACCTGATTATCGAGCTCGTTAGCATGAGCTTGACCTCACCTGAATGCCTTTCTCGCCTACACGAGTCAAGCCCGTCGGTAGTGAGTTTGCCTGCATGAACCTAGTTTGCTAACTAACGCTAGCTCACATGCTTGAGGGGCCTACCAACCGACCCCGCCTGTTCACCAAGCTCGCCTGCAAGCTTTCTTGAATGTTCAAGCAGCTCTTAAGCTCGCCTACAAGCTTGCCAGCCTCGCCTGAATAGTGCAAGTGGCTGCTTGCTTATGGGAGTGGGCCTACCCACTTCCCACATCCTAGGTAATAAGGCACGGCTCCCATCACCCCTATAGTGGTCACATCCTATAGCTATGGGCGTATGCTACTCCTTACTCCTATTAGTGGTCATATCCCACAAATCAAGGGGTGGCCCATGCCATCCATTGCCTATTTAGAGGACCTCTTTGCCAACATGAAAGAGGTCAGCAGGTTTAGCTAGGGTTGTTGGGTTTGGCTGGTTCAATTGACAAATTAGATAGAGAAGCTTGGCATTTCTAAGACTCTTCAAATAGAGGTCTTCATTGGCTAGCTTGGTAGAACTTTCCTAGCTTTTTGCATGTATTGTTGAAGTAGACTCAATCTGAACCCTCAGATTTGAGGCTCTTGGCTCTTTGTAAACTCTTGCATATTAGCCTTCTCTAAAAATTCGACCTTGATACTCATCAAGCTCGAGTATAATCGAACTCAATCACACAAGAGCTTCTACTGCGTACTGAATCTCAACCGCAACTTTGATTGTATTGTCCAAGGGAAGTAAACTCGACGCAAGCATTCGAGGGAGGTGTCCTATCGTTACGAAAGAACCCACGTTAAAAAGGAGATCCTTCTCTCCGCTTCTGTTGTAACTTTTAAATTCCTTGATTTATAATAAGCATTTAATTAATACATATCTCCATCAAGAAACTAGATTTTACTCTCCTACAAACCTTGCAGGGAGCTGAATGGCGATACCCTATGGTTGAAAAGGAGTGTTTAGCCTTGGTGTTCGCTATCCAGAAGATGTGACACTACCTAGATGGTCAAACTATACACGTCATCTCCCGAATGAATCCTATCTGAGTCTTCATGATATAGCACGTGTCCTTAAATTGGCACCTGGCAAGATGGGCACTCTTGATATCTTAATACGACATACACCTTATGCCGCTAAAGTCCGTCAAAGGATAAGCAATCTGCAATCTCATGGCCAGTCATCCACTCAAGTTGAAGACTGATCTATTCAAAGATATGCCAGATGAAACCCACGAGGTTAATGCAACCTCGCAAGAAGTTTGATGGTTATACTTTGACGAAGCGTCTCGCATAGGCACAAGCGGGTCTATCATCACAGGTGTAGGGTTGGTCTTGGTTTCTCTACAAAACCATGTGTTACCCTAAGCTTTCTCTTTGACTGAGCCGTGTACTAATAACATGGCTGAGTACAATGCGCTGTTCATTAGACTCGAATTCACCAAGGAGTTGGGGACGAATCATCTTGAAGCTTACAGTGACTCTCAGCTCATCGTCAGATAGATGACAGGGGAATACAACGTTAGAAACGATGACTTAATCCCATGTTATTAAGAGGCTATCAAACTAGCTGATTCATTCGAAAGCTTCTACATTGAGCACATGCTTCATTCCAAGAACACACATGCGGATGCCCTGGCGTTATTGGCAGCTAACCTAGCTCAACCGTTGGGAACAAGTCAACACGTCACCGTCGCAAGCCGACAACTCTTCTGACCGGAGCATGTTCTTGAAGTGAATGTAACTCACCAGGCTACAGGTCAACTCAAACTGAGAGATTAGCGTTTCCCAATCATCGACTATGTCTTGTACGTCATACTACCTAAAGATGTAAAGGAGTGATATTCTGTTTGCAGGTGTGCTCCGAGGTTCTACTATGATTCGACAACAAATGTGTTGTATCGTAAGTCCTACGATGACATGTTGCTTCAGTCTCTCAATGACAGAAGCACAGGAAGCACTATAGGAAGCCCATATTGGTATCTGCGGTGCTCACCAACCCGGACCCAAGCTCAGGGATCGCTTATGTAGAATAGGCTATTATTTACCCAGAATGATCCGCGACGCTGTCACTTATACCCACGGTTGCCATGCATGTCAAATCCATGCTAACTACATTCACAAACCATCCAAAGACCTACGTCCAATAGCGACTTCGTGGTTATTTGAGACATGGGGGATAGATGTCGTTAGATTGATATCTCCACCATCAGCCAAAGGTCATCGATTCATCCTTGTGATAACCGACTACTTCTCTAAGTGGGCCGAAGCTGTTCCCTTGAGAGAAGTCAAGACTAGCAATGTGATCAAGTTCATCAAACATCATATCATCTACTAATACAGTGTCCCGAGGTGCATCATTTATGATAACGAATCGTAATTCATGAGTTATGCATTCACCCGATTTTGTGACAAGTTTAGAATACAGAACCTGGCATCTATAACTTATAATCCATCAGCAAACGGATTAGATGAGACTTTCAACAAGACGATCGTCAAGATCCTGACCAAGCTGATATCCAATAGCAAGCATGATTGGGATGAGGAGCTCAGTGAAAGCTTATAGGCGTATCGAACTACGATTAGTACACCGAACCACACCTTATTCACTGGTATACGGTTGTGAAGCCGTACTACCGCTAGAGATTCAGATTCCATCCCTACGTGTCGCACTCGCAATGGGGATGATGACTGAAGAAAGTTATCGACGACGTCTCACAAAATTTGAGGCATTAGATGAGAAGCGGCTCGAAGCTCAACAACACATTGAGTTCTATCAAGCCCGAATATCTAAGGCTTTTGACAATAAAGTCAAGCATAAGTCTTTCAAGGAAGAAGAGTTGGTCCTTGCTGTTCGACGACCTATGATACTCAACTCTAAAAAGAAAGAAAAATTCTAATCTAAATGGGAAGGACCATTCATGATAGAGACAGTCTATTTGAATTGAACTTATCACCTCATCAAACCAAATGGCGATAAGATCCTGATGCCTATCAACGGCAAATTCCTAAAGACGTACTACCCGTAGTATTCTTTCAGTTCTTCATACACTCCGACAAGTATACGAGTATAAACTGCTTCTTCATACACTTCGACAAGTATACGAGTATAAACTGCTTCTTCATACACTTCGACAAGTATACGAGTATAAACTACTTTTTCATATACTCCGACAAGTATACGAGTATAAACTACTTCTTCATTTTCTCCAACTGGTGCACGAGGCTAAACTGCTCCTTCCCTCTAACTGGTGCACAAGGTTAAACTACTCCTTTCCTCTCACTAGTGCATGAGACTAAACTGCTCCTTACCTCCGACTGGTATACGAGGTTAAACTGCTCCCTACACTTCCACTCCAGTAAAATCTTTCTACAGTTAGGACCAAAGCTAAAATCCCCTCTCGATTAATTCCACAAACGAGAGGTTCACCAAATTGAACGATCAAACCTTTAAACAGTTAGGATTACCTCAAACACCCACTTGGTCAAACCTACAGATAGTTAGGGCCAAAATTATACTCCCTCGTTAATCCTCGTCAATAGGATGGCGGGTACCAAAAACTATCAAGTTAACAGTCACCTCTGATAGTCATCTTTCTTCTAAATTTTCCATGTCGATCCTCTCCAATAGGACGACGGACCAACTCCTAATGTCATGTTAACATTACACCCCTCACAATCCACTTACCAATCCTCATTAATAGGATGATGAGTCTTCAAAGTCACTCAAATCGTGGCAATCCAATCAACTTACCAATCTTCCTCAATAGGATGGTAAGTCCTCAAAGTCGCTCTGATCACGACAATGCAATTCACTAACCAATCATTGTCAATAGGATGGTAAGTCCTCATAGTTGCTCCGATCGGGAAAATCCAATTACGTTAACACTAAACCTCTGACAAAAACACCCCCACTAATCCTCTCCAATAGGATGGTGGGTCAACAAACTATCACGTTAACGATTACCTCTAATAGTTAACTTCGTCATTACCACAAATGACATCGTCCGATCAGTCATCACACTCCTATGTCCCTGAATGATTTGATCTATTCCGCGCATTCTAATATTCTTAGAACAATAGATGGTTAGTAGCCTACCATAAGATGCACTACTATATCAATCAATCGTCACACTCATACGTCCCTTAACGATTTGATTCCCCCCAACACCATCATTCCTGCAAATTATGTTGTTTGTCGATAGCGGCCTACCAAGCGATGTACCCTATTGATTCCCGAGTAATGACCTACCAAGCGAGGAGTTGTTATTCAGACCCTCGAGTGACCACTTATGCAAGCGGTCACTCATTTTTAGGCCAAGTTGTTATATCTAATGATATGACCTAACCTAATTACGACTTAATTATTGTAATTAACCCAACCCTATGCCTCAAACGGCTAAGGGTAGAGAAGAAATTTTAGTGTTAAGTCTAAAAAAAAATTCTTGATAACTCATCATACTGAGGGGAATAGTATGGCTAGCTTGATCTAAACGGTTATCGATAAAGGTGAATCAAACCCGTTGATAACTAAATATTTGCTAAAAGTCCTAAGTGTTGGTCAACACAAGAGGCAATGAGTGAGTAATAAAATTAATAAAAACAATATCTCAGACTCGGTTGTCGGAGCTTGTTGGACTCCGACAACTGAATCTGAGATGTTGTTTTAATTTTGAGACTTTTTATTATTTTTGTTTGGATGTATTGTTATGGCTCTGTTTGAATGTATTGTCATAACTTTGTTTGAATGTATTCTCTCAAAATCTCTTTATGAATGAAGGCATGTTCAATCTTGACAGCGACTAACTTCTTCGCCCGGTCAGCTCAGAGCTACTCCTCAGCTTTCTTCTAGAGCTTGGCCTCAAAAAGAGCATAAACAGTAGCAACAACCGCGTCTTCTCGACGCAGCGCATGGAGAGATTCCATCTCCTTTTTAGCAGTGCTGTGGACTTAGGTACTCTCAAGCTGAAAGGACCTTAGGGTCGACTCACCCTGGGCAGACTTGACCCCTGTACGAGTGATGATGGAGGCATAGGCATCCATCTAAGTCTGCAAGTGACGGTGCCGCTCCACCAAGTTCGTGACGATAACCTCCTGCTTTGATATCCTCTTCTATCGAGCTTTATGCTCATGAGAAACTTTGATCTAAGCTTTGATTATGAGTGGCGCAACCTTATCATGTGGATCGGAGAACACTAGCCCTTCCAAGCGGTGCATAACTTCCTCCAGGCGAATTAGCTTTTGCTCACAGTGCCTAGCCAGCCGGATACCACCCATATGCTAGATTTCCTTCAAACTATCTGTTATGAAGGGGTAAAAGTAAAAAAAGGTCCCCCACCCAACACTAACAATAGAGATTTCTTATTTCATAGCATTCTCTAATTGTTGGATGAGGCCTTGCACAGATCCGGGGTTCGGAGAAGCAGATTCTTAACCAGGGGCCATCATAGCAATAGGCTAGATCTAGGGGAGTGGCCCTTCATCATCAATAGGCGGCCTCTATCCATAGCCCCCTAAGTTGGCCAGGTTAGGGAAACCAGGCTTAGTTCAGGGCCGTGAAGGGGATGGCGGAGCAGGTCTTGGAATGAGCCCTTCCTTCTCCTCATAATCAGAGATCATGATGAGTTCAGGTTTGGCAGGCTCAGGTCTCGCTGGTCTCCTCTTGTGAACGTTCACCTCATATCGATCAGCTTCCTTAGCAGTGAAAGGTCTCTTTCCGGATGACCTCAGTATACGAGGCCTAACAATTAGGACCTACTCTCGAGCTGCAAGATGCAACAGAAATAAGTTAGAAATTTTGACTCAAAGGTCAAAAAATTCCTTAGTCTTGAAGACAGGCGGCTTGCAAAGTACCTGCGAACTCCATCATGTGAGCAAGCAAACAAAGCTTGCCTGACAAAGACAGAAGTTTGCCATACAACCAAGCTCGCCTGACAAAGGTTAAAGCTCGCCAGGCAAACAGATCTCGCCAGACAAGCAGAGTTCGTCTAGTGAAAGCAGAGCTCGCTGGATATGTGAGCTCTCCAGAATAGTGGAGCCTCACTTGAGTGGATAAAACTCTATATAAGATGAACATGAGTCTGTTCGTCTTCTTCATTTTCAAGTTCGCCAGTTATGGACTTACCATGCTGTGTTTGGGTCACGCTAGTGGCGGCAACGGAAACGGTGGCAACGATGGAAGAGGAAGCTTCCCCCTTCCCCTTTGACGCATTTGACTTGGTCTTAAGGGCCATTTCTAAGTGGATAAAGTTGAAGAAAAGGGCTATGGTTTTCTATGAAAGCTTGAGCGAGAAATTTTGATAGCACAGTAACCTCCCAGTGAAGGAGATGAGTGCTTCATATAAGCGAATCTCAACGGTCAAGATTTGGCAGCTCAGTCGAAATGAGTGGCTCAGATCGCTTGCAACAGTTCAATTCGACAGTTCGAATCGAACGACCACGAGCACGGTGGGACGTTTAGAATTCCAAAACAAACGACCAAGATTTGGTGGTTTGAGCCACGATCTCTCATTGAATCCATGGTTGAGATCAAGAATGCCACCATGTCAACGGCTTAGATTGAGCGCGTGAAGACGAGGCATCGCCTTAGCTGGCGAGTGCTAGAAACTGCCCGCAGACACGTGGTTCGCCTACCATCGACTTGGGCCTCGCCTGTAGTGATTCAACTCGTCTGCAAGCTCGAAGCTCACCTGACGATGTTTAAAACTCGCCTGTGTAGGCACAAAAAATGTCAAGGAATAAAGTAAGGTAGAACCTCGCTACAAGCATGATGAGGCTCGTCATGATGATGAACCTTATCTCAGCCAACGAAGCCTATCATGATGATGGACGCCATTAAAGACGAAGTTCGTCTAGAGACAAAAATTCTTCTAGAAGATGAAGCTCATCCAAGAGACAAAGTCCATCTGCAGACGAAGCTCGTCAAATAGTACCTCAACCCTCAGAAGACGAAGCTCGTCCAAAAACAAAGTTTGTCATTAAAGATGAAGTTCGTTGTTGCCATTATTGACTAACCTTGTGCATAGCCGAACCTCGTCTATCATAATTTTTAGAGGCTATATTTAAGGAGGGTTAATGATCACTAACTCACCCATTTAAGGAGAGTAATGACCACTAACTCACCTATTTAAATGGGAGTTAATTACCATTAACTCCCTCATTTTAAGGGGAGTTTAATTATCATTAACTCCCTCATTTTAAGGGGAGTTAAAGCCCATTAACTCACTCCATAATGCTCCTAAGCCTATAAATAGGCAAGATCAATATGAAAGAAAGTGGGAGGAGATTGAGAGGCTAATCAAAAAGCCTATCTCTCCTCCACTCTCATGGATCTTCATAGATCATCGGCTAATCATTTAGCCTTAAAACGTTGAAGCTCATAACAAGCATGACGAGGGTCATTATAATGATGGACCTCATCTCAAATAAAAAAGCTTGTTATTGGAAACAAGATTTAAAGCTCGTCAATGAAGACAAAGCTCATCAGTGAAGACGAATCTCATCAGACAAAGTCAATGAAGACAAAGTTCATCAGAAGAAGCTCACTATACTACAAAGCTTGTCTTATATGACAAACCTCACCGCGTATTGAGGCTCTCCTAATATGACAAACCTCGTCATGTATTGAGGCTCGTCCAATCTGATGAACCACACCATGAAACGAGGCTCGTCGTCCGTAGAAGATCTAGCTGTAATGATTTGAAGACTTAGTCAGCCATGTGTGCTAAGCTTTAGGAGCACAGTACACGCTATTAACCAACATAGGCTGAATTAGAGGAGTAGTTATGCCCTCTACCCACAATTCAAGCACGTCAGTTACATGCTACGAACTCTATAAGTAGCCATGAGCAGCTATGAAGAAGGGACTTTTAGGACTTTTAGAAAATGATTATTGGCTATTGCGTGAAGAGAGATCAGTGTCTGCATTCTCATGATCTAAGTCACCATCAGAAGCTTTTGTGATCTTGCTCTGATTATCAACGGGAAACAATCTCAGCTTGGGCATCGAGAGAAACATCCTTTCGCCACCAAGAACCCACTTTTAAAAAAAGGAGAAGTCAAATTAATCTTCTATTCCTCTGTAATCGAGAGTGAGTGATTGTACGTAAAGGATTCGTATCAAGCGATCGAACCCATTCTTAAAACAAGAACCAATCAACTTCAATTTTTCGACCCTACAGCCCACACATTTGGAGCTCGCCTGCCAATGGCTTAAACTCGCCTGAATACTCAAGCTCGCTTACACTTCATCGAGCTCGCTTGAAGAGCTCAACTCAATCAAAGGGCTTAAATTCGCCCAAACTCAATCAAAGTGTTCTAGACCATATGCGATCTGATTTAGGTCAAAAAACTTTAAGAAGGGTTTTATAGGCAATAAAAATTGGCTTTACACAAGAGATCTCAAACATCGCCTATTAGAGTTCACCGGCGTGCTCAAAGCTCACATGCATTCAAGATGTCAAGCAAAAGCTCGCATGTTTGCTTGACTCACCAGCACAAGTCAAGATCGCCAGAGGCCAAGCCATGCTCGCCTGTTTGTTTGCCTCGCCAATTTGTTTTGCTCGCCTGGACGGGCCAAACCTCGCCAACCTCACCTATTTGTTTGGCTCGCTTGCACAAGCCAAACCTTGCCTATTTGTTTGACTCACCAACATGAGTCAAGCTCGCCTAATTATCGAGCTCGCAAGCATGAGCTCGGCCTCGCCTAAACGCCTTGCTCGTCCGCATGACTCAAGCCTGCCTGCAGTGAGTTCGCCTACGCGAACTCAACTTGTCAATGAACACTAGCTCACATGCTCGAGGGGCCAGCCAGCCAACCCTGTCTATTCACCAAGCTCGCCTACAAGCTCGTCTAAACGTTCAAGTAGCTCTCAAGTTCTCCTGCAAGCCTGTCAGCCCCGCCTGAACAGTGCAAGTGGATGCTTGCTTGTGGGAGTAGGCCCACCCACTTGTCACATGCTGGGTAATTAGGCATGGCTCCCATCACCCCTATAGTGATCACATCCCATAGCTATAGGGGGAGTATGCTACTCCTTACTCCTATTAGTTGTCACCTCCCAAAAATCAAGGGATGACCCATGTCATCCCTTGCCTATTTATAGGATCTCTTTGCCAACGTGAAATGAGCTTGGCTCAGTTCAGCTAACAATTTGGTTGAGAAGCATGGCATTTTCAAGACTCTTCAACCAGAGGCTGGATCATTTGGAGACTAGCTAATTGGCTCCCTCAAGGCTCTTCAAACAGAGATCTTCATTGGCTTGCTTTGTAGAACCTTCCTAGCTCTTTGCTTAGATTATTGAAGTAGACTCAATCTGAACTCTCAGATTTGAGACTCATTAGCTCTCTACAAACTCTTGTATTGTACCCCTCTCTAAGCTTTCGGCCTTGATACTCATCAAGCTCAGGTATAATCGAACCCAATCACACAAGAGCTTCTACTGTGTGCTGAAGCTCAACTGCAATTTTGATCGGATCATCCAAGAGAAGCAAACTCGATGTAAGCATTCGAGGGAGGCATACTATTGCTACCGAAGAAACCACGTTAAACAAAAAGAGCATTCTCTTTGAATATGTCATAATTTTTTATTCTTGATTTGTAATAAGCCATTCTTATTAATACAAATCTCCCTCCCTTTCAGAAGGAATCAACTTTTACTGCCCCACAAATTTTAGAATCCAAAGTGTTGCATCAACTGCATACTATCCGCCAGCCAACGGCCACACAGAAGCTTTCAACAAGACCATTGTGAAGCTCCTAAAAAAGTTTGTCTCCAAGAATCGACGTGATTGAGACAAAAAGCTTGGTTAATGTTTGTGGGATTACCGTACAACAGTGAGAACCCAGACGAAAGCCACACTATTTTCTTTGGTATATGGCTATGAAGTCATATTACCATTAGAAATTCAAATCCCATCTCTGAGAGTCGCCCTTACGATCGGGATGACAGACGATGAACAACATCGACTATGACTTCTAGAATTGGAAGCATTGGATAACAAGCGACTCCGAGCTTAGCAACAGATCAAACTATATCGAGCCCGGATACATAAGACCAAAAGAAAGGTGACCTGGTGTTAGCAGTCAGGCGACCCATGGTGATGACACATAAGACCAAAAGAAAATTTAATACCAAGTGGGAGGGAGCCTTCGTAATACAATCAGTCTATTCGAATGGAGCTTACCGTTTTATCAATCAGAAAGACGACAGGCTCATGATGCTAATTAACAGGAAATTTCTTAAGAAATACTACTCGTAGGCCATGAAGCCCCCTTTCTCCTAATCCCCAGCCAAGGTTGACTGGGGGTTGATTACTCGGAATTCATTTGAATGGGGAGTAATAAATCATTCACCTTGTATATCATCAAGTTAACATTACACCTCTGATGGTTGAATTTTTCTGGAATTCTTCTAAGTGTTAATAAAGAGAATTGCTGATATATGCTAAGCTAACATTACACCTATGGCATTTTTAATATTTTCATTGTCTTAAGTTGAAACACAATAAATAAAAGGCAATGAAAAGCAAAGCGATATCATTTTCATTCAATATTGCTATTTCATTACAAAATGACAATGATACAAAAAAAATCCCCGGGAGTAATACAAGGGTTAAGTCTTAGGGCTCATGAACCTGTTGGACATAAGCCTAGACTTAAAATCAGACAAGTTCTTCTCATGGGCTGCTCGAACCCCTTCAGCAACTTCTTGCTTAAGTTCCTCTTCTGCAGGACTAGTGGTAGAAGTGGTCAATCCAGCTTGGATTCGATCATGATGCTCCCGCAAGATCACAATCTACACCTCTTTCTTATATAAGCCTTTGCGAAGGGCCTCCTGACGATGCACTTTTGAAATATGAGCCAGAGAAAGAGCTTTTTCCACTTCGATCCCAACTCAGCATGCTGTAAATCTCTAAAAGCCGTTAAGTCTTCTTCCTAGAGAGCAACATTCTCTCTACAATGTTTAGTCCATTGCATGTTTCCCAGGCTCTCGATTCTGTCTAGGCAGCTTGTCAGGAGAGGCTCGAAATCCTTAAAAATAACCCGTCCAAGGATGACAACATCGATTGTTAGTTTCATCGAACTCTCTAGCTGTTCGATACGTTTCCTCAGAATTCCTGAACTTGGAGGAGGGGCAATCGGATATGCCTAACTGGTAGAGCTAGTGGGAATAGATTTAAGAACAGCATCAGGATTAACTTCTTCTTGTGGATCTTGTCCAGAGAAAGGTTCTATCGTAGGGATGGATTCTGAATCTCCGACATTCAAATCCCCTTCAACTTCTACACATTCAAGAAGAGAGGGAGTTGATTGGAGCCCTTTATCCTCTTTCTCATATGGGTTCACAACAGGTTTAGAAATGACAGGTTCTGACTTCATCACATTCCGCATCAGCTTCAGCTCCTTGGGAGACTTAGGATCAACTGATCTCCAATTGGGGACCCTCTTCTCACATTGTCCCTCTTCCTCTACAGCAAGGGCCCACTTTCCTATTGCCCTCCTCACGTGAAGCTCAGTTGCCGGTGCCTCTTCATAGACTTCCTCTATTACCTTCTCTTCGCAAGGCTCGATGGTTGGTGGTTCTTCGATTTCTCCTGCTGCGGCTGCTGCTTGTTCATAGGATAAATACTCTTCTATCCCCAGCAGATGAGTCCTCATGGAACCTCTCCTGGATTCATAAAGTCCTCAAATCTCGTTGATGTTCGATGGTTGGTGGTTCTTCGATTTCTCCTGCTGCGGCTGCTGCTTGTTCATAGGATAAATACTCTTCTATCCCCAGCAGATGAGTCCTCATGGAACCTCTCCTGGATTCATAAAGTCCTCAAATCTCGTTGATGTAGGAAGTGTATATGTTATACTCTGAAACCCGAGAAGCATCATAAAACTAGGTGTGAAACTGTACAATGATAGAGCAGCTGGGCGTTGAGTTGGGTAATGTGAGCCGAGCATGGGTCCCTCCAGCAGAGAAGAAGTACCAAGTGAGAGCTCCCTCATACAAATTTCTAATTTGATCCAACTCTGGATTAGGGTCTCCAACATAAAGTTGGTCATACCCAAATTGCCTAGTGAATCGAGAGGGCACGTAGGGCTCGATAATGCATTTCTTGCCCAATTAGAAGACCAAGTATCCCACTCTTATCGTGAGGAGCCATCTGAAGATGCCCTCGTTTAGGGATGAGAATCCTTTAAAACCCACGTTCGTAAAACTAGTGCTCTCCCTCTCAGCCCTATCAAAACCTGGAGAGCATCAAAAGATCTGATAGTTGTCCCCTTGGGACAAGAGTTGTCAGGCCTGAACTATGTAAACATTAGTCCATGTGGCCGACTCGAGCCTCTATATAAATGGAACTGAGGCCTCGTTATCTTCAGCAACCCATGTCCTCAACGAGGGGCAATGCAACACAAACCAGGCTATTAATAGGTACGTAGGGCTGGGGAGTTTTCCAAACTTTCCTCCCTGTAACATCTATTTCTTAGACATCGACTAATTCGAAAGTCAATGCCCACAGGCTATTCAGCATGTAGCCTACCATCATAGAAAGGAGACTCACTGGTCTCCTGTGGGCTAAAAGAATGGTTGGGTATACTACCTCAGCCATGATTGACTCAATTGGCTTTGATGGCACTACACACTGCTTCAGCCAAATCATTAGAAAGCCGACAAGAAGGGCGATATCGGAGATAGGAGTCGCAGCCTGGTAGTGAAAGCTGTCAAACTCAGTATCAGCTTTGAAACCAACCTTCGTATGCTCATTCTTGTAGCCAGCATTAGAATCCTTAATGCGAGCCTTGATACTCTTCAAGGAGCTTGCAGCAAGATGGGTCACGGCCACACCTTTCTTGTCCAAATTCTGGAATAGATAGTCGGCCAAGAAGTATGCATGTTGCCGCCTCCTTGTAGCCCAACGACTTAAGCTCAAATTTGAAAGTGGCACATCAACTCCCAGAAAGTTGCATAAATTTTAGGATGCACCGCCTTCAAGATTGAAAGCTCTTCAGTGGTGGGAACGAACTCCTCACAAGGCATTTCCTCAAACGGCAACCCGGATACTACAGACATCTCATGGAGAGCGAAGCCTAGCTCTCCGACATGCGTGAAGAAAGTACAGCTATTTGGATCATACCGTTCTAGCATAGCGAAGAAGTTGGGATAGCTCCGAACAATCTCATATCAGGTGGCCAACACCAGAATAGTAAGGCCAGACTAACCAAGTCGCTCCTTAAGGTCTTCAAGAACGAAGTCCACTTCTTTGGTCCACTAACCACCTTCTCCTGAGTACACCTAACTAGGGGATCTAAAATCTTGTGCAGGAAACTTGCCCTGAGCAGCAATAAATTGGCGAATGAAAAAGCTCGTCGGAATGGGTATCTCTTGAACGAGATCTTTTTTCTCAAACCTACTAAGTTTCAAACCCTGGATTTGTTCGTCAATACGAACTCGTCAACCAATTCCAAGAGATACATTCTCCTTCTCCTCGACAAGATCAAAACTTAAACTCCTATGGCAGCTGATGCTCAGGAAATAGGAGAGCGGGTATTCTCTTCATATTCGGTAGAAAGAAGAAACGATCATTGATTCTTTGTAGCATCTTAGAGTCTTCCACACATATGAGTGTGTCATCCACCGCTATGTGATCTCCTAACAAAAATGCTAGTTTTACAAATTGATCATGGCCTACCAGTGTCTCCATGTCCATGCTTGTGACCAAAGTTCTAAGGGTAGAAGATTTGGCATCAATGATCTTGTACGTCCGCTCCAAGTTAGGAAAAGTGCATAGTGATATAGGTGTCAAAAATTACCTATAGGTTCTCGCAAACAGTTCAAAACTAAGAGAAGACGATGAACGTCATGATTTGAGTACAAAAGCTTAATTGACGTCAATGAGCACATGAAGTAATGTCGGCGAACAGTCGGAAGCAACGGAATTACAAAATAACGAAGATACGAGCTGATCGGGAGCTATGCGTCGCTTTAAAAGACAAAGTGCCCATCGTGTCCCATCTCACCCCCATGCGACTCAACCATAGGAGCTTGTAGATATCCTTGCTGGCTTTCCTCCGCACTTTGGATCACGTAATTCTGAGTTTGGATGACGAAGATACGACGGAAATAAACAGAAGGCGCAGAATAATGCTCCGGGCCTCAGCGAGACACCCATAGGTGTCTCGGTCAAAGTTTAGCCGAGACACCGATAGGTGTCTCAGCCAAGTCTTGGCCGAGACACCCACGGGTGTCCGCAGCCCTGAAAATAGTTTTTTGGTAGATTTAAGCTGTTTTTCGATTGTTAATCGTCTGGATTTGTTCTAACTGATAAAATATCATCTAAGAACATGGTTAAGTGGTTATAACTAAAGATAAGAGTGAATCGGTCGTTTCTATCTAAAAACAAGGCTCCTGAAGCCTATAAATACAGCCCCAGGACCTTTATTTTTTAAGATCTGAAATTCTCGAGCGTTGGCGAAGCCCTGCTGTGCTGAACTGAAGACTAAAGGAGCATGAATTTCAGAAGAGAGGAGGAGATCGGATCGAGTTTGTCAGTATAAAGAAGAGGAGCTCATCAGATCTACACTTCTTGGTTCTTTGTCTTGAGATTGCCCCATTGTGGTAATCTCGAGAAGAGTGATTATCTTGCTGTTGTCGAGATAATTGCTTCGGTTTTTTGATTCCTTATCGTTTGGTAGTCCACAGATATCAACATCCCCGTCACAGGCCAAGATTCCACGTAAGCAGCAGAGGATAAACATCCGCTGCGTTTGTTTTGATGAGAGTTGTATTTTTTTCGTTTTCATTGTGTAAGAGTCTTATAAAAAGACTATCTTTTTTTTGTTTTCATTGTAACGACTGAAGTTGTAATGAATACATCAATAAAGACATCAACTTTCTCTCCAAACAAGCTAGCGACCACAGTGGGAGCCAACAGCCTAAATACCAAGGCTATTGTGTCACAGCCAATGATCAAGATCCCGATGAACGAAGAGGTCGAATACGAATTTGACCATCAAAAGTTCTAAGAGTACGTCTCCTCCTCCTCCTTCGGATCTGCCTCTCCTCGCAAGCGCAGGAAAGCCTCCTCCTCTAGGAAAATGTGCTGGTCTTCATATCTGAAGACCTAAGATGACGATCTCTCCATCGCCGTTGCTGCAGTTGCACCTCGCGATGACCCGACAGCATTCAATAAAGCCAAAGCCACAGATCCAGACACTGCCTCCATTAAGGAGTTGACTGTTGAAGGCATGCCAAATTTGTCGAAGAGGGCTCGTCAAAGGCATCATCAATGTCTTGCTCGTCAGTTTGCTAAGGCTTTGGAGCAAGTGGACGAGCTCTGCTACCAAGCAGATCTAGAGTTCAGAAAACGTCAAGTGGCTAAGCCGTCACCACAACAAGCATCAGGGTCCTCCTCCTAACCGTTAACTAACAAATGAGTGTGGTCAAATGAACCCGTTCTACCCTCGAGGAGCATATCCAGAAAAGCCATGCACTACTTGTGCATGCACGGATTCTCACACAAGAAGCACAAAAATTATAGCAGGAAGAACTGGTCAAGAAACCACCAAGATCTAAGCAGGATTGGGTGTCAAAGGCCAAAACAGCACCTCTACCCGACAAGAGACACCAGTCATATATCTTGCTTGATTCCAGATCCGAGGCTGCTCCCCAGCCTTCGTCAACTTTAGATCACACTCCTATTGCTCCCGCACCTCTGATGAAGCCCTACGATAGCGTGGATCTCTCCAAATCTAGAATTCTGTTGAAGGATCGCCTGGGTCCTCTACATGAAGATCGAGATAGATTTCTGGTCAAAGAACACTTAGGCATGATGAATGAACCACGAGTAACTCATCGAACTGGGGGTAGTACTCGCCCTTGCAACAAGTCTGAGCCTTCTCTTAAAGAGAAAACTCCTATAACTGACTGCCTCGAACTACGTGCCAAAGTTCAAGAGCCCGTTGAGGTCCCACGCTTACGAAGGCGTAGCTTAAGATGTGCAACTCTTGAGAGTGCCAACAAGGTGATGAATCCTCAGAAGGAAATGTGTTTGTCAGACAACGATGTTATACCTAATAAGCTGTGCCAACACACGATAGATTACTCCGGTCATCATGCCGATGAGTTGTACTATTAGGCTGGGGGTACAAACAGATCTCAAAAGAGAGATACCCAGGAGACGAACTTTTATTATCCATGCGTCACACTCATTAGGGCAGTATTATCAACGTGTAGCTGCTCCACAGAGGGTCTCGGTATTCCAAAGGCTTTTCTCTGAAACGTCGAAAACTAAGCCAATGCATTTCCATAGAAAAAGATCATATACACAAGATGACGAACTCCCAGAAGTCACTATCAATATGGTCGATAAAGGGAAGTCAACACGAAGTTTCAGTCCCCATCATTTTTTGGATGTATCCCAATGTATAACTCAGTTACGCATAAGAACTACTAAACATAGGGACTATCAGAGGATGAATAAAGGATTATCCTCACAGGATGAAACATCAGATACCAACTCTGCAGTCGCTTCTGACAAAACGGTATCCAGTCCTGGATAATCCCGCGAAGTGTTATGGTTAACACCAAGGAAGTAGCCAAAATGGTTGAGGATACTCTAGCCAAGCAGAAAGAAGCATTCAAAATCGAAATAGAAATGGCTATGCAGGAGATGAGACAAATGCACGACCAACAAATCCGAGCTTTATCGAATCAGCTAGGTGAATCCTGTCATCGCAACAATGTTAGCCAAGCAGCTAGTGATTCAGACATAGATGAATACATTAATGCTGATGACCCTCCCATTGACCAAAATGCTGGGGGTGGTCCTACTGAGAATAACAACGCCGGGGGTGGTCCTACCAGTGATGACAACCCTAGAGGTGGCCCCATTATTCTTCCTCAAAATCGACGAAGGAAGGATACGAACGATGATGAAAAGATGAAAAACCTCGAGAGAAAAATCAACACTCTGATGTCTGCTCGAGAGGTGAAGAAGACCAGCATTCTGTGTCCCTACCCGAGAGAGTGGGAGTCGATCCCGTACCCGACGAAGTTCAACCTGATCAACTTTACGCCGTTCGACGTGAAGGGCTCGCCCACTCAACATTTGATCTACTTTAAATCCCACTTGGGCATGATCTCCGTCAATGAAGCCTTGATGGTTCGGTCATTCGTTGGCACCCTTCACAGGCCCACATTCGATTGCTACTGCCGTCTTAATCCTAGAAGCATCAACAGCTGGGACGGCCTGGAGAACTTGTTCCTCATTCACTTCTTTGATGATGACGCTAAGGTGTTAATCAGAACACTCTTCGATGAGAAACAGGAAGATGACGAGACGGTCGACGACTTCGTCAAGCGCTTCCGAACTAAGGTGATGAACTGCCGAGATCTGATCACAGAGGACTTCATCCTCTAAACATGCCACAATAACCTCTTTTTGGACGTGTCGGAAGTTATGGGAGTAGCACCGTCCAACACCTGGAAAGAGTTGAAAGTACACGAAGGGTAGGTCGAGCGCTTCCTCCAAAGGAAGAAAGCCAAGAGAAACCAACCGACGGCTAACCCTTCAAATTCAAGCTTCGTCTCCTGTGGTAAAGGGAAAGCCCCTGCAGTTGTTGTTGATGCTAATCAAACGTCACAATAGCAATCCCATGGACAACAAAAGACTTCAGGTCTGAGACTCCAAAAAGAGTACTCCTTCAAGGACGAAGATGTTCCAGCCATTTTCGAATCCCTCCTTGAGAATAACAAGATCAAGCTATCACTTATCGCAAATCAGGAGGAAGCTGACAATACTGCAGATCCAAAGTACTGTACGTACCATAGGAGGATCATTCATCCCACCAAGGCTTGCTTTGCTCTTAAGAATAGCATCCAAACCTTGGTTGAAGCTGGCGTCATAACGCTATATTAAGCCGAATGAAGACTCCAACAAGTATAAGAGTATAAACTTCTCCTTCCGACACTCCGAAAAGTATAAGAGTATAAACTGTTGACCTTATGGTTTTGATGATCATTTTTCAAACAATTTATAGCTAATCTGTTTTCTAGTATTTGTGGTTTTTCTCTTTATAGGAATTCAACACATGGCGATCAAGAGTTAAAAATGTAAGTTTCATGTGTAACATTCACCTAGGTATAAGAGTAGTGTATTTACATATATTGTATGACTATATTTAAGCTCAATATGTAAACACAACACAAGTCTGATTTTTCTATTATACAAATGATTTTTTTTATCAAATTTTGTTACAATAGTTTTTATTTCATGTTTACATCTCTCTCATACTTCATTATATATATATATATATATATATATATATATATAACAAGTTTTATATACACTTTTCAAAAACAGTGGGTTTTCACAAACAAAAATTGTATTTCCAAAAATTCCTTTTCAAACATGTTTATTTTATCATTTAGAAACTTTTTCCAAAGTTTTACTAATTTTAGAATTGATTTAATATTTTTATTGTATTTTTAAAGTCAGCCAAAAACCTGTAAAAATCTCTGTGTCAGTTTGTGGTCGACAGCCACGGTCGACCGCCTGCAGTTCAAAATCCCAATTTGCTTTTTAATGGCTCACATTCTACCTTGACGGTCGACCGTAGCACATCCAGAGACTTTCGCGGTCGACCGCCACGGTCGACCGCCTGCTTTCCAGAACAGTTTGATTGCTTTTTGTGCTTCGCGGTCGACCGTCAGTTTTTCACGGTCGACTGTCGATTTGACCGTTGTGTTGCAACAGGTATTTTTTGATCTAATTCTCTGGGGTTTTTTTGGTATTTTCAATGTTGTTTTGACAGATATCTTGAGTGGGTATAAATACCTCATTGCTTCCCTCTTTCAAATATACCAAGAGTTTTGTTTAAAGTGAGTTTTATCAAAAGAGTAATAGTGTTTATGCTGGTTTTGTTGGTCTATTTCAAAAGAAGTTTTCTACAACAAGAAGAGGCATTCAACTCTAATTGAGGATCTTATCATCATCATCTCTCTACAGTTCTTCTTGTTCATTGAGAAGTTTTCCAAACTCATTATCATATAGCTTATTAATTCATTTTCATATCTTAGCTATATAAATTGAGTTGCATATTTTCTATTCGCTTTTATCACACACACCTTATTGAGCTTATAATATTTTTGTACAATATATTGTTGGGTAGTGGTGTGTGATTTAGTGAGAGTGAGCTTCATTGTGTTCTCATTTATAATCGAGAACAAATCATTGTATTTAAACCCTTATTGTGAGTATCACTTGTAATACACTTGTACACCGAGAGAAGTGTGAGGCGTGAGATGGGGTCGAATCCAATAGGAGTTACGTCGGTTGACAAACCTAGGGAGAGGTTGTATCCGAGCACTTAAGGAGGAGGACAAGGGCTAAAATCCTACACTTAGTGTGTAAAGTGTGATTGCATAGTATTTGTTCTGTGATAGTTTTCGGTAAACTTGTAAACCGAGTGTATAGAAGTTCCGGCTTCCAAATCGGGTTATGATAGTGGAGATCTCCTCGAGGTGAGGAGCGAGGACGTAGGTCGTGAGGACCGAATCTCGTAAACATATCATGTGTTTGTGTTTGCTTAGCGTATATTTTATTTGTGCTTATTCTTCTCATTCTTGTTCATATCTATTTCGTATATCTCTTGCAAGAACAAATTAATCAATATAATTTTAACTGGCTTATAATCGGGATTAGATTAATATAAGACCCTAATTACCCCCCTCTAGGGTCTAACATAAACTGCTTCTCAATACTCCAATAAGTATACGAGTCTAAACTATTTCCTAATTTTAATGAGAAGTTCCTAGAAGAATATCGTATGTGACATTCTTAAGGATAACCCGATCATTCAGCTGAGTACAATGTTAGACCCAGTTTCAAAAAGAAAGCTGGGGGTGGATGTAACGGGAAGTTCCCGAAAGAATGCTATATGGTGTGTTCTTAGGGATAACCCGGTCGCTACAAAAATGGGATGAATAAGAAACTCCTACTTGGACTCTAAATGCTGGGAGCAATTCCACCAGCTTCCGAGCACTCTTTTGCTGAGATGAGAGTTGATCACATTGTTGGATCAATCTTCCCTCATAAAAAACTCCCATTGGTGTTGACGATTCATAGTTCTCCACCACAAAGTCCCTCACTGATCAAACTAATTGATAGTGGGTCCACTAAAATTCTTTCTGGTTTAATCCATTCAAACTCACACTGTGTCTGTACACTCAACACTCTAATTGTCAGAGTCTGGACATAATACTTATCATTTTAATCTACTAATCCTCGACAATTGTCAAACCTCTTCGTGTTAAGTTTTTATCACTCGACACCAAAAACACCCACTGAGTGATCGGTACAAGTCAGCACTCCCAATAAGATTTGTACTCTCACTCCCACTATATACCTGGTCAAACCTTCTTACAGTTAGGACCACAACCAAAATCTCTTCTCGATTCCTTCTATAAACGAGAGGTCCATGAATCGAACGATCAAACCTTTAAACAGTTAGGATCGCTCAAACCCCTATTTGGTCAAACCTTTCTACAGTTAGGGCCAAAGCCAAAATCTCCTCTCGATTTCTTCCATGAACGAGGCGTCCACTTTCAAATCAAATGATCAAACTTTCCTACAATTAGGATCACCTCAAACTCCTGCTTGGTCAAACCTTCCTACAGTTAGGGCCAAAACTATAATTCACTCTTGATAAACGAGAAATTCACCTTTAGTTCGGTAATCAAACCTTCCGACAGTTAGGATTATCTGAATCTTTTCTATTCTCAGAGTGGAGATCCTACTATTAGTTTCACTCTTCAGATTCTCAAAGTGGAGATCCCACTTTGAATTTTCTTTGCAATTGGAGATAGAATACAAAATTCTTCCTCTCCAGCATCGGGTTCGTCTTTGCCCCAAGAGAAGACACTTTTTTTTAACTCCCATAATCCGTGCCTCACACGTACGGGGAATTTTATCCCAAATCCTAAGTAGAGATAAGTCAGGGCCTAACACGCGTTGCCGATTAGTCTTCTGCTGTAAAAGTACAAAAGCCCACATATTCGACATTATGGCAGGTTGTTATTAATAACATCATAATCCGTACCTTACACGTGCGGGGAATTTTATCCTGAAGCCTAAGTAGGGATAAGTCAACGCCTAACACGCGTTGTCGGTTTAGTCTTTCACCGATTGAAGAAGACACCAGAATCCCAGTCTGGGGAATTTGATCCCGAGGCCTAAGTAGGGATAAGTCAGTGCTTAACACGTGTTGCCGGTTAGTCTTTGACTATAAAAAGGACAAAAGCCTACATATTCGATATTGTGACAGGTTGTTATTAATAACGCCATAATCCGTACCTTACACGTGCGGGGAATTTTACCTTGAATCCTAAGTAGGGATAAGTCAGCACCTAACACGCGTTGCCGGTTAGTCTTTTGTCATAAAAATAACAAAAGCCCATATATTTGACATTGTGGCAAGTTGTTATTAATAACACCATAATCCGTACCTTACACGCGTAGGAAATTTTATCCTGAAGCCTAAGTAGGGATAAGTCAATGTCTAACACGCGTTGCTGATTTAGTCTTTCACCGATTGAAGAAGACACCAGAATCCCAGTCTGGGGAATTTGATCCTGAAGCCTATGTAGGGATAAGTCAGCGCTTAACACGTATTGCTGGGTAGTCTATTCTCGTAAGAAAGATGAAGTCTACGTATTCAATATCGTAGCACTAAGAGAGTTAACTCTCTTAGCACAACGTCACATACAGAACAGACTTAAACAATTCACATGCAAGCCCGATTCAAATGGCAATCGGTAAAGGCGCGTCAAACCCGTTGAAGGCTGAGGGTTTGCCAAAAACCCTAAATTCACGCCTAATATGCGTTGCTGGTTTAGTCTTTCAGTGATTAAAAAAGACATCCCAAGTCTGAAGAATTTTATCCCAAAACCTAAGTAGGGATAAGTTAACACCTAACACGCGTTGTCGGTTTAATCTTTCACCGATTGAAGAAGATACCAGAATCCAAGTCTGGGGATTATTATCCCGAAGCCTAAATAGGGATAAGTCAGCGTCTAACACTTGTTACAGGATAGTCTATTCCCGTGAGAAAGATGAAGTCTACTTATTCAATATCATAGCACTAAAAGAGTCAACTCTTTTAGCACAACGTTATGTGCAGAACGGATTTAAACAATCTGTGTGCTAGCCCGACTCAACTGGTAGTCGGTAAAGTCTAATCAAACCTGTTGATGGCTGAGGATTTGCCAAAAATCCTATAAATACAAGAGTCATTAACGTATCAGCTTTATTAGTTGGTCTCATAACTTGAGCATCCAACAACCTCAGGATAAAATCCATACACACAGATGAATCAGCTTTAATAGTTGGTCCAGCAGCCTCGACATTTGGAACTGCCACGCTCCAACGCCTTAAGAGCTTAAACTGTGTAGACTCCAGTAAATGTACGAGAATAAACTATGTTAATACCGGTCAATGCATAACCCTAGGTCAACACTGGTCAACACGTAACCCTAGGTCAACACTGGTCAATGCGTTGCGATGAAAGTCAACGCCTGGCGATCCGAAACCCTAAGGTCAATGCCGATCAACACGTAACCCTAGATCAACGCCGGTCAATGCATTACGATGAAAGTCAACGCCTGCCAATCCGAAACCTTAAGGTCGACACTGGTCAATGCGTAATCCTAGGTCAACGCCGATCAACGCGTTGCGATGAAAGTCAATTACTGGTAATCCAAAACCCTAAGGTCAATGCCGGTCAACGCGTAACTCTAGGTCAACGCCGATTAACGCGTTGCGATGAAAGTCAATGCCTAACGATCCAAAAACCTAAGGTCAACGCTGGTCAACACGTAGCCCTAAGTCAATATATCATGACAGAAATAGTTAGTTCTAAGTCAACTCGATGACACGAGCCAAAATCAACTCACCAGTTTTTGATTCGAGACTTCGATGACGGCTAGACGATAAACGCAGCGCTGGGAATTTTTTTTGGCTATTCGTTAAAATATTGAATAGACTAAAAATCGAAGGAGTCAAGAATCAAAGCTAACTACGGGTCCTTTTACACTGACTAAAGGTTTGACCGATCACATTTAAAGTATTTCAGGCTCTTCTATAAAAGAAACGAGTCTGAAACACTTTGGATGGGGTATCTGTAGGCATCAAAAATTGCCTATAGGTTCTCACAAATAGATCGAAGCTGAGAGAAGATGATGAACGTCACCATCCGAGTCATAAAAGCTTAATTGGCGTTGACGAGCGCATGAAGTAAAGTCAGCGAACCGTCGGAAGCAACGGAATTACAGAATAACGAAGATACGAACTGATAGGGAGCTATGCATCCTTTAAAAGACGAACCTCCCCTCATTTCCCATCTCAACCCCATGAAATTCAATCATAGGAGCTTGTAGACATCCTTGCTGGCTTTCCTTCGCACTTTAGATCAAGTAATTCTGAGTTCGGATGACGAAGATACTGAGGAAATGGACAAAACGCGCAGAACAATGCTCCATGCCTCAGCAAGACACCCATAGGTGTCTCGGCCAAAGTTTAGTCGAGACACTCATAGGTGTCTTGGCCAAGGCTTGGCCGAGACACCCACGGGTGTCCGCAGCCCTCAAAATAGTTTTTTGGCAGATTTAAACTGTTTTTCGACCGTTAACCGCCTAAATTTGTTCCAACTGAGAAAATATCATCCAAGAATATAGTTAAGTGGTTATAACTTAAGATCAGAGTGAATCGGTCGTTCCTATCTAAAAACAGGGCTCCTGAAGCCTTTAAATATAGCCCCAGAGCCTTTATTTTTTGAGATCTAGAATTCTCTAGCGTTGGCGAAGCCCTACTAAATTGAAGACTGAAGGAGAACAAATTTTAGAAGAGAGGAGGAGATCGGATCAAGTTCATTAGCATAAAGAAGAGGAGCTCGTCAGATCTACACTTTTCGATTCTTTACCTTGAGATTGTCCCGTTGCGGTAATCTTGAGAAGAGTAATTATCTCGCTATTGCTGAGATAATTGCTTCGGTTTTTTTATTTCTTAGCGAATCAACAAAGCTCCGGATCTGATCTGATCATTTGGTAGTCCACAGATATCAATATCCCCGTCACTGGCCAAGATCCTATGCAAGCAGCGGAGGATAAACGTTCGTTACGTTTGTTTTCACGAGAGTTGTATTTTTTTTCATTTTTATTGCATAAGAGTCTTATAAAAAGACTATCTTTTTTGTTTTCATTGTAACGACTGAAGTTGTAATGAATACATTAATGAAGACATCAACTTTCTCTCCAAGCAAGTGAAGGTTCTTCACAGAAACCAAAAGCTTCACTATCATCTGGACTACCAATATACCCAAAGTGATGTTCATAAAAGAGTAGCATGTAGGGGAAAAGCACTGCAAAACAAAAAAGCAGAAGTTAGTAGCTGAAACAAGTTGCTGATATAAAGTCCAAGGGACTAATTTCAAACATAGAGGTCAAAACCCGCGTTTCAAGTATAAAACACAGAGGTCAAAATCAGCATTCTCAATCTCAAACGCAAAGGCCAGAGCCTGTGTTCTAATCTCAGAACAGAGGAGACAACTCTGCGTTTCACAATTAACACAGAGGCCCGTCTCCACGTTTCATACAGAAGAAGATGAATCATCTTCATCATCGTCATCGACCCAGAACCCATCTAAGATTAAAGAAAATTTGGCAAAACAAGTTATTGAGTTCTTTCTTACCATAGTAGGTGGGCGCATACGGCGGCAGCAGCGACGGCGGCATGGGGCATGGTCATGGAGCAGGAACACCGTCGACATCCCTAACCGGCGGTGTTTCCAAAGTCGTTCCCATGACTTTCTTCGAACCAGAACTCATCATCTTTAGTGCCATTGTCGTCGGTGGTCGGAGATGTGTGAAGATTGTCGAAAATCTTAAAGAAAATGAGAAGCACTCGTTCAAAAGCTAGAGACGAAGATGAAGAGTTAAGTAACTCTTAATTCAACCCCAAAAGGGGTCTATTTATAAATAGCTGCCACATTGTTAATTCAACACAGGATTCTAGGAAGGAATCCTAACCACCTAAAATGCAATCCCAAGCATTAAAAGATAAGGCGATTAGCCTTCTTAAACGCAAGGCCCTTCGTTGTGTTCCAATTTCTTAAACGTCAGGCCTAACCTTACATTTTTAACTCTAAATATAGAGTTAGACCAGCATTTCAAGCCTCGAACACGTGCGTCAACT
Organism: Asparagus officinalis; assembly: GCF_001876935.1. Lineage (NCBI taxonomy): Eukaryota > Viridiplantae > Streptophyta > Magnoliopsida > Asparagales > Asparagaceae > Asparagus > Asparagus officinalis. The sequence goes on along the minus strand of NC_033801.1, from coordinate 83,860,245 downwards.
CTATGTTGTAGGATCTGAAATAGATACACTAGAACACTAGAGGGGGGTGAATAGTGTTCTTTAAAATTTTTGCAAAGTAGATTATAAATTTTAAAGAAAAATAGCAATCTCAGAAATTCACAATCACAAACACAAGATTTTATACTGGTTCCACCAATCAGGTGTACATCCAGTCCCTAAGCAAATCCTCTTGAGAGTTTCCACTATGATTTAGAATAAACTTACAAAATCAAAAACAAACCTGACCAATTTACAAGTCCCTGCAAATTGCAACACCAATTGACAAACACATTGCCAATTTGCACATCAATCTCTAAACTAAGAGATTAACACCTCTCATAACTTGAGAGAACTTTTGAAGCAACAATTTCAATTCCTATAAGCCTTGATTTGTAGTGTAGTGTAGTAGTGTCTTAGTAATGATTCTAACTTCTGTAAATTGCCTAAACAATAAGTATTTGAATGATGTTCAGAGGTAATTTTAGAAACTTTTCTTTTTCTCAAAATCTGAATATTTTTCACTTGAAAAAATACACAAAGATCAAAGCTTATGGGTATGTAAGTCTCTGCATTTTTTCTGAACAGATAACCTATTTATAGCCCTTGAAAAGATAATTTTTTGAACTTTAAAAACGTTTAGAAATGGCTATAAACGGTCATAAATTCTGAAATCTGGAAAAACTGTATCTGTAGTCGACTACAATACAGATTAGTCGACTACACTGAGTTCAAACAGACTCTGTATATTCAGAAAATTTCTCAGTAGTCGACTACAATGCTCATTAGTCGACTACACTGTATTTTGACAGAAACTTGTAAAATGAATTTTGCCTTCAGTAGTCGACTACAATGTAGATTAGTCGACTATACTATAAAATAACATAAACTTATGTTTCTGTCAAACACCTGAGTAGTCGACTATAATATATATTAGTCGACTATACTTTAAAATAACAGAAACATATATTTAAGTTTTATACACGAGTAGTCGACTACTATTCTAATTAGTCGACTACTAAGAGTAAAAATTATGAAATAAAATGTTTTTATACTCAAGTTTTAACTGTAATTCTAATGGTTAACATAGGGGATTTCTATAGTTAACCAACACACTAAGCCTGTGTTAGTGTGTTCTAATATTGTGTGTGTACATGTGTGTGATCAAGGCTTGTACAATAATTCTAAGTAAAGAAAATGTAAAATACATTATCTCATATGTTCTTCATTTTCTTCACTTCATAATGCCTTGAAATCAACTTGCACTTATTCATATTCTGATATTGAAATCTGCATATAAAAGTTAGTGCACACATTGTATAAATTGTTATCATCAAAATACTATCATGGAGATATGATATTCAACATTCTCCCCCTTTTTGATGATAACAAATAATTTATGCATAAGTATGTATTTTATAATCAGGTTTAAACATAATGAAATAACCATACTTACTCCCCCTGCATATATGCAAATTTGAGTCTATAGCACTACATAACAATACATATATTTCTCCCCCTTTGTTATCAACAAAAAGAGGAAAATATTTAAGCTAAACATGACATTATTTCTTCAACATGAGCTAAAACTTCAAACAAATCATCCAGGTTATGAACATAGTCCATAACTTCACCCATGCAAATAGGTAAGCAAAGACTTGCCATAATGACCAAAAGTTTCACAATGTTCATCACCATGATCTGTTTAAAATATGTAGCACATATTAACTAACCAAACATCATCATAGATAAGTAAATACACAATCAACATACTTGACATAGTAGCAACATAAATAACATATTACATAAGTCCTAACATCTCACAACTATATAGTTTTTGATACTTAAACAAAATAACATAATTCTTTTGAAACTTAACATAAAAAAAACATCCTAAGGTGCTGGAGGAGGTTGTTGTCCTTGAAAATATGCATTAAGCTTTGTGTCCAAGTCTTCAAACTTCTTGATTAGCTCTTCTTGATTACTAATGATATATGAATTCTGAGAATATAGAGCTCTTTGACCAGTTCCAAGTTCAAAAATACGTGCACTTAAAGTGTTGTATTGCATGTCTGAAAAGCATGAGGGTTCTGTAGGAAATGGTGGTGGTTGACTAGAAGAAGCTTCTGCTTGAGTTGAAAATTGTGGAATATCTTGTGGAATTTCTTCTTGATGAGGTTCATTTTGAGGATTTTGTTCTTGAATTTTAAAATTTGTCAACTTCATCCTAGTTAGGGCATTGGAATCAAAGAATTCAATGGAACGGACAACAGAATTTTCAGATTGGAGATCCACATGAAATTTGTCAAAGATTTTTGTTAAAAAGGCACCATAAGGAAGAAATCCTCTTGGTATTGTCAGAAGATTATCAAAGTAAACTTCAGCCCAATTAACTTGGATATTTCCCATTATAGCATATAAAGATTTTGCTAAATCTAGGGAAATGAAATGAAAACTCCCAGTTTTTGGAAATAAGTTATAAGCTAGGATTCGTGCAATGAACCTAGGAATTGGACGAAGTTTGTTTGAGTTATTTAAAGGTTTGCCATATCCAGGAAGAAATATATGATTAGATAAAAGATCTGAATCATTCATCCTAACTGACCTAAGAGAAACTCATTGATAAGGAATATTAAAAATTTTTCCAATTGACTTTGTAGTCAAGTCAATCTCTATTCCTTTAACAAGAGTCTTAAGTTTTTCAGAACCACTAATAGTTCCCACACGTTCTATATTAGTATAGAACAATTGCATGAAAAATGCATATGTGGGTTTTTGATTTTCAGCAGAGAATAATTCAAGCAATCCCACATTTTCAAAATATGAACCAATGTTCCAGGGAATAAAATCATCAAATTTCACAAATCGTCCTGGAAGAACTTTAAAAGATGATATTTTGTTAAATTCTTCTAATAAATTAGGACTTTTTAAATAAATGATGATTTCATCGTTGACAGAAGTATGGGTTTGCTTAGCTTTCTTAGATCTAGACATGATGAAACAGATAAATAACAAAAGATTCAAAGATCAAGTTTAGAAATATACCTCAAACTGTTGAAACCCTAGATTAGTCGACTAGAACTTGGATTAGTCGACTACTGATCTTGACAACTTGACATATTTGAAAGAAAATTGAAGAACTTGATAAAAATTTTGAGAACAACGAAGATGCCCTAACCTGGAATCGTGGGTTCTGAAGAGAGGAAGATGAGGGCTCGGTTTTTAGTTGTGTTAGTGGGTAGTTTTTAAGTTTTTACTTTATCTTTTAAAAGAAAATACAATGTATGGTTCAGATTTGATAGTGAAATAAATGTAGGGTTAAGATTTGATTTTAGATATGTGGCTAGGATTGATAGAGTTAAAAATCTATGGTTGAGATGAGTTTTACTTAACTGAAATGGGTATTGGGTAATGGGTTTTGGGTTTGAATTTAAATAAAAATCCAATAAGCTTTAAAACTGTAAAACTGTGAGTTCAGAAACAGTAGTCGACTAATAGTAAAAATAGTCGACTACACTGTAATCGACAGGGAGATGATTTTCAGATTATGACTCAGAGTAGTCGACTATAAATGAAATTAGTCGACTACACTGTAAACAACAGAAAGTTGATTTTAAGATTTTAACTTAGAGTAGTAGACTATAGAAGCAAGTAGTCGACTACACTGTAATTCACAGAAAAACTTATATGCAAGAATTGTGCATGTAGTCGACTATAAGTCAAATTAGTCGACTATTGAGGTTATGAATGTATATGAGTTTGTGTTTAAAAATTTAATTTAAATCTTCAATTGAACATATACCTAATTCCCTTCTTAATTTAACATAAATTTCTTCTTTTAAGGGTTTTGTTAATATATCTGCTATTTGTTTATCTGTAGGTATAAATTCTAATGAAATGTCACCTTTAAGCACATGATCACGTAAAAAATGATGTCTAATATCAATGTGTTCTGTATGTGAATGTTGAATAGGATTTTTAGATAAATTAATTGCACTAGAATTGTCACACATAATGGATGATATGGGACAATTTATACCATAATCAGATAATGTTTGTTTCATCCATAAAATTTGAGCACATGCAAGACTTGCAACAATATATTCAGCTTCAGTTGTTGATAATGATACTGAATTTTGTTTTTTACTAAGATACAAGTGAATGTCCTAAGAAATGACATGTTCCACTTGTACTTTTTTTATCGGATTTACACCCGGCAAAATCAGCATCACTATATGAAATTAAATCAAATGAACTATGTTTTAGATAAAACAAACCATAATTTGTAGTATCTTTAATATATCTAAAAATTCTTTTCACTACTTTAAGATGTGATTCTTTAGGATTAGATTGAAATCTAGCACATAAACATACACTATCAGGTCTACTTGCAGTAATGTAAGGAAGTGATCCAATCATACCTCGATAGATCTTTTGATCAACATTCTTACCATTTTCATCTTTGTCAAGTGATGTAGTGGTACTCATTGGTGTTGGTTTGTTTGTTGTATTTTCTAATCCGAAACGTTTGAGTAAATCTTTTGCATACTTGCTTTGATTGATGAATATTCCTTCTTTTAATTGTTTAATTTGTAGTCCAAGGAAGAAATTTAGTTCACCCATGTGACTCATTTCAAATTCATCCTGCATAGTCTTAGCAAATTCTTGACAAAGATTGTTGTTAGTAGAACCAAAAATAATATCATCTATATATATTTGAATTAGTAAAATATCTTTATTTATTTTTTTAATAAATAATGTTGAATCAACTTTTCTAATTTCAAAACCTGAAGATAAAAGAAAGTTCTTTAATCTATCATACCAAGCACGAGGTGCTTGTTTAAGACCATATAAAGCTTTCTTAAGTTTAAAAACATGATTTGGAAAACTTTCATGTTCAAAACCTGGAGGTTGTTCTACAAAAACTTATTCTTTTATAAAACCATTTAGAAATGCACTTTTAACATCCATTTGAAATAATTTAAAATTCATAAAACATGCAAATGCAAGTAAAATTCTAATTGATTCTAATCGAGCAACAGGTGCATAAGTTTTATCATAATCAATTCCTTCTTCTTGATTATAACCTTGAGCAACTAATCTAGCTTTGTTTCTAACAACTTGACCAAATTCATCTAATTTGTTTCTAAAAATCCATTTTGTTCCAATAATGGATTTATTTTGAGGTCTAGGTATAAGATCCTAAACATTATTTCTAGTAAATTGATTAAGTTCATCTTGCATAGCAATTATCCATGAATCATCAAGAAGTGCTTCTTTTATATTTTTAGGTTCAATAGTTGAAATAAAAGCAGTATGAGCAATCAAATTAAAATGAGATCTAGTAGTTACTTTATCAGAAATATTTCCAATAACTAAATCATGTGGATGATTTTTAACTTCTACAAAATCATTAGGTAAATCATTTTGTAAATTATCATCTTTTGTAATATCTATCATAGGAGTATCTTGAATAGTATCAATTATATCATCATCATTATTTAATATAATAGGTGATTTTGAAAAATTTTCATCAAAAGAAACATGTAAAGATTCTTCAATAACTAATGTTCTTTTGTTATATATTCTATATGCTTTACTGTGATTAGAATATCCAACAAAAATTCCTTCATCAGATTTAGAATCAAATTTATCTAAGTTATCCTTTGTGTTTAAAATAAAACATTTACAACCAAAAACTTTAAAGTAAGATACTTTAGGAATCTTGTTATAAAACAATTCATAAGAGGTTTTCTTTAAAATAGGTCTTAATAAAACTCTAGTTAATACATAACAAGCTGTTGATACAGCTTCTGCCCAAAAATATTTTGATAAATTACTATCACACAACATGGTTCTAGCACATTCTTGTAAAGTTCTATTTTTCCTTTATACAACTCCATTTTGTGGAGAAGCACAAGGAAAAGAAAAAGTATGTGATATACCATGTTTATCACAAAAATTTGTAAATAATTCATTTTCAAATTCATCTCCATGATCACTACGTATAGAAATATTAGAAGTAGATTTTTTATTTTTAATTCTTTTGCAAAATATAGAAAACTTATTAAAAGCATTATTTTTATGTTTGAGAAAAATTACCCATGTGAATCTAGAATAATCATCAACAAGAACAAATTCATATCTACTTTCATTTAAAGATGCTACTCTAGATGGACCAAAAAGATCTATATGAATTAATTCTAATGGTCTATTTGTAGATATTACATTTTTTAGATTTGAAAGAAGATTTGTGCATTTTTCCTTGTTGACATGCATCACAAAATTTATTTTTAAAGGACATCTTAGGTAAACCATTTACTAAATCATTTTTAGAAATCTTAGACATGTGTTTAAAGTTAACATGTCCAAAACGTTTATGCCATAAAATAGAATCATTAGATGATGCAATAAGACAATGTTCATTTGAAATATTTTTTATAGATAAAACATATATGTTATTCTTTCTATAGCCTTTAAAAATAATAGTTATTAAATCAATATCATAAATTAAGCATGATTCTTTTTCAAAAATAATTTTAAAACCTTTATCACAAAGTTGACTAATACTTAGTAAACTATGTTTAAGACCATCAACTAATAAAACATTATCAATGATAGGTTTGTTTGGATTACTGACAGATCCAATACCGATGACTTTTCCTTTGTTGTTATCTCCAAAAGTAACGGTATCACCATCCTTGTTTTGAAACGATGACAACAATTGTATGTTTCCAGTCATATGTTTGGAGCAACCACTATCCAAAATCCACCTATCTTTTTTGGGTACCTGAAATAATAAGCATTTACATTTTGGTAACCATACTATGTTGGGTCCTTTAAATTAGCATTTAGGAAACCAAACCCATGAAGAGTTTGATTTGCCTAAATAGTTAGGTGATAAATAAATATTTTCAATAAAATCAGAAATATAAAAATTCTTATGTAAAGAAGATAATTCTTTTGGAACCCAAATAGAAAAGAATTTTTATTTCTTTTTACACAAATTTTCAGTTCTATATTCATACAAATCATAAGAAGGTTTTACAAAAATTGTTTTCTTTGATTTATTTTTATTAATTTGAAAACCTAATCCTTTTGTCTTTTGTGATTCTCTTTGAAAAGAAAGAATGTTATTAAGATTTTCTTTACCTTTATTAAATTTGCTTACATTCAAACATATATCCTCAAATCTTGATTTAAAAGAAGAAATATTTTTATCTAAACTAGTAATGCGAATTTTTAAATCATTACATTCTGATTTTAAATAAATATTCTCATTAGATAAACATTCATTTTCTTTAAGCAACGAATAATTTTCTTCTTTCAATTCAATTACTTGAGAATTAGAAAAAGTAGAGGAATTTAAATCAGAAATTTCTTCAAGTAATCTTTTATTTTCACCTTTAAGAAAATTATGTGATGTCTAATCTCACAAAAGTTTCATATAATTCATTAAAAGCATCTAAAAGCTCTTCATTGTCACTTACTTCATCTTGTGCCATAAAACACATGTGAGCACTTTCATTTTCTTTAATTTCTTCATCTGAAGATGACTCATCACTATCATCCCAAGTGACTATCATTGCTTTCATTTTCTTGTTATTTTGAATGTTGTTGAAGTTGTTGAAATAACTTGATTTTTGCTTATTCTTCAACATTGGACAATCTTTCTTCATATGACCTGGTTTATTACACTTAAAACAAAGAGGGTTATTTAAAAATAAACTTTTAGATTTAAAATTACCTCGTTTTATAAATTTTCGAAATTTTCGTGCAAACATGCCCATTTCTTCATCATCATCATCTGAGTATTTTTCTTACCATCTCCACTTGTGTGTATGTTTTTCCAAGACCAATGAGAGAATTTGTGATATCGGTGAATCTTGTGAACATTTCTCCAATAGTCTCATTTTCCTTCATCTTGAACAATTCCAATCTGTGCACAAGAACAGAAATTTTAGATTCTTTAACTTTATTTGTACCTTCATGAGTTACCTCAAGTGTATGTCAAATATCATATGCAGATGTGACCGTTGACACCCTATTGAACTTATTCTTATCAAGTGCACAAAATAATGCATTCATTGCTTTTGAATACAAATTTGCATTATTTCTTTGAGAAGTAGTCCATTCTGTAAAAGGAGTTGTTGGCTTCTCATATTTCATTTCCACAATGTTCCAAAGTTCGTAGCCAATTGATTGAAGGTAAATCTTCATTCGGCACTTCCAATAGTTGTAGTTCAATCCATCGAACATTGGTGGACGATTTGTAGAGTGACATTCTTTGAATTGTGAAGTATTTGACGATGCCATCTTTCACCTTGCTCTAATACCAAATGTAGGATCTGAAATAGATACACTAGAACACTAGAGGGTGGGGTGAATAGTGTTCTTTAAAATTTATGCAAAGTAAATTATAAATTGCAAAGAAAAATGGCAATCTCAGAAATTCACAATCACAAACACAAGATTTTATACTGGTTCCACCAATCAGGTGTACATCCAGTCCCCAAGCAAATCCCGCTTGAGAGTTTCTACTATGATTTAGAATAAACTTACAAAATCAAAAATAAACCTGACCAATTTGTAAGTCCCTGCAAATTGCAACACCAATTGACAAACATCTTGCCAATTTGCACACCAATCTCTAAACTAAGAGATTAACATCTCTCACAACTTGAGAGAACTTTTGAAGCAACAATTTCAATTCCTATAAGTCTTGATTTGTAGTGTAGTGTAGTAGTGTCTTAGGAATGATTCTAACTTCTGTAAATTGCGTAAACAATAAGTATTTGAATGATGTTCAGAGGCAATTTCAGAAACTTTTCTTTTTCTCAAAGTCTGAATATTTTTCACTTGAAAAAATGCACAAAGATCAAAGCTTATGGGTATGTAAGTCTCTGCATTTTTTCTGAACAGATAACCTATTTATAGCCCTTGAAAAGAAAATTTTTTGAACTTTAAAACGTTTAAAAACGGCTATAAACAGTCATAAATTCAAACTTTGAAATCTGGAAAAACTGTATCTGTAGTCGACTACAATACAGATTAGTCGACTACACTAAGTTCAAACAGACTCTGTATATTCAGAAAATTTCTCAGTAGTCGACTACAATGCTCATTAGTCGGCTACACTGTATTTTGACAGAAACTTGTAAAATGAATTTTGCCTTCAGTAGTCGACTACAATGTAGATTAGTCGACTATACTGTAAAATAATAGAAACTTATGTTTCTGTCAAACACCTGAGTAGTCGACTATAATCTATATTAGTCGACTATACTGTAAATTATGTTTCTGTCAAACACCTGAGTAGTCGACTATAATCTATATTAGTCGACTATACTGTAAAATAACATAAACATATATTTAAGTTTTATACACGAGTAGTCGACTACTATTCTAATTAGTCGACTACTAAGAGTAAAAGAAACTTATGTTTCTGTCAAACACCTGAGTAGTCGACTATAATCTATATTAGTCGACTATACTGTAAAATAACATAAAAATATATTTAAGTTTTATACACGAGTAGTCGACTACTATTCTAATTAGTCGACTACTAAGAGTAAAAATTATGAAATAAAATGTTTTTATACTCAAGTTTTAACTATAATTCTAATGGTTAACATAGGGGATTTGTATAGTTAACCGACACATTAAGCCTGTGTTAGTGTGTTCTAATATTGTGTGTGTACGTGTGTGTGATCAAGGCTTGTACAATAATTCTAAGTAAAGAAAATGTAAAATACATTATCTCATATGTTCTTCATTTTTTTCACTTCATAATGCCTTGAAATCAACTTGCACTTGTTCATATTCTGATATTGAAATCTGCATATAAAAGTTAGTGCACACATTGTATAAATTGTTATCATAAAAATACTATCATGGAGATATGATATTCAACATACGTTTCAAGTAATCAAATGCAAAATTCACCTTTGCATTTAAGACCTCAAATGTAGGGTTCACCCTAGCATTTTCAAACATGACACTTATTCTCTAAAGTCATGTATCATAAACCCTATCCACAGAATGTTGTCAAAACCTTTGTGCATCTTCAACAGGGTCTAAGCTAAATCAGCTGACAAAATTCCCTAATGTCGTCAAGTAACATTACACTTATGACGACCATCATCCCCATAGAATTTGGATTCAGCTTTCATTACCCCTAATGTGACAACAATTCTTTTGTTAAAATTAACTTATTGAGTCTCATCAACAGAGCGATAAGTCCTTAAAATGGCTCAAATTATAATCAATTTATTAACTCTCTTCAACAGAGTAATAAATAACCAATTTATCAACTACCCTTAACAGAGTGATAAGTTTCCCAAATTTGTTCAAATCACAAGTACCAAAATTCATCGCCTCTGATGATAAACTCATTTAGCAATTCTCCCCAGTGAGACGGTAATTCCCAAAATCTTGTTCAAATCACAAGTACACAAATTCTCATCATGTTAATATCACACCTCTAACAATCAACTTATTGACTTCCTTTAATAGAGCGATAAGTCCTCAAAGTTGCTCCGATTATAACAAATTCTCATCATGTTAATATCACACATCTAACAATCAACTTATCGACTCTTCCAAGAGAGCGATAAGTCCTCAAAGTTGCTCCGATCGTAACAAATTCCCTATCACGTTAATATCACACCTCTGACAATCAACTTATCGACTCTCTCCAATAGAGCGATAAGTCCTCAAAGTTGCTTCGATTGCAATAAATTCTCGTCACGTTAATATCACACCTCTGATAATTAACTTATCGACTCTCTTCAATAGAGCGATAAGTCCTCAAAGTTGCTTCGATCGCAACAAATTCCCGTCATGTTAATATCACACCTCTGACAATCAACTTATCAACTCTTGTCAATAGAGCGATAGATCCTCAAAGTTGCTCTGATCGTAATAAATTCTCGTCATGATAATATCATACCTCTGACAATTAACTTATCGACTCTCTCCAATAAAGTGATAAGTCCTCAAAGTTACTCCGATCATAATAAATTCCTGTTATGTTAACATCATACATCTAATAATCAGCTAATCCTCTTCAATAGAATGATAGGTCTATATATCTCTATTATGTTATATCTCTAACAGTCATACCCCCTATTGAACCTGTTAATTCTTTAGCATAAGAATAAGCAAGTGTTCATAGAAATCCTTGGCGGATTAACTTCTAACTTTTTTTAGTGTTTAAAGTGAAAGCAGAATACAGGAAGAAGTGAACTTGTTAATTCTCTTCCAAAAGAATGACAAGTATTCATAAACATCCCTTGTAGATTAAAATTTTCTAGAATTATCCTAAATGATAACAAGGAAAAGTGTTAAATCTTGTTTTGTGTGGAAAGTTATGCTAAGTTAAAGTCACACATCTGGCATTTTCAATTATTTTTTATTGTTTCAAGTCAGAATATAACACATAAAAGAGAGTGGAAAGCAAGAAAACGATATCACTTTTTATTCAAAAAAAATAGTTAGATGTGATACAAATTTTTTTGTTCTTATCAAAAAAGAGAAATACAAAATTAAGTTGCTGAGCCCATCAATTTATTTGATGTGAGCCGGGACTTGATAATATGAAGCTTCTTCTTATGGTCAACTCACACCATAGCTTCAGCCCGCCTCTTAATGTCATTTTTATCAGGCACCTTAGCAGTGGCTTCTTTTCTAGCCTCTTTGAGAACTCGAACCGCTTGGTGATAATTTATGAGAATTGTTACATTCCTAAGGGAGAGCTCAGTCACAAAAGATTCATCCCGAGTATATTGAACTTTTTGACAAACCAACTCCGCTTGAAGTTGAGCGATATGCTCTTCAGTTTGAGTGATTATTGCTCGAGCAGTTTGTAAAGTGGTGGTTGAAATTGCCAGATCCTCTTGGCTTTGGGTGTATTTCCCTTGTAGGAATGTAGCCTGGTCCTCCTTCTCTACCAAACCCCATTGAAATTCTTTATATTGGCGAACCTCTTTAGTCCGGATACTAGCAGAGCTCGATTCAATCTAAGCTTCGTGATTAATGCGGCCCAAGTCCTCTAAAGCTTTTAAGTCTTATTCTAAGTGGGAGACACGCTATGTGCAATGGTGAAGCCATTGAGCATTATCCACGCACTTAATACTGCTTAAGCAGTTCATCAAGATGGGCCTGAAGTTTTCAAAAGTTTCATGTCTGGTACTGACAACCTCAACTGTCATCTCCATCACACTCTCTAATTGCCACTTAAAACTTTGAGCACATGGGGAACGATAGTAGGGTTTAGAGAGGTAGCAGAAGATGACACCAAGCCCCCGAAGCCGCAAAGATTGGTAAAAGGCTAGAAGGCGACTTCGGTGTAGTAGCCAGAGATGGTACTACGATATCTAGATGCGAAGGACTTGAGGGGAGAGCCATAAGAACTCTCGCTTAGGGTGAACATTGAGTACTCTCAGTCCTCACAGGTTTAAGAGAAATCGTCAACGGAGGTGATTTCTCTGGTGAAGGAGTTGTCGTTGCATGGGTGAGAGCAAGTTGTTCTAGAGTAGGAGTTGTTCTTATCTGTGCTTATGCCTGAGGAGGAATCATCAATATTTGTAATTGTTCTAGGGAGAAGTTGTTATCGCCTGCTGCTCGAGAGGCAGAGTCATGTCGGTGGCCCCGTGTGTCGGGGATCCTACATATGAAAGCAGTTAGTATACAAAAAGAAAATACCAGAAAGTTCAAAGTGGACAACACTTACCGACGGGAGAAAGAGGGATATAGGCCGACAACTTGTCAAAAGAGGATGGTGGTGGGATATCCCAATCACTAAGATCATCACCGTCATGGCCACTATCATCATCCCCATCATCGTCATCGTTGCTATGTGAAGGGGTATCATAATCTACCTCCTCATCATCTGCTACCGAAGGTCCAGGTGAACTAATGACCACAGGTGGGTTAGCCATGATTCTTGTTATTAGGCTAGGACTTGTATCCCCTATAGGTGGTATTAATGCTAAAACGGAGGGATATTGACTTCCGCTAAGCTTTTCAGGTTCGGCCACTATAAGTTCATCTACAGGAGGCCTAACCCCTTCAGCTTGAGTTGTTGTAGGCCTGACTCCTTCTGGTATTGCCTCTGTGATGGGAGGAACACTCGAAGCTTGACCTAGAGTTGTTAATTCAATGGGATCCATTGGCGGGAAAGATTTAGCATCACTAATAAATGACTTATCCCCGCCTTCTTCCGCATATGGTAGATGAACCGAAGAAGATATATCTTTCAAAGCTGGACCCACTGAGCGAAGTCCGATTTAATGAGAAAGCTCCATAGCAGATGATTCTCACTCCTCCTCCCCTATATGCGTCACCTTCATGGCATCTTGCATAAGTTTGGGCTTTGGAGACTCGAACGATAATTTTTTATGAGTAAAATTTTCATATTCACCGGTTTCTTCTACTATAAGGGTTCTTTTCGCAACTGCCTTCTTGCTCCGGGTTGTGACCCTTGAAGGCACTATCTCTTGAGTCTCATGTGCCCTAGATTCTTCTTCTTGAGCTCCTCTTGGTGCCTGGCCTCTTTCTTCTTTAGCGGTCGCCTCCTCATAAGACATCTAGACTTTTCAAACCCTCTTTTCAAGACATACCACTTTCGAATATATTTCAAACAAGAGGTATAAATCTTATACTCAGGGATTTGTGAAGCGGCTTGGTACCAAGTGCAAAAACTAAAGAAGTATAAGTGTTGGGCATTTTGTACGGCAGATTGAATTTTGCCCTGGTACAACCCCTGACAAAGTAGAACCAAGCCCTTTCCCCTTCATACACATTGTCTACATACGCAAGTTAGAGGTTGGGATTCCCGACATAAATCTGATCATATCCAAATTACTGAGAGAAGCGATATGGCTGATAAGGCTCTATGAAGCACTTTTTCTCTTGTCGGAATACCAAATAACCTGGACGTATGTTAATAAGCCACCAGAAAGCACCTTTGTTAGTGTGGTGAATGAATTGCGGCCCTTGGTATCTTGATGTACTTCTCTATATGCACCTCCTTTGAAATTGGGAAAACACCAGGCAATCTCATAGTTAATGTCTCTTGTTAATATTTACCGGAACTTCACTTGGTACCAACCTACCATTGAGCTGTTTCTAGTCATTGGACAAGAGGAGCTGAAGTGTCATTCGTTGCAGGCGTACACTAGGGTAGGGCAGTGCAAAACGAAACACGATAACAAGTAAATGTATAGCATAGGCACTCAAGGAGTAGGAGTCTAAAAAATTATTCTCCCATCTGATTCTACTTCCTTAACTGAGTTGAACTCAGACGAAAATTCTCAGAGGCCACTTTGTTGTTTGCGTCGGAAATTAGTTTACTTATTGAACTCATTACAACTCGTTTATCGAATACAATGAATTCTAAGAAACAAAATTTTTATAAGACTTCTCGTTAAAAACAAACAACTTTCTAGAAACACACACATGAACATTTATCGTTCACTGCTTACGTGAGATCTTTGCCTGTGCTAGGAGTACGTTAGCTCGTGGACGACCGAATCACAGATCCAAGTTGAACGTTGAAGAAGGCTTAATGTAGGCTGTCTAAAAATTACTGCAAATAGCTTATCCCCATCAAACACCAATGATGGAAGTTATAATCTGACGACTTCCAGTAGGCTATAATTAGAAAACTTTCATGTAGATCGATGAAGGTTACAATCTGACGACCTTCACAACAATTGATGAAAGCTCTATTCAACAGCCTTCATAATCAACATCGGGAGTGATAATCTAACAACTATTATATTTTTAAGGAGCCAAGATGAAGGTTACAAGGTGATGATATTTGCAACGCTCTAGCAAAAGAGACTACAAATTGACAATCTCTTCAAATCAAAATGCAGATTTCTCTCGAACCGTAAGGAATTTAGCAAAACAGACAAGAGCAAACTGAACCTTATGGGGTTTGTTTGGTTGGCTCCATAATTCTGACTTTCATATATAATTCGTCCAATTCCGACTTACGGTTTGAAAGTTATGACATGTTCTTTACAGCAAGTTATATTCTGAAGTCCATCTGCAAGACTAGACTTCGCCGAATATTAGACTTAGCCTAAAGCTCACCAAGCCCGTCTGAGGCTGGTCTCTGCATCTCAGAGTCAAAACGTAGAGTTTGTGGATTCAAAACGCAGAGTTTATGCAAAGACCAACTCTGCGTCCCAGGTCTCAAATGCGGAGTTCATGCAGAGCCCAACTCTGCGTCCCAGTTCCAAAATGCGGAGTTCATGCAGAGCCCAACTCTGTGTCCCAGGTCCAAAATATGAAGTTCATACCCAACTCTGCGTCCCAGGTTCAAAACACGGAGTTCATGTAGAGCCTAACTCTGTGTTTCAAAGTTCACAACGCTGTGCGAACGGCATTTTCGACCTTAAACATGCCCAAAACTGCGTTTGAGTTCTAAAACGTAGAGTTTGGGTCCATAACGCTATTTTCAACATTTGACCCGGTCGAACGGTT
>NC_033801.1:83838884-83844737 GCF_001876935.1 Asparagus officinalis | reverse complement strand
CCCATGATTGAAGGGATTTCCACCCCACTTAGGAGCAGATTAAGGGGGCAGTTATAACTCTTAATCCCCTATAAAATCTCAATAAACTCAACTGATTGAAGAAGGGGAGATCTTTTTGACCTGGAGATCATCTTTTGGATCTGATTTTTGGGAGATCGGCTTGGCTTCTTTAGATCTTCTTGAAGTTTTGGAGATCAGCAACTTGAAGGAATTTTGGGAGATCGGCTTGGCTTCTTTAGATCTTCTTGAAGTTTTGGAGATCAGCAACTTGAAGGAATTCTTGGATCATCTTGGGAGGCTTTTATTGAAGCCTTTGAGATTACTCGGCTTGGCTTGTAAACTCTGTCTAAGAGTTCTTCTCAACTCGATCAGAGTTCAAAACTTGCTCTCTAAGTTCTTCTAAACTCGTTCATAGTTCTTTAACTCGATTAAAGTTCAAAACTTGCTCTGCAAGTTTTTCTAAAACTCGCTCTGAGTTATTAACTCGTCAAGAGTTAATTTCAAACTTTCCACACAAGTTATCCTCGATATCAATCAAGAGGAATCTGTT
Organism: Asparagus officinalis; assembly: GCF_001876935.1. NCBI lineage: Eukaryota > Viridiplantae > Streptophyta > Magnoliopsida > Asparagales > Asparagaceae > Asparagus > Asparagus officinalis. The sequence continues at coordinate 83,844,187 of NC_033801.1, read as the reverse complement.
AGCCTCTTTGTTTTGATGATATTTAACAAATAATTTACAACTAATGTTGTTTATCTAGTGTTTGTGTTTATCTATTTTTTACAGACAAATAACATATTAGAGGATGGATGGAATTACGTATTCACGATCAATCCAATGGAGGTTGGCAGAATTGTGGAGTGAAGCAATGCAATTCAAATTAAAGATTCAAGTTCCTGCTTCATCTGTAAGTGTACCAAGACAAGCTTATTGAAGATCAAACTTGCTTAGGTAATTTAGTTTAGGTTTTATATTATGTGTGTTAGTACTTTAAGCTCAATCGTTTACACACTCATTTTATTGGTTTCTATGTATATATATATAGTTATATATAAACACATCTTGGTTTTTGGTTTTATCCACAAAAAACGTTTTTACAAACAAATTCCAAAAATTATTTACACATGTTTGTTTTCTATGTGGATAAGTTGTTTTGGTTTAATTTCATTGATATGAAACAAATATATACTCATATACATACTCATATGTTTCATATTCTCTTGTATTTGTGAAAAGATTGTATTCATTATTTATAGACTTTATAACAATAGTTTATATCTTTCTTTAAGTCTATAAAATTAGTTTATAGAGTTTCAAACCATGGTTTATGTCCAATGTTAAAAACAAGTATTTTTTCACTTACATGTTTTGGACTATTTTGTAAAATGAGAAGATTTTTCATTTGAGAGATGCTTTTTGAAAACCAGTTTTTGTAGCATGTGTATTATTATGTCTACAATCATTTTCTAAAGTTTAATATTTTTATGAATTTGTTTGATATTTTTAAATAGGGTTTCAAAATCAGAAAAACAACTTACAAAACCTAAAAATTTCATGTGCCAGTTTGCCGTCGATCGCCACGGTCGACCGCCTCGAGTCTGGAGACTCGGTATGTTTTTCAGTGGCTCACGGTCGACCATGACGGTCGACCGGATAAAGTCCAGAGAGTTTTGCGGTCGACCGTCACGGTCGACCGGCTGTTGTCTTGAGCCCAGGATTTTCCACGGTCGACCGCCGAAGTTACCGTTGGCTTCCAACGGCTATTTCCTACAACTATTTTTCGGTTGGTTTTTTGTCCTTTTCTTGGCTTTCTCTTGACTTTGGGGTTTCCTATATATAACCCCATATACCTCAGTCCTATTAACCACCAAAGAAATATTTTAAACTAGTTTAACAAGGATTTTAAAGTTTGTTTAGTGTGTTTTAAATGAGTTTGTTTGTGAAGAGGTTTCTTACAAGTGGAGGAGATCATCTATATTGTTTGAAGCTTTATTTCAATCCATCTCTCTATCTTGTTTTTTAAAGAAGAATTTCTAAACTCAATACTAGCTTTGATTTAATTATTTGTTGTTTCTCATTTTCATCAAGCTAGGGTTTACATTGAGTTTATGATTAATTTTCTCATTGCTTACACACACAACCATTAAGCTTGTTGTATTTGCATACATTGTATAATTGGGTTGTGGGGAGTTGTAACAATTAAGAGTGAGCTTAATTAAGTTCTCATCTATTGTAGAGAACAAATTTGTATTTATAAGCCTTAATTGTGTAGATCACTTTGTAATATACTTGTACACCAAGAGGAGTGTGTGGTGAGAGATGGGATCGTCCCAAGAGGAGAGCAGTAGGTGGTAATGCCTAGAGAGAGGTTATAATTCCTAACACTTGCGGGAGATACGGTCTAGAGACCAACACTTGTGAGGGTGTAAAGTGGGATTACAAGAGTATGGATTTTAAAGTTTTCGGTTAGCTAGAAAACTGTATTATGTGCTGTAAACGTTATTCGGGTGAGCGTAGAAAACCCAGTTGTGATAGTGGATTTCTCCCCGGGAGTGGGGAACGGAGACGTAGGACGGAAGGTCCGAACTCCGTGATCATATTATGTGTTTGCATTATTTATATTGCCCTATCAGAATTATATCTTTAGTTTAGATTGTTTACTCTTGTGTTAGTTTATATAGCATTGCATATATTTCATCATATAGCTCTTTGCTAGTATATATCTCTTTATTCATATTGTATATTCTTACTCATATCATATTGTATATCTATCTTGCAAGAATAATATTTGAATTAGTTTTAAATTGGCATAAAATCGGATTAGATTAGCATAAGACCCTAATCACCCCGCCTAGGGTCTTAAAATTGGTATCAGAGCTTAGTGCTCTTTGATTTAAGGTCTAATCACCTTAAATTAAAGATCCAAATTATCTTTTTGTGCTAATCTAATTTTTATTTTTTGTATTTTTCTTGCATATATACATTATGGATATGAACGATGTATCTAGTTTGGGTTATGCCATCAATATTGCTCTTAGATTAGATATTTTTCCTTATACCCAATGGTGTGTTAGGTTTAAATTTTTTGTTCAATCTAGACACTTCGATTTATGGAAAATTATAGATGATGCTTATATTGTGCCCGTTTTGGAGAAATCCAAGTGGAATAAAAATAACCATCATATGTTTACAATGAACAAGATTTTGTTAGAATTTTTACATAATGCGTTTAATTCATCTTTTTCTAACAAGCTTGATTGTTTTGATAGTGCTGACACATTATAGAAACTTATAGAAGCACATCAAGGGAATTTGGAGGTAATCCGATAAGATTTGGAGGATTCCGCTTCTAGTTCATGTAGAGCTTCATTTTCATGCACACGGCCACTAGACGATAGCCCTTGTGTGGTATGCGGTTTTGAACCCGATAATGATTTATCTAGTGATGAATTCGTTTGTGCTAGTTAAAAATTATTGCATGCCTATAAAAAATTGCATAAACATTTTATTGACTTACAAAACAAGTATGTTAATTTAGAATCCGATCATGAGTTGTTAGGTTCCAAATTTGATGTCATTGCAAAAGAAAATACATTGCTTAAAGAAAACAATGACTTATTGAATTTGGAAAATAAAAAATTGACCTCATCTATTTCTAGCTTAACTCATGAAAGAGATAATGTCATATTAGAAGTAGAGAACATAAAAAATGATACTGCTTTCTTTATAAATGACTATTTATGTTCCACTTCTAATAAAAATGCATATGTGCCTAATAATGAAGATTTGAATCTTGTGAATAAATACATTTCATCTTTAGATTCAACTTTGAAAACATACATCAAGAATCATAAGAAGCTTATGAATATGTGTGCCAAGACTAAGTCAAAATCATCCACTTATTATGCACACATGTATAGCAAAACTTATAAGTGTTCTATTTGCGGCCATCGAGGTCATTTAGCTAAATTTTGTTATGATGCATACAAACATAAGAATTCTAATGCTCCTTGTGCATCTCATGTAGCTTCTTCATCTTGTACACTTACGCGTTCACATGCTCATTCTCACAAAGTTCATCATAAGCATGCTAGTGTGTTCAAGTGTGATCATTGTGGTCGTTTTGGTCATTTGGACAAATATTGTTTTGATTTGTGTCACGCCCCGCTTCCCAAAATACCAGGGAATCGGGACGCGAGCAAGCCCGCGACGTATTAAACTGAGAAGAGATAAGTGCTAGACCCCGTCTTCTCAATCTAATACGTTAAGCGTCAAGAAATACAAACGAAGGCACAGGTCCCCGATCACAGTAATGAGAATATAATAAACAACTCAGAACCAAAAGATACATATCACAACTGAAATGATCATCCAGACATAATATTCGGGCCAAACATGCCCTTATACAAACTATCTGAATGAAATACTGGAGAATATAAAATACAATGATCAGGCGGAAAAGGAAATGCTACGAAAATAAACTGAAAGAAATAACTGAGCTTCAACTCTTCTTCTACTTCGTCTACAAGACACTCCTGCTGAGAATACTCAGCTCTGGCACATCTCCAAGCTGAACATGTTCTTCTTCTAAGTTTGACGTACACCAGAGAAAACAGGTGTACGTCAGGTGCATGGCGCACGGCAAGACCCGACCCCACAAAGAAAATAGAACGAAAAGGGAGAAAAGAACGGTCGAGCGACTAATGCAATAATGGTAATAACAATGAAAACATACAATTGAAAGTCTAAATATACTTTACTACTAGAATAGAATAATCATAATAAATCCAAGGGAATCAACCAAGTAACAAGTCGATCATGTAGCTAGCGATCAGAATAATCATCCAAGTACAGGGTTATACACTAGATGGAATTAATACTTAAAAATCTACAACTCGAGATGTAGTACGTCGAGCGAAATAATCCAAACAAGGAAACCCTCATGTATATACCATATGTCTCAAATTATAGATAATTAAATATTAACCCCGATCTATGTATGAAAAGAAATATAACCTGGTCTGTATCTCACAAGAACTCGTACTCATCCAAGAAACGAGTCATGTAGCTAGCCATCCTATAACAGGTCACTGGTTCACATCTCACACAGAGTCAAAGTTCATATTATCGGATATCTGGTTAACAAATCCCCTACGTGCTTCCAATAGGACTCCACGCAAACCGATTCGGCCTGGTTCGAACTCAAGCCGACCCGGGTGAATATCACATTCACGAACCAAAGTGACGCAACAAACCTTCACCGTGGCCCATCAAACCAACCCCAGTTCGAAACAAACCTAACTGGTGCGAGTCTGGAAGATAAATCAACAACGAAACGATTTCACTGACCAAGTGCGAAACACCAGACCACACTAGTCATGAATTTCTAACGGTTCTCAAACATAACAAAGAGTAATAAATGCAGCTAATCATATACAACAAGATCATAGCATATCACATAATTAAAATTAAGAACACAAATCATGAAAAATCCATAATAATCATTTTTCTAAAATAAATCCTTTAAAAATATTTATAAATATCCTAAAATAATTCTTTTTATAAAATAAATCCTTAAAAAATATTTATAAATGTTCTAAATAATTTCTTTTATAAAACTTTCTTAAATTACTAAAATTATTCTAAATTGATACTTATAAATTCTTTTAAATTATAATTATTCTAAAATAATTCTTTTGTCAAATAAATTCTATTGTTTTATTATAATTACTCTAAAATGATTTTTCACCAAAATAATTTATTATAATTATTTTAAAATGATTATTTTGTCAAATAAATCCTTTAAAAAAATCATAAATTAATCTAAAATAATTTTATCTTATTTTATCTTTACAGTATCTATTATCAAAATATTATTTTTAGTACTTTTCAATATCATTCGTCAAATAAATCCGTGCAGGTCATCACAGTATATGTATTACAACGTGAATGATCATACGTTATTGTCCACAGTCCGTTTCGTTCACGACAGTTCTATACGTTAT
>NC_033801.1:83832531-83838339 GCF_001876935.1 Asparagus officinalis | reverse complement strand
TAGGTGAGGGTTAAAATAGAAAAAAAATTGAATAAAAAATTTAAAAAAATAAAATATTGAGAGAGGATGCGCGTGGATAGCTGTCATCTTGGAAAAAATAAGGAGAGAGAAAATGTGATTAGGGAAATGGTTGTTGGGGGTTTGACGGGGAAACAAAAGCTGGGGTTATTTTCAAATGGGTTCAGGTATTTAAACGAAAATAATTAAAATAAATAATTTCGGGTACTTAAAAATTAAACTAATTACATAATAATTATCTATAAATAAAAACGTACATTTTGAGCTAATACAACAGTTGATATGAAACTGTTGAAAATATACCTGTATTGTACAATTAAACGGAAATAATTAATAATAAAAATATATTTACTTACATTTAAAACCAAATAATTATGTGACAATTGTCTACACGATAAAACGTACCAGTTATGCTAATACGACAGCTGATACGTAATAATACAATAATTTACACAAATAATACGTAATTAATAATTCAATATAATACAAGAATTAATACGTAATAGTAATAATAATACGACGTATTATTTAAAATAATACGTAATAGTATCAGTAACACAACGGATAAATCCCATAAATTTTTATTGCACTAAATTAATTTATAAATATAAAAACCATTTAAATAAATATAAAACTTAGACTTTAAATCATAGAAAATTCTAGAAAATCGAGAAAAATACAGATACTCTTTTAAAATTCATAATTAAATATTTTAAAATACCAAACATTTATTTTAACTAGTATCAAAATTTTTACGGTCATTACATTCTACCCCCCTTAAAACAAATTTCGTCCTCGGAATTCAAAATACGTGTGACGCACAAAGAACCCAAGGACAGGAATATGGAAATGAGGTCATAGCATGTCATGACAAATGTGTAAGCAATGTTGAATGAGGAAATGGATGTGTATATTATAAGTTATACAAGACACAGTAGAGAATAATTCATGAGAATCAAAAGTGAACATTCAATGCAAATGTATAAAGCAAATCAAGGTCATAAGAAAGTCTGATATGTAGTGTAAATAATAAGAATGATGTAAGTATAACATATAGAGAGTGAACACATAATTGAAAGAGATTGCTTAAGCATGTATATTGTAAATAAATAATTAATACGTATCAAAAATAACACAACATCTAGACATAAGGAAAAATATAAATATAAGTCAACGCAGTTTAATAGCAAGAAGTTAACAGCAATATACAAAAAAATAAAAATACAATGTCAACACGATATTATTGATATTAGTATCCTAAGATGACACATCACAACGTTAAAACATAATCAATAACACATAATTGGTAAAATACAATAAATATAACAAATATGTAGTATAAAAATATGATATGAAATATAAATACATAAATTAAATAATTGTCAATCACTAGAATATATGATAAAACATATCAACTCAACAATATAAATAATAAGAAGATAAAAGACAAAAATCTCAACAAAATATAAATCAATCATCCGTAAGCAGATGATAAATATGATAAAACACAAAAACACAAATATACAATATAAATAACAGATGAATCATATACAAGCAAAATCAAAAGAAACAATTGAAGATTAGGTAAGCAAAATAAAATAGTAAGGAATCAAACGTATATATATTTTAGATAAACATAATGTATAACATAAGAGACATGAAAATAATAATAAACATATCAAATCATAATAACAATATTATACAATCAGTTAGTATAATAGATATTCAAATATACAAAATATAGTTACAAACAAAACACATGACTATAATTAACAAATCATATTCAACCAAATAAGACATATAAGACAAACTTCCAAAAATAAAAATTTGTAATTATGTTAAAAAGTTCAAATATAATATTACAGCAACATATAGCAACATATGGTTAAAATAGTCAAAACAAAAACGCACGTAAGGAAACATAGATATAAAAATAATAATAAAAATAGCAAACAGTAAAGATAGAAACACATCAATATATATAGACAAACAAACAGAGGCAATCATAATAATAATCAATAGTATAATGAAGTGATACACAATAATTATTAGCATACAACAGTTATATATCACAGAGGAAATAATGCAAAATCATAAACAGGTTCGAAGAAACACAATTAAAATCAAAGCATAAAATAAAATACATGTCTAAAGTAGTCAAAACATAAACGCGCGTAATGAAGCATATACATAAAATTCAAATATAGCAAACAGTAAAGATAGAAACACATCAATATATATAGACAAACAAACAGAGGCAATCATAATAATAATCAATAGTATAATGAAGTGATACACAATAATTATTAGCATACAACAGTTATATATCACAGAGGAAATAATGCAAAATCATAAATAGGTTCGAAGAAACACAATTAAAATCAAAGCATAAAATAAAATATATCAAAGCAAAAGATAAACAAGATTCAGAACCATATGATGTGTATAGCAAATATAATCATCATGTATAATAAGCGTTAAAATGAAAACATAAGCATATAAAGTTTGAATACTCATAGTTTAATAATGCTAACAAGATAAACTATGATGGAAATAGTCACAAAATATTATATGATAAAATAGACATAATAACAAATAAGTAATACAAAATAAACATATTGTATACAACATAATAAGAAAGACTTAATTATATATGTTCCGACAAACAATATAATAAATCAAAATATTAATAATATTCATATGGTAAATAATAAATAAAAAGATACAACAATAATAATCATTACTGTATAAAATCAATTCAAATGTAGCAATATATGGCATAGTACTCACATAAATACAATCGGCATAAATATACATAAACAATGATGTATAATACATAAAACATAAACTGTAAAAGATAAAATAGATATATAAACAAATGAAAACATAAGAAGGGCATATATTCGTATAAAAACAGCGATAAATTTTGGATAAACATATCATGAATGATTAATGAACATGTGAACATAAACACTGATAATAAATAAAACAGAACATGATCAAAGAAGGTTGATACTAGAATGATTAAGGACTATAAGTCAATAATAAGTATACATCGTAAATATAATAATATACGTGAATACACTATAATGAAAAAGGGAATAGTAAGTATAAAGGATGAAAAGATAAAACACAACACAATTAAACAAAAAAAGGAACAGAGAATGAACAACCAATAATACAATAAAAGGAAATAAAATCTAAAATATCATAGAATAAATACTGAAAATAACATATGTATATAACGTATATTGTTACAATTAACAAAATAACACACTTCGAAAACGAAGCAATTAACAACAATGTGCAATGTACTATAAACAACCCATGAGTAATTACCATGCATCCCCACGAACGCTATTTAAAACTATCTTGTATATTAATTAATTATAAAAGAATAATAATTAATGATATGAAATAATGTAACGAAAACATATATAATTAGTAATTCAATTTTCAAACCTAGTAATAGGAATAATTGCTTAATTATTAAAATAGAAATACATGGCTCTTAGAAATAACGAAACCAATGTGAACATACTAAAACAACCTAAACAAGACAAAACTGACTGAGAATAAAACTATGTATTGAAAATATAAAGGATAAAAATATACTGCATATGTAGAATATTAAAATCATGAATCTATTAAAGTATATCACTAAAAAATACGAACAATATACAATAATCTAAAACATAAGTAATTAATAGATGATATGATAGAAAAACACACTCATACGCAATTTAGATATGCTAAAATATATTTAAACACAAGAAAATAATCTGAATATCAGATATACTATGTAATGAATATATGAAATCTGGAGCAATACAAAAGACTTAATGATATGATTTGAACAATTGAAAATATATAAGTAATTGTATACATATATTTTTGAAAAAAAACCTACAATATAACATTGTGTGTGATACATAAAATAATATACAAAAATTAATACAATTAAACGTTATATAAGTCAAATCAAAGAAAACATAGTTGTAAAAATAATAATACATAAAATAATGACCGGCACGAGGATAGAGGAGTTATACAAAGAGAGGGTTATCACGAAGCGATGGGAAGGGAACCTTGGAAAACTCCAGAATCAAAGAGTGATAAGATAGGGACTAATACAAGATTGGTCAAGATACTAGGATAAGGGCTAAGTATAGTCCTACGGATGAAATATGATATGCGTCTAAATTATTCATTATATTCTCACTGGTAAGAAATCAGGATCGTGACCGGGACCTTGACCTGCGTGGGCCACCACTAAAAAACCTGTCACGCCCCGCTTCCCAAAATACCAGGGAATCGGGACGCGAGCAAGCCCGCGACGTATTAAACTGAGAAGAGATAAGTGCTAGACCCCGTCTTCTCAATCTAATACGTTAAGCGTCAAGAAATACAAACGAAGGCACAGGTCCCCGATCACAGTAATGAGAATATAATAAACAACTCAGAACCAAAAGATACATATCACAACTGAAATGATCATCCTGACATAATATTCGGGCCAAACATGCCCTTATACAAACTATCTGAAAGAAATACTGGAGAATATAAAATACAATGATCAGGTGGAAAAGGAAATGCTACGATAATAAACTGAAAGGAATAACTGAACTTCAACTCTTCTTCTGCTTCGTCTACAAGACATTCCTGCTGAGAATACTCGGCTCTGGCGCATCTCCAAGCTGAACCTGTTCTTCTTCTAAGTCTGACGTACACCAGAGAAAACAGGTGTACGTCAGGGTGCAGGGCACACGGCAAGATCCCAAAAGGAAGAATAGAACGGTCGTGCGACCAATGCGATAATCTCGGCTCTGGGGCATCTCCAAGCTGAACCTGCTCTTCTTCTAAGTTCTGACGTACACCAGAGAAAACAGGTGTACGTCAGGGTGCAGGGCACACGGCAAGATCCCAAAAGGAAGAATAGAACGGTCGTGCGACCAATGCAAATGATGGTAATAACAATGGAAACATACAACTGAAATACTAATAATCTAAATATAATTTACTACTAGAATAGAATAATCATAATAAATCCAAGGGAATCAACCAAGTAACAAGTCGATCATGCAGCTAGCGATCAGAATAATCATCCAAGTACAGGGAATTGTAAATAATTAAATATTAACCCCGATCTATGTATGAAAAGAAGTACAGCCGGCCTACATCTCACAAGAATCATACTTAGCCAAGAATCGAGGTCATGAAAATAGTCATCCTATAACAGGTCACTAGTCACATCTCACACAGAGCCAACACTCATATCACCGGATAATTGACTGTTCACAAATCCCCTACGTGCATCCAATCCCGCTACACATGCGGCCTAGAGGACTACACGTAAACCGTTTTCTGCCTGGTTCGAACTTCAAACAGAACCCGAGTGACGAAACGATTTCACTGACTAAAGTGATGTACACACTTCACTTTAGCCCTACAAACCAACCCCGGTGGCGACACCAACCACGGGAGCGAGCCTGGAAGATACATCAACAGTCTTATCCGATCACATGAACATTAACTTCCCCATCCCAACTCTCTTGTTTTTCTAAGCTAACATATACACAAGTTTCTAAGTCTTAAACAGGACACACCAGACCACACTAGTCATGAATTTCTAACGGTTCTCAAACATAACAAAGAGTAATAAATGCAGCTAATCATATACAATAATATCATAGCATATCACAAAATTAAAATTAAGAAACATAAATCATAAAAAAGTTCATAATAATCCATTTTCTAAAATAAATCTTTTAAAAATATTTATAAATGTCC
>NC_033801.1:83672728-83831698 GCF_001876935.1 Asparagus officinalis | reverse complement strand
GGAGGGGCTCAGCGGCGAAGGCGGGGGCGGAGCTCGCGGGCTGAGCTCGAGAGAGAGAAAGAGAAAGAAGAGAGAGAAAGAGAGTGTACGAGAGAGAAATGGGGGCTGAGTGGGGTTTAAATAGATAAAAAAAAAGAATAGGAGGGGCTCAGCGGCGAAGGCGGGGGCGGAGCTCGCGGGCTGAGCTCGAGAGAGAGAAAGAGAAAGAAGAGAGAGAAAGAGAGTGTACGAGAGAGAGATGGGGGCGGAGGGGCTCAGCGGCGAAGGCGGGGGCGGAGCTCGCGGGCTGAGCTCGAGAGAGAGAAAGAGAAAGAAGAGAGAGAAAGAGAGTGTACGAGAGAGAAATGGGGGCTGAGTGGGGTTTAAATAGATAAAAAAAAGAATAAAAAATTAAAAAATAAAATAAAATAATGAATGCGGTGCGCGTGCAGCCGTTTTTTTGGAAAAGAAGATGAGGGAGAGAACGGGGTTGTTGGGGGTAGCTGATGGGGGGTTTGATGCGGGAAACAAAAGCTGGGGTTATTTTCAAATGGGTTCAGGTATTTAAACGAAAATAATTAAAATAAATAATTTCGGGTACTTAAAAATTAAACTAATTACATAATAATTATCTACAAATAAAAACGTACATTTTGAGCTAATACAACAGTTGATATGAAACTGTTGAAAATATACCCGTATTGTATAATTAAACGAAAATAATTAATAATAAAAATATATTTACTTATATTCAAAATCAAATAATTATGTGACAATTATCTACACGATAAAACGTACCAGTTATGCTAATACGACAGCTGATACGTAATAATACAATAATTTACACAAATAATACGTAATTAATAATTCAATATAATACAAGAATTAATACGTAATAGTAATAATAATACGACGTATTATTTAAAATAATACGTAATAGTATCAGTAACACAACGGATAAATCCCATAAATTTTTATTGCACTAAATTAATTTATAAATATAAAAACCATTTAAATAAATATAAAACTTAGACTTTAAATCATAGAAAATTCTAGAAAATCGAGAAAAATACAAATACTCTTTTAAAATTCATAATTAAATATTTTAAAATACCAAACATTTATTTTAACTAGTATCAAAATTTTTACGGTCATTACAATTTGAAAAAGAAATCTCATGTGCCAAATGCTTCTAGTAGTCCACATGATTTTAAATATGATGTTTGTTGTAGGTTTTGACATCTTGCAAAATTTTGTTATGATATGTAAAAAGCTTCTAAGTTGCAATATATTCCAAATAGACCATTGTTTAAGAATGTTTCTCATTTGCAAAATATTTCTAAAAGATAATCTTTATTTACAAATGGTTCTCGTGCACAAGCTAATGGTCCACAAAAACAAATGGATCTTTTTCATTGCACATATTGCAATCGGAAGGGTCATTTGAGTGATTATTGCTTTGACCGTATTAGTGCACTACATACGTCCAAGAGAGTTCATAACCCTAGGTCTTTGAGCTTAAAAGATAGGGGTCATGTCCCTAAATCTCTTGGTACTAAGAATTTTTGGGTACCAAAACAAATTTGACTTTTAAACCAAGAATTTTAGTTTTTTTCTTTTTTCTTTTCTTGGTTTTGAAAATTATACTTTAAATTTTTGAACATGAAAACAATTCTTTTTACTGATCAAATTCTTTTGTTTTCATGATTATTAGTTTCACTTTTGATGAGAGGTTTGTATTTATATAACCCCCTAGATTATTGGGTGTTTATTCCCAAATCTTGTTTACCGGGTACTAATAATTTTTATATTGGTTAGAACAAGCTTAAGAGCTTGATATATTGTTGCCTCTCTTACATTTCTTTTGTCAAAAATTTTGTTTTGATACCTTGAATTCATTATATAGCACAAATAGATGATTCAAATTTCAAATATGCTTTATAATGTATTCTATGAGTAGTTTGATCAAGTTCTTCAAAGAAAATTTTCTTTATTGATCAAACATCATTTTTTGGGCTTAAATCTTGATTTATGATTTCATTAATTAATTTATTTTCATTCGAAACTTCTTGCATGATATTCATGTTCCTTTTGATTTCATAAATCTATTTTTATACATGATTTTAGGTTTATGTTTTGAGACGCATTATTTTAATGGTACATCCATATGTATTCTCATTATCTTATAGTATGTGAGTGATATTTAGCATATTCATCTATGCTTTCTCACAAATGATTGCCTTAGCTTTCATTTCATATATTCTATATGGTATTTTGATAGGGGGAGCAATCCCTATATATCTTTTTTTGTTATACTCACCCATGCTTATTTGTAGGGGTAGCTTACGCTCTCTTTATTCTTTTGTTTTTCGTTGTCAAAGGGGGAGAAATATTGTGAGTATAGCCTTCCTTATTTATATGCATGATATATTACAATTTATATATTCATTTTTTTTCATGCATATATCCTTTTTGTAAATTATTTGTCATCATCAAAAAGGGGGAGATTGTTGGACTCTTTTTTTGATGATGTTTAACAAACAATTTACCACTAATGTTGTTTGTCTAGTGTTTGTGTTTATCTATTTTTTATAGACAAACAACATGTTGGAGGATGGATAGAATTGTGCGTTCACGATCAATCCAATGGAGGTTGGCGGAATTGTGAAGTGAAGCAATGCAATTCAAGTTAAAGATTCAAGTTCCCACTTCATCCGCAAGTGTATCAAGACAAGCTTATTGAAGATCAAGATTGCTTGGGTAATTTAGTTTAGGTTTTATATTATGTGTGTTAGTACTTTAAGCTCAACAAAAATTATTTATACATGTTTGTTTTTTATGTGGATAAGTTGTTTTGGTTTAATTTCATAGATATGAAACAAATATATACTCATATGTTTCATATTCTATTGTATTAGTGAAAAGATTGTATTCATTGTTTATAGACTTCATAACAATAGTTTATATCTTTCTTTACGTCTATAAAATCAGTTTATAGAGTTTCAAAACATGGTTTTTGTAGCATGTGTATTATCATATCTATAATCATTTTCCAAAGTTTTACATTTTTCTGAATTTGTTTGATATTTTAAATAGGGTTTCAAAATCAGAAAAACAACATTCAAAACCTGATAATTTCATGTGCCAGTTTACAGTCGATTGCCACGGTCGACCGCCTTGAGTCCTGAGACTCAGTATGTTTTTTAGTGGCTCCCCCCCCCCCCCCCCCCCCCCCCCCCCCCCCCCCCCCCCCCCCCCCTATTGTCCTGAGCCCAGATTTTGTTTCTGAGCTGCTCGTGGTCGACCGCGTGTTTTCCACGGTCGACCGTCGAAGTTACCGTTGGCTTCTAAAGGCTATTTCCTGCAGCTGTTTTTGGGTTGGTTTTTTTGTCCTTTTCTTAGCTTTCTCTTGGCTTTGGGATTTCCTATATATACCCCTATATACCTCAGTCCTATTAACCACCAAAGAAATGTTTTAAACAAGTTTAACAAGGGTTTTAGAGTTTGTTTAGTGTGTTTTAAAAGAGTTTGTTTGATACGAGTTGCCGTGCGAGCACCTTTGATCACGGAATTATCAAAAGTGGGTTGAGAAGAGGATGACAGAATCACAAGCACAATTCAGTATATAGCGAAGGAAAATACCTTCTTCTAGATTATGAAGAACAAAAAATTACAATCACTCCCTCACAATCTCACTAGAATCGAGAACAAACTCTCAATCCTCTCTAAACCCTAATACAATAATTAGAATCTCTCTCTGATCTAAGATCTCATAGATCCTCACAATCTAAACCCTAATCCTTTTGATCAGGATCTCACTTTGTCTTAAAACTCTTTAGATCTACATCTTGGCCTCTAACCTCCTGTTTAGAACCCTAAACAGTCCCTATTTATAGGTTTACAATGTGGTGGCAATCTGGTAAATAACCAAAACCAAACCAAACTAGAATTCCTTCAAAATAGAAACCAAGTCTGCCAAGGAAATCTCGATGAGTCGACTTATGACTGATGAGTTGACCCATAAGCTGATGAGTCGACTTAGTAGAAGCTTTTGACAAAACGGCTGGGTTTCGTGAGTCGACTCATGACAGACATGAGTCAACTCAACCTGATGAGTCGACTCATGTACATGTATGAGTTGACTCACGAGCTAAAATCTGGATTCTTCGAATCTACTGCTCGCCGTCTCATTCCACGCTTCTACCTGTGCTCCGCCGTGTCGCTTCACACCACTATTCTCAAGATATCATGAGAATCACCTATCCTCAAGCTTCCATGAGGATCACTTTTCCGAAGAGAAGATAAACCCGTATCATGGGTCCCCCATTTAGAAACTTAAAGTCTCATTCAAGTTAGAACTTCAGCTGAGGAAACTCTTGAGCCCCTCCATCTTGTTGACTTCAGTCATCTTCTTCTTCCTTCTTCTCTGAACTCCTTCCAAAGAAAAGGATCTCACTAACCTTCTTGTATTGCGATCGAGTAAGGACCATACAAGGGATGACCCTTCATCGGATCTGATGCTCTGATACCAACTTGATACGAGTTACCGTACGAGCACCTTTGATCGCGGAATTATCAAAGATGGGTTGAGAAGAGGATGACAGAAACACAAGCACAATTCAGTATATGGCGAAGGAAAATATCTTCTTCTAGATTATGAAGAACAAAAGATTACAATCTTTCCCTCACAATCTCACTAGAATCGAGAACAAACTCTCAATCCTCTCTAAACCCTAATACAATAATTAGAATCTCTCTCTGATCTAAGATCTCATAGATCCTCACAATCTAAACCCTAATCATTTTGATCAGGATCTCACTTAGACCTAAAACTCTTTAGATCTACATCTTGGCCTCTAACCTCCTATTTAGAACCCTAAACAGTCCCTATTTATAGGGTTTACAACATATTGGCAATCTGGTAAATAACCAAAACCAAACCAAACTAGAATTCCTTCAAAACCGAAACCAAGTCTGCCCAGGAAACCTCGATGAGTCGACTCATGACTGCAGATGAGTTGACTCATGACTGATGAGTCGACCTATAAGCTGATGAGTCAACTGAGCAGAAGCTTTTGACAAAATGGCTTGGTTTCGTGAGTCGACTCATGACAGACATGAGTCGACTCAACCTGATGAGTCGACTCATGTACATGTATGAGTCGACTCACAAGCTGAAATCTGGATTCTTCGAATCTGCTGCTCGTCGTCTTGTTCCACGCTTCCACCAGGGCTCCTCCGCGTCGCTTCACACCACTATTCTCAAGATATTATGAGAATCACCTATCCTCAAGCTCCCATGAGGATCACTTTTCTGAAGAGAAGATACACTCGTATCATGGGTCCCCCTTTAGAAACTTGAAGTCCCATTCAAGATAGAACTTCAGCTGAGGAAACTCTCGAGCCCCTCCATCTTTGTTGACTTCAGTCATCTTCTTCTTCCTTCTTCTCCGAACTCCTTCCAAAGAAAAGGATCTCACTAACCTTCTTGTATTGCGATCGAGTAAGGACCATACACAGGATGACCCTTCACCGGATCTGATGCTCTGATACCAACTTGATACGAGTTGCCGTACGAGCACCTTTGATCGCGGAATTATCAAAGGTGGGTTGAGAAGAGGATGACAAAAACACAAGCACAATTCAGTATATGACAAAGGAAAATACCTTCTTCTAGATTATGAAGAACAAAAGATTACAATATCTCCCTCACAATCTCACTAGAATCGAGAACAAACTCTCAATCCTCTCTAAACCCTAATACAATGATTAGAATCTCTCTCTGATCTAAGATCTCATAGATCCTCATAATCTAAACCCTAATCATTTTGATCAGGATCTCACTTAGACCTAAAACTCTTTGGATCTACATCTTGGCCTCTAATCTCCTATTTAGAACCCTAAACAGTCCCTATTTATAAGGTTTACAAAATATTGGCAATCTGGTAAATAACCAAAACCAAACCAAACTAGAATTCCTTCAAAACAGAAACCAAGTCTGCCTAGGAAACCTCGATGAGTCGACTCATGACTGCAGATGAGTTGACTCATGACTGATGAGTCGACCCATAAGCTGATGAGTCGACTAAGCAGAAGCTTTTGACAAAACGGCTGAGTTTCGTGAGTCGACTCATGACAGACATGAGTCGACTCAACCTGATGAGTCGACTCATGTACATGTATGAGTCGACTCACGAGCTAAAATATGGATTCTTCGAATCTGCTGCTCGTTGTCTCGTTCCACGCTTCAACCTGTGCTGCTCCGTGTCGCTTCACACCACTATTCTTAAGATATTATGAGAATCACCTATCCTCAAGCTCCCATGAGGATCACTTTTCTGAAGAGAAGATACACCCGTATCATGGGTCCCCCTTTAGAAACTTGAAGTCCCATTCAAGTTAGAACTTTAGCTGAGGAAACTCTCGAGCCCCTCCATCTTTGTTGACTTCTGTCATCTTCTTCTTCCTTCTTCTCTGAACTCCTTCCAAAGAAAAGGATCTCGCTAAGTTTCTTGTATAGCGATCGAGTAAGGACCATACACAAGATGCCCCTTCACCGGATCTGATGCTCTAATACCAACTTGATACGAGTTGCCGTGCCAGCACCTTTAATCGCGGAATTATCTAAGGTGGGTTGAGAAGAGGATGACAAAAACACAAGCATAATTCAGTATATGACAAAGGAAAATACCTTCTTCTAGATTATGAAGAACAAAAGATTACAATCTCTCCCTCACAATCTCACTAGAATCGAGAACAAACTCTCAATCCTCTCTAAACCCTAATACAATGATTAGAATCTCTCTTTGATCTAAGATCTTATAGATCCTGACAATCTAAACCCTAATCCTTTTGATCAGGATATCACTTAGACCTAAAACTCTTTAGATCTACATCTTGGCCTCTAACCTCCTGTTTAGAACCCTAAACAGCCCCTATTTATAGGGTTTACAACGTGGTGACAATCTGGTAAATAACCAAAACTAAACCAAACTAGAATTCCTTTAAAACAGAAACCAAGTCTGCCCAGGAAACCTCGATGAGTCGACTTATAACTGCAGATGAGTCGACTCATGACTGATGAGTCGACCCATAAGCTGATGAGTCGACTGAGCAGAAGCTTTTGACAAAACGGTTAGGTTTCGTGAGTCGACTCATGACAGACATGAGTCGACTCAACCTGATGAGTCGACTCATGTACATGTATGAGTCGACTCACGAGCTGAAATCTGGATTCTTCGAATCTGCTGCTCGCCATCTCGTTTCACGCTTCCACCTGTGTTCCACCGTGTCTCTTCACACCACTATTCTCAAGATATCATGAGAATCACCTCTCCTCAAGCTCCCATGAGGATCACTTTTCCGAAGAGAAGATACACCCGTATCATTGTTTGTGAAGAGGTTTCTTACAAGTGGAGGAGATCATCTACATTATTTGAAGCTTCATTTAAATCCATCTAAACATTTTTTTTCAGAGAAGAATTTCTAAACTCAATACTAGCTTTGTATTAATTATTTGTTGTTTATCATTTTTATCAAGCTAGGCTTTACATTGAGTTTATGATTAATTTTCCAATTTCTTACACACACAACCATTGAGCTTGTTGTATTTGCATACATTGTATAATTGGGTTGTGGGGAGTTGTAACAATTGAGAGTGAGCTTAATTGAGTTCTCATCTATTTTAGAGAACAAATTTGTATTTGTGAGCCTTAATTGTGTAGATCACTTTGTAATACTCTTGTACACCGAGAGGAGTGTGTGGCGAGAGATGGGGTCATCCTAAGAGGAGTGCAGTAGGTAGTAATGCCTAGAGAGAGGTTGTAATTCCTAACACTTGAGGGAGACACGGTCTACAGACCAATACTTATGAGGGTGTAAAGTGGGATTATAAGAGTGTGGATTGTAAAGTTTTCGGTTAGCTAGAAAACCGTATTGTGTAGTGTAAACGTTATTCACGTGAGCATAGAAAACCTGGTTGTGATAGTGGATTTCTCCCCGGGAGTGGGGAGCGGAGACGTAGGATGGAAGGTCCGAACTTCATGATCATATTATGTGTTTGCATTGTTTATATTGCCCTATCATAATTGTATCTTTAGTTTAAATTGTTTACCCTTGTGTTAATTGATATATCCTTGCATATATTTCATCATATACCTCTTTGCTAGGATATATCTCTTTATTCATATTGCATATTCATATATTTCATCATATACCTCTTTGCTAGGATATATCTCTTTATTCATATTGCATATTCTTGCTCATATCATATTGTCTTTGCTAGGATATATCTCTTTATTCATATTGCATATTCTTGCTCATATCATATTGTATATCTATCTTTCAAGAATAATATTTGAATTAGTTTTAAATTGGGATAAAATCAGATTAGGTTAGCATAAGACCCTAATCTCCCCCTAGGGTCTTACAGAATCAACCACGTTCCAGTGAAACAAGACGTTCGGATAGTCAATGGAGAGCAAGCTCGACTCGCGAGCATTCGAGAGAGCATTCGAGGGAGGCACTCATCGCCACTGTGAAGAACCCAGACTTAAACAAAAGAGAGAATTCACATCAATTCTCTTCTCTTTTATAATCAGAAAATTCAAATTGTAATCGAGGTTGAGAGAGTTGTAAACATTCTTTTTCTAAGCAGTTAGAAAGAATAAATCAAATTCAATGCTTTCAATTTTCTTATTGCAAATTTTCCAACAAACACTTAAGGTCGATGTTTCATTTTAAAAACAAATACATAAGAGAATATCTTAGCAAAGTAAGATAAAATACTCTTCTCGAGATTAAGTCAAAGCTTAGATCTCAAAGAATAGCAAGAGCTATGAAAGGCTTGCACACGATGAAGATTCTCTCTCTCCCTTGCTTAGAATGCTCAAATCTCTGCTCTATTCTCCTCAATAATGCTCCCCCTAGTAAAGGTGCTAGAAGAGTATTTATAACCCTTAAGAACCATAACTGAAGTCTGAAGTTGAAAAAAAACCGTATCGAAGAACCTCTGTTTTCGAGACACTCACAGCTGTCTCGGAAACAGGGATCATTTCTGGAAGTTTAGTTACTACTTAAACCATGTTTTAATACCATTATTTTGGCAGTTATAAGCGTGATTTTCACTTGTAACGTCTCCCCCACAATTATGGATGGTCTCCAGCAGTTATGAAGCCACGTGGATCGCAAAAAACTTGAGAAAATCGTCACCAATTCCACTTTAGTTTCCGAGAAAATTGCAAGTGTTTCGGAAACTATGGTTTGCCTTCATAGCTTCCGATACAGTCGCAAGTGTTTTGGAAACTATGATTTGCCTTCATAGCTTCTGAGACAGCCGTAACTGTTTCGGAAACTATGAGTCTTCTCATAGTTTTTGAGACACATTTTGTGCCTCGAAACTTGTGTGATGCATTTCTTGTAAATTCTTTAGTTGATCTTTGTCTTTGAATGATCCTTTATAACTTAGATAATGATGCTTATCATTTTCACTTCATCTTAAGTTATTTGTGATACCCTATAGGTAATTTTTAACGCATACAAATACACACTCCAAAGTGGTTCAGCCTCATTCTTTCCTAAGGGAAGCTGAAATACTTTATATATGATACATCCAGCCTTCAATTCATTGACTTTTTTAGCTTTTGGTTTATTCAGTATTTTGTCGAATAGCTAAAATTCTTCCGATGTTGCGTTTATCGTCTGACCGTTGTCGAAATCTTAAACTGAAGTTGGTGTGTTGATTTCTAAATTTAGCTCGTATCGTTAAGTAGACAATGAACTGATCATCTTGGTTGAGAATTCATATCTAAATTATGATTGAACTTCCAGGGATTATCCTTGGTCTTAGAGTTGATCTGCATCTTATTTCGGCAAAGTTATCGACGCGTTGACTGGTGTCGACCTTCATTGCGGTGTGAATATAGTTTATACTCATACATAACTGGAGTCTACACAGTTTAAGCTCTTAAGGTGTTGGAGCGGGGAGAATCAGTTTATACTCATGTACTCCTTGGAGTTTTCGGGAATTAGTTTAACCTTGTGTACTCGTTGGAGGTTCAAGGAGATGCAGTTTATACTCATATACTCATCGGAGTATCAAAATATATTGAAAATGGGTCGAGGATGCCACGAGAACACAATTGAAAACACATCTGGTTGGTCCTTCTTCTGACATTCGCAACTATCTCAGAAGTGTGAGACAACGTAACTGTCTCGGAAGTGCGAGACAGTTGAAACTGTCTTGCTACTGAACCGACAATGCACTTTCATCGGGTTATAAAACCCGACTCTTAGCGATTTTTTCTCACTTTTGCCCGCTTTCTTGAGTTCAAAACCTCTTCAAATTCTTTCATAAATAGTTCCCAAACCCGTTCACCCTCCTTTTTTTCAAAGTTCATCGGGTTTGGCTCGAGGA
This sequence comes from Asparagus officinalis, assembly GCF_001876935.1. Lineage (NCBI taxonomy): Eukaryota > Viridiplantae > Streptophyta > Magnoliopsida > Asparagales > Asparagaceae > Asparagus > Asparagus officinalis. The sequence continues at coordinate 83,821,305 of NC_033801.1, read as the reverse complement.
ACCTAAGGTTTTCAATTTGTTCTTTGAAGGTTTGATCTCTTTGCCATTGTATTTCTCTGTTGTGCTTTGTTTCCTCTTAATTCTTGATGAAAACTAAACTCATGGCTTGAACTTTGGGAGATTTTGGGTTTTACTTTGAATTATTTATCAAAAACCTTAATTTTTTTCTAGGATTTTAGCCAAAAATCCCTTTTTTACCATGTCTCTCAAGAGATCTCGCGTCCCGAGGAGTAGATCTACCTGTTAGACCCTAGAGTGGGGGTGATTAGGGTCTTATTCTAATCTAATCTGATTTTATGCTAATTAAAACTTATTAATAAATTATTCTTACAAGATAGATATACAAAATGTTATGAGCAAGAATATGCAATACGAACAAAAAGATATATCCTATATGGTGAAATATATGCAATGATATATAAACAACACAAGGGTAAACAATCTAAATTAAAGATACAATTATGATATGGCAATATAAACAATGCAAACACACAATGTGATCATGGAGTTCGGACCTTCTGTCCTACGTCTCCGCTCCCACTCCCGGGGAGAAATCCACTATCATAACCGGGTTTTCTACGCTTACCCGAATAACGTTTACACCACACAATATCGGTTTTCAACGCTCACCAATCAATGATCACAATCTCACAATGTAACTACACTCAACACCCTCTAAGTGTTGGTCTCTAGCCCGTGTCCTTTCTCAAGTGCTCGGATACAACCTCTCCCTAGGTTTGTCAACCGACACCACTCCTCTTGGAAGCGACCCCGTCTCTCACCACACACTTCTCTCGGTGTACTAGTGTAATACAGAGTGAATCTCACAATAATGCTCACAATACAACAAATTTATTCTCTACAATAGATGAGAACTCAATGTAGGCTCACACTTAATGTCACAATCCCACAACCCAAATTATACTATGAATATAAATACAATAAGCTCAAGTGGGTGTGTGTAAACAATGAGTGAAATCAAATCAACCAAACTCAAATATAAATACTAGCTTAATAGAATGATAATCAAACAATATAAATTCAAAGCTAGAAATTGAGTTTAGAAAACTTCTCTATAGATAACAAGAGATACAGGGAGAATAGTTGGATGCTCAAACACCAATAGATGATCTCCTCAAGCTCTTGTGAAATTAATTTCACAAAATCAAACTCTCAAATGCTTAAAAGCTTCTTAAACAAACTTAAACAAAACTTAAACCCTTGTTAAAACTTGATTAAAACATTTCTTAGATTGTCCATAAGAGTTGAAAGCAATGGGGTATTTATACCCTCTCAAAACATCAACCAAAACCCCAAAGGAATGACCAAAAAGCCTACAGAAAAACTCAGGTGGAAATAGCCGTTGGAAGCCAACGGTCAGATTGGCGTTCGACAATGGAATTTGTGCGGTCGACCGAGAGCAGCAGAAAAATAGAGGAACAGCTCTGGATTCATCCGGTCGACTTCCCTATAGCATGGTCGACTGTAGCGCTTGACCGTGAAAACTGATAATTTCTAAAATCTGAAAATCTGTGTATCTGGATTTGTAAAATTAATTAAAAATAGTAAATCAACTTCAAAAATCATGAAATTTTGAGAGAAAGTTTTAGATATGTAGTAAACATGTTAGAGAAAGAATTTCTAAAATATTATTTTCCAATTAAGAGAAATAAATATATGAACATAGATATACAGTTTCTAAAAAAACTACTAAAAACTCGGTTTTGTAAATTCAATTAAAAATAACAAAACAACTCCAAAATTAGTAAAACTTGGAAAATGTTTGTATATATAAAGATAAACATGTAAACAAAGAAACTTTTCGAATTGCATTTCCCAGTTATGAAAATTCATCTGTTTTGAAAAAAACATACACGAACATGTGCACGAACATGAACTTATTTAAAACTTGATTTTGTAAACATAACAAATTAATTCCAAAATTAATAAAACTTTGGAAAAAATTTATAAACATGAAATTAAACATGTTAGAAAAATAATTTCTCAAATTAAATTTCCTATTTGTGAAAACTCATGTATTTTGCAAATCTTGTAAATACATGTGTACATAAACTTCTTGATTTTTAACTATTGAGTTAAACAATGTTTTGAAACCTTATAAAATAATTTATAGACTTAATAGAATATGTATATAATGGTTGTTAAGCCCAAAAACCAATAACGTGTATATTTTATCAAAATTACTCAAAATCAAGAATTGTGTTTATGTGTGAAATTGAGCTTAGAGTATCTAACACACATAATATAGACTCCTAAACTAAATTACCCAAGCTTGATCTTGATCTTCAATATGCTCTTCTTGGTAAACTTGTGTATAAATCTTGAACTTGAATCTTGAACTTGAATTACATTGCTTCACACCGATATTCCGCCAACCTTCATTGGATATGATCGTTGAAGCTCGATTTCATCCATCCTCCAACTTATTGTTTGTCTACAATAAATAAAAAAATACAAATACTAGACAAATAACATTAGTGGTAAATTATTTGTTAAACATCATCAAAACAAAGAGGCCAACACTACCTCCCATGCATTCGAGAGACTAGATCACACTATCACTTCATATGGGGATAACTTTTCTAAACGTTTGTCCATTCAAAAGTTAGAATTTCATATATAGATCCTCGTTTGCTATCCTTTGAGAGGCATTCGCTAAGAGCCAATATCCTCCTTTGTGGGGTCGACGCTAAAAGATGTTGTTTTGCTTGGCTAAAACACATATTAAGGCAAAATGGGCGATTTCATATTGTTCCTCACATTTTATAAGGCCGGATATATCATCGTAATGTTCGCATACAACAATGTGTATTACCTTTTGTACGTGTAACAATTGAAATCATCTTGTCTATCACAAGGTGATGACTCTATCTCATGGGTTCACGAGATGAATTTTACCTCTTGTTTGGCCTTAAAATATCCTTTTAATTGGATTCTGACAAATATATAGTTTTGTTCTCTTTCAGTCAATTTTCCTTCCATGGCCTTCTCTGATAGAGAGACTACGGGTCAGAGCAGTGCTATGCATGCTTATTATGAAGGGGTTCCTTTGATCGAAGAGGCCCTCCAATTCAGCTCGGACTATCTGGAGAATGTCCCTGAACTCATACAACAAGGGGATAGTCGTATTTTACGTTGGTTGATCACCGACGTTCCTTTGACTCAGGACTATGGTTCTACTCAACCCCTAAGGAAACCACAATACTTATTTGTAGACTCCGTAGAAGATTCGGAGAATCTTTCCTGTGAACCAGCATAATGGTTGAACAAGTGTGGCTCAGTATGCAGATATTTACCGCTGATTCCCCGCCCAGCACTCTCTTCTACAATTCCGGAATTTGGTGGTAACCCGAGAGATGTCCTGGAGATTGACTGAGGACCATGAGCGCGTCCATTACGGGTTCATTAGCAAGGACGCTAAGACACCAGGCTCGAACGACAAGCATTCTATTAGAGGGCTTCACCCTGGTATATAGGGCCAAGATAATTTGCTTCAGAATGAGCTGATGCTTAGGGAAAATACAGTGAAGAGTCAGCTGGTTTGATTGGGAAGAGAGCTCCCAAACAAGAAGTTTAGGTGCTACAGTTGGGTCCACTCTTCTGCAGATAGGTGGTGGACGAATATGACCAGTTACGTGCTTAGTCGTTGGGGAAACGAGCTAGTTGATAAAGGATTATTCATCCTCATACGTGCTAGCATGTATGGGCTGCCAATCAGTGTTGACCACTTCTTTGCCTTGTTTGAGACTTATAACCTGAACACTAACACTTTCTTCACCAAGAATGGAGAATTAGGTCTCCCTCTTCATAAAATGATGAAGGTCTCTAGGCTACCAATGGGTGATGTACCTTACTAAGAGTTCTTCCCAACAATTAATCAGCTTAACCGGATGCAAGAAAGAGCAACTGTAGCTTATGATACTCTGTGGGAATTAACATGTCATTATTAAACTGCTATGGCAGAGATAGAGATCAAGGCTAAAAATAAATCTCTACAACTAAGCCGGAAGCAATTTGCAGACTATCTCTTCAAGATTCTCGAGGATCATTGGGGCCATGAAGTGAGTGAACTACCTCCCTTAAACCCATCAGAGATAAACATGTTATTGTTAATGACAAACACCCAAACGTACACTTCTCGCTCAGAAGGTGGATTCCCTCATGGCATAAGATTCGAATCATTTTTATGGCAGGCTCATAAAAGAATCATGCCAACAAGTCTTCTAGCTGGACACTTAGCTATTTGTCTAAAGAAGTGTGTAGTCCCTCATCAGCCTTCTGATGCAATGCCAATTGAAGTTTTATATCCGGTCATTCAATTGGCGACTGGATGTAGGTTATCTCTACTCCCGGTGATGATTGCGAACATTGAATGCGAACTCCATTAGTTAGCCACCACTTTCACACAGGAAGGAAAGAGCCCTCGAGTGAGATCCCAGTTCCCAAGATCGAATTGCCTTATACCTACCTAATGACTTGGTTGGTTTTCCACCGGCCTGATCAGATGTCAGCTCCTGAAGCCGCTGTAGGCATATAAAATTGCTTATAGGTCCTTTAGCTCAGCTCGGCACAAACCGACGAACCAACGAGGCGACGAGATCGACGAATCGCATCAAGCGACGGAATGCATCCATACACGTGCGGGATCAAGCCAAGGGTTCGAAGAGTCAACGAGTCATCCAACCAAAGGCATACTCGGACGAATGACGATCGAATCCTGTGCCTAGGCACAGATCTGAGTGCCTATAAATAGGCTAGGCCTTGGTTCATTTTTGGAGGTTGGAAAATTTGGAGAGGCGAAGCCCTGCTGGATTGGAGACTCGGAACTTAAAAAAGATTGGAGCTTTGGGACTTCGGGGACTCACTCCTTCAGATCTGGTGCTCGGCGATCATCAACGTCAAATAAGGCAGGTGTTCGAGAGGATCAGATCTCAGATCTACGCAGGCATACTCCGGATCTAAGCTTGGTCTTAGATCCCGAGACTTGGACGATTGTTTCCTTGGTGAAACAATCCTCCCCGGCTATTATTTCCTTGGTGAGATAATACCTGTTGTACTGCGTAGATCCGACCGGATCTAGATCTCGCGGTGGTCCACGGCAAACAACCCCGGCGCAGGCAAAGAACCCACAAAGCGAGCGACCGCAAAACAGGAGCTCGTGATTCGTTCGACAAACAAGGAAACAAAGTTGTAATTTTTCATTTCTTTTTATTTGATTTTCGTTGTAACCGGATCTTATAAAAAGACCGGATCTTTGTAATCGATAAACTATTAAAAGAGTGTACAATGGAATCATTAATGAAGAAAGCAACGGTTTTTCCCGCGAACAGCCGCTAGTCCAGATCTCCCTTTGTTGCAGATCTTAGAAGAATGCAGGTAGTCATCCAGGCAATGACATGATGTGTCTCGACAATTTTGGGTTCACAAATATTGGGAATTCTTCCCGTGCTTCCCTTAGTTTTCTGGCACCTATAATGATACACTCTTGGACACCGAAGAGCCGAGGAGGAACAGAACTATATTAGATATTGGATGTCTTAGGTGGTTGGTGAACATCCGTCCTGATTATCTGGTCTTCAAAGTTAAGAACATTTGCAACATCGAGCTGTATCTACCTTACAAGTTTACCCGTCAGTTTGGTTATGACCAGTTGTACGTTGACAACCCAAACAGATGGCTAAAAGTTTTTGGAGGTCTCATCGATAGAGCAAGAGTCTGGTTTTGGAGTATAAGTGGCTGCACCAATGCTCGATCTTTCTCTGGCTGTGCCTCTCCTACAGATAACCTTTCTATATTGCAAGTGGTTTATATCTACAATTGCCGCCACTAGGAAGAAGAGACTCTCAGAGTTGGAAGCAGAGGCTCTACCTCTCGACTTGCTACCGAAGCAGTTCGGGAAGCCGTTTTACCATATAAGGGGAAAGCCTGTTGAATCCTTAAGTAAAGGAAAGCACATCGCCGATTGCAATGATAGTGAGGAGGAACTCTTTACTGATACGACTAAAACTTCTGAGGAGGAGAGTAAAGCTAGGAGTGGAGAAGCCAAGAATGAGGATGAAGGGAACGTACCTGGTCTTCAACAGTCTTTCTTTCAAAGAGGATATGAGAGTCCTTCCATTGTTCACAACTCATCATGCTGACCCACCTCAATCATTAGAAGCTCCAAAAAGGAGGAGGGAGAGGGTTATTCTGACTTCTCACAATCGGATGATGGTGGAAGTCCTTAGCGAAGATGAAGAGGAGGAAGATACAACGCCCCTCACTCATAGAAAGAGATCTAAGTCTTCAACTCAAGCTCAAGCTCAAACCCAAGTTTCTCCAAAAGCCGAGTTGTGCACCAAATATCGTCATGAGAGATCTTATACTCTGGGAGACGCGCATTCATCAAAGAGGGCTAAAATGGTCTTACATCGACAATGCACTCCATTACCAGCAATGGAAGAAAAACCAGCCCACAATATTCCTATTGAGGAAAGAGGTAATATTTTGTTTTTTTTCACTATCTCCTTTTTTTAAAGATTTGAACTTATTCCATATTTGGTTTTTATAGGGGATCGACAAGAAGGAGAAATTCAAGTCGGCATCGCTTCTCGCAGGCTTATGGAGACCGAGGAGCCCAGCTTCGTCCAACAAATGCACGATGCAATGGATGACGAACCTACTGGCGTTCAAACAACCTCCCCTACTAAAATCATTCCACCAACTCCCAGCACAGGTATGGGTATTTCCCCATTTGGAGGGCAATTCCGAGAGATGGTGAGTCGGAATACGTACCTTTTCTAATGACATGTGCACTTTATCTCCTTTTAGTGAAACTAAGGAAGCGAGTGCAAGTAGTAGAGTTGTCGAACCCACCGCGGCTATTGAAGGTAATGCTAATTTCCATTTTGTGTATATATATATGTATGCATAATTCAGCCTATTCTGTAGATGTCACGATGAATGAACCGGCCGGAGGGGAGACCACTCATGCTACTAAGGTCGAGGATTTCAATGAACACAACCTCGATCTTGATCTTCTAGAAGATGACCATTAGTATATCTACAATTTATTGTCGGGAAAAACTCCTGGTGCGGCTATAGATCCAACTACTAGATTTGGTTCAACTGAAGCCGGTTCCTCTGAAGGTATGGATTTTATTCTATAACCTCAATTGGCTTCTTATCGGTTAACTTTACATAATTATATGGGGGTTTTAATCCTAGGACCAGTTGCTGAAACCGATGAGACTACCATTATCAGGATATCCGATCAGCCTAAGGGTCTTGGTTTCTTGTTGTTGGCAGGAGCCAAGGCCGAGGTTCAATTGCAGTTCGTGAGTCTCAACCTCTCATCCCTTTAGACCCGATGATGATAGAAGTTATTACAACCACCAAGGTTAGTCTGGCAGCAACAATCGTGAGACCAACTGAAGAAGTTGGTACATCAACAGTTGTTGTATCCGGAACGCCTTCATTCGTTCATGAAGTTGAAAGGGTGGGAACAAGGATAGAGCATCAAACCGACGAAGCCTCACCTAGAGTTGGTGAGTTTTATCAGTTGCTTGCTCTACACCTCTGATTAATATTCCAGGATGCTCATTGTGTTTCTCTCCTGCTTACAGAATCTTCACCTTTTCCACCCAAGAATTTTATAGATTTAGATCCGAAACTGATGGAGGTCCTAGCTACAAAGTTAACGGACGTAGCAGGTACATCGACGATTGTTAACCCTAAACAAACTCCAGTCACTGTCGATGCTAAACTAACATCGTCGAGACAAGGAAGCCAAGCTAGAGGGTCTTCTGTTGGACTTGGTACATTTCTGTTCACCATTGCTTTTGGATTCTAAGTCTCGGATATTAATTCAACTATTCTTTCGAGTATTTATTTTCTTTTCTCCTCTTGTAGTGCCTCCTTCATTATTACTAGAGCTCATCCAAGCCTTGATATCTAATGAGGATCTGGAGAAAGGCGTTATCATCTCGGATGTCCAAAGTTTCGTCTACTTCCTAAACCTCATGATCGATCGAATTCTTAATAAAGGATCTTCTTTTGACAACTTTAGGAGATCACTCGATCGACACATGTCGGGGATTAGAGACGAGGGATATCTTGAGTTGACTGATTCCATTGAAGCCTATTTGGTTCAACTGGAGCAACAAATCAAACACTTGAAGGATCTTCAGAAAAGCAGTGCTTCTTCTTACGCATCGGCCCAGATTGATCTAAGGCTGCAGGCATGGAGTGACTCACAAAAATTGGCTAAACTTGAACTTTGAAAGTTAAGGAGCTGTGTGACCCAAATGAGATTGAGTATCGCCAAGAAGGTGAAAGCAAAGGCTGATTTGCTTCAATCTTTAGAATCACGTCAAGCCGAAATAACCCATTTAGAAAAGGAACTTGCAGAAGCCAAGGATGTTGAGGGCATTTTGGAACTTGATTTGGTTGAGGCGGAACGTGTTGAAACAGACCTATTCAACCAACTGGATCTTCAAGATAAAAAGCTTACCAAAACAGAACAAGAAGTCCTCAAGGTTCAGAATACTAGCGAGGAATCTTTAAAGGCTAGCCTTACAACTGAGTTTGAATAAGCTTATGAAGACAATCTTTCAAGACTTGAAGCACAGATCCGCAGTTATAAGTTGTCTTTAACTTAAGAACGTTTTTTTTCTTGCATTGGAACTTCTTTTGTACTTTTTCAAGTTCTTTTCATGAATAAAGTGAATTTTTTGCTCATTTGAAGTCTTATTATAATTAATTATTCTTGTTTAAAATAAATAAACATAATACTCATAGGATTTTTAGCAAACCCTCATCCATCAATGGATTTGATATGTCTTTACTGACTATCGTTTGAGTCGGGCTAGTATGTGAATTGTCTAAGTCTGTTTCACATATAACATTGTACTAAAAGAATTAAACTCTCCTAGACTGCATACTACAACCTGGAATATGTAGGCTACTGTTGGCCTTCTTGTTTTGATGATGATTTACAAATAATTTACTACTAATGTTGTTTGTCTAGTGTTTGTGTATTCCTATGTATTGTAGACAAACAACGTAGTTGGAGGTTGGATGGAATAGCTCTTCAACGTCGATATCAAATGGAGGTTGGCGGAATTGTGGAGTGAAGCATCATACAATTCAAGTTCAAGATCCAAGTTTAGCTTCATCCGCAACGTGTACCAAGTTGAGCTCAATGAAGATCAAGATCAAGCTTGAGTAATTTAGTTTAGGATTTATATTATGTGTGTTAAGTACGTTAAGCTCAAATTCTATACACACACATTTATTGTTTCTTCGTATATATATATAGTTATATATATATATACACAAGTTTTGGTTTCTATGCATATATATAGTTTTATATATATACATACATAGTTTTGAATTTTCATGTTTATAAATATGAAATCACACGTTTCATATTTACTACTGTGTTTTGGTATTTATTGCATAGAATATGCAATTTTGTGAAAATATTATATTCTTAGTTTTTGGACTTAACAATAATCATATACATACTTTATTAAGTCTATATAATCATTGTGCAAAGTTTCAAAACATGGTTTAGCCAAAATGTCAAAATTCACATGTTTCCATTTTTGTGTTTTGGACTATTTTGCAAAATGATAATTTTTCACAAATGGGAAATGCAATTTGGAAATTTCTTTTTGTAACATGTTCATTTACATGTTTATATACATTTCCCAAAGTTTCATGTCCGGTCGACCGAGAGCTCCATCGGTCGACCGCACCGGTCGACCGACGATTGTCCAGAGCTGGTCTTCGTGTTTTTGCTCTCCATCGGTCGACCGACAGAATTTCCGGTCGACCGGCTATTTCTCTGAGCTGTTTGCTGGGGCTGTTTTTGTCTTTTGACTTGGGATTTTTAGCTGAGGTTTTGGAGGATATAAATACTCTCTTTGATCTCCTAAGAAGTGTTTTAAACAAAGTTTTTAAACAAGGGTTTAGGGTTTTACTGTTTGTTTGAGTTTGGGTTTCTGTTTACAAAGGAGGAAGTTTTCACTGCAGATTGAGGGATTCATTCTCAATCCCCTTCATCCTCTTCTTTGTGTTCTTAGAGAAGTTTTCTAACTCTTTTCTCTAGCAATTTCATTATTGATTTTCATATTCTTATTATTGCTAGTTTGCTATTTGAGTTAGATTTCATTTTACTCATTGTTACACACACACCCACATTGAGCTTTTAGTATTTACATACATAGTATAGTTGGGTGGTGAGAGATTGTAACTTTGAGTTGTGCTTTCATTGTGTTCTCATCCATAGTTGAGAACAATCATTTGTTATATTGTACTTATTGTGAGATTCACCTTGTAATACACTTGTACACCGAATGAGGAGTATGTGGTGAGAGTCGGGGATCGTCCCAAGAGGAGTGGCGTCGGTTGACGAGCCTAGGGAGAGGTTGTAACCGAGCACTTGTGGGAGACACGGCTAGGTCCAACACTTAGTGGGTGTAGAGTGGGATTACAATTGTGTGTTGATTGTAAAGTTTTCGGTTAGCTAGAAAACCGAGTGTGAGGTGTAAACGTTATTCGGGTGAACGTAGAAAACCCGGTTGATAGTGGATTTCTCCCCGGAAGTGGGGAGCGGAGACGTAGGACGGAAGGTCCGAACTCCGTGATCATATTGCTTGTTTGAGTGTGCTTTGGCGTTCATTCATATTTATGTTCATATCTTATATCGCTATTGTGCATTGCTCATTTCTATATCATCCACTATCTTGTTTAGATTGTTTACCCTTGTGTTGTTTATATATCCTTGCATATATAGGATATATCTCATTGTTCATATTGCTTATCCTAGCTCATATATCTTGTCGTATTTCATACTTGCTAGGATAACTTATTAATTAGTTTTTTAATTGGTATTTAATCGGATTAGATTAGCATAAGACCCTAATCACCCCCCCCCCTAGGGTCTAACAGGCTACATGTGTTAAATGTAGACTTATCTCAAATAAGGGATCGAGATAACGTCTCCCATGCATAAAAGTCATGGATTCAAAAATTATTAACTTAATAATAACCACTGGCTACGATATTAAATATGTAGGCTTTGTCGTTTTTACGAGAACGTACCACCCGGCAACGTGTATTAGACACAGACTTATCTTTAATAAGGGATCAAGATAACTTCCCCATGCATAAAAGTCATGGATTCAGAGATTATTAACTTAATAATAACATCCGACTACGATATTGAATACTTAGGCTTTATTATTTTTATGGGAACGTACCACCCGGTAGCGTGTGTTAGACGCAGACTTATCTCTAATAAGGAATCGAGATAACGTCCTTCATGCATTAAAGGCATGGATTTTGGTGTTAAAAATTATGTCATCTCTTTGGGCAAAGACAAACCCGATGCCGGAGAGGAAGAATTTTATATTCTATCTCTTGCGTGTCTTCTCTTGGGATAAAGACGAACCCGATGCCGGAGAGGAAGAATTTTATATTCTATCTCCTGCTGCAAGAGAAATTCAAAGTGGGATCTTCACTTCGAGAATCCTGAAAGGTGAAACTAAGAGTGTGATCTCTACTCTGAGAATCAAAAAGATCTGAATAACCCTATCTTTTATAGTATTGGTTATCCGGTCTTAAGATGAATTTCTCGTTTATCAAGATGGAATTCCAATTTCAGCCCAAACTATAGAAGGGTTTGACTGAAGAGGAATGAATGGAAGCCTTTCATTTGTTGGAAGGGAATTCCAGTTCTACAAATGGACCTCTCGTTCCTAGAAAGAATTAAGAGGGGATTTTGGTTTTTGCCCTAACTGTAGGAAGGTTTGACCAAGTGGGATTTGAGACAATTCTACCTTTTATAGGCTTGATTGTTCAAATTAGATGGAGCCCTTTTTATTTATTAAAAGGGATCTCGGTTTTGTAAGTGAACCTCTCGTTCATGGAAAGAATCGAGAAGGGATTTTGGCTTTGTCCCTAAGTATAGAAAGGTTTGACCAAGAAACATTGAGAGTGGAGGTACATATAATAGTGAGAATGTTGATTTGTACATAACACTCATTAGGAATTTTTGGTGTCAAGTGATAAGATCTTGACACGAAAGGGGTTCAATGATTGACATGTATTAGCAGATTGAAATTTTGAGTGTTGTGTCAGGAATTCAACAGTGGGAGTGTTAAAGGCTAGACATAGCGGGAGTTTGAAGGATTTTAACCATAAAAAATTTTGGTGGACCCACCGTTAATTAATTTGATTAGTGAGAGATTTTGTGATGGAGAACTATGAATCATCAAGTATTCCACAACTAAACCATGGGAGTTTCGTGAGGAAAAGTTGACGAATGAGTATTCTTTAGGAACTCATTGAATCTTATCTTGACGAATGAGTGCTCAAAAACTCACAATGGAAGGGCTTTAATCACCTTAGAAATGATTAAATAGTCACAGTGAGAGATTCTTAATCATTTTTATAATAATTAAGAATAAATTATTCAGATGATTAGCTTCTATCTCGAATAATCAACTAATTTTGGGTTATCCTTAAAAATACCATATATAGTATTCTTTAGGAACTTCCCATTTAAATAGGTTATCCCGAACGTACTAGGGGTAGTGCTACTTTAGGAACTTTCTATTTATTGGCATCATGAGTTTGTTCCCATCTTGGGTGTTTAGGCGATATGCACCACTTGAATAGATTGTCTCTATTACAAACGTCCATTTCCATCTTTCGTCTAACATCTCGAGTTCTTCGAGACAATTTTGATGATGTTCTTCCACCATCATACCCGTTGTGAGGGCGATGCGGAGAGAAGAAATTTGGATTTATTTGGGAGGACGGCTTCACACCTGTATACTAGGGAATATAGGGTTACTCCGGTAGGCGTACGGATGATGGTGAGATAGGCCGAAAGAGCTTAACCAAGTTTGTCATCTCAGTCTCGCTTATTGGTTCTCACAAGCTTTGATAAAAATTTTATGATGGTCTTGTTAAAGGTTTCAACCAATCCATTCACGGTGGAATTATATGCCGTCGATGAAACATCTTGAATTCTAAATTTTCTGGAGAATTTGATGAAGGTGTTACTGACAAACTGAGGGCCGTTGTCATGTATAATTCATCTCGAAACACTATATCGGTAGATAATATGATGTTTAATGAATTTGATGACATCGCTTGTCTTTACTTCTTTAAGTGGAATTGCTTCAGCCTACTTGGAGAAGTAGTCAGTGATTGCTAAAATAAAGCGGTCACCTTTGGCCGATGGAGGAAAAATAGGACCAAAGACATCCATTCCTTATATCTCGAATGATGATGATGTAGACGAAGGGTGCAAATATTCTGGAGGCTGGTGCATATAATTTGCATGTATTTGACACACATGACACCGTCAAGCATAGTCAACTGCGTCCTTGACCATGGTTGGCCAGTAATATCTCATTCTTCTCAGTCGATCACAAAGTTTGGGACTGGGTTGGTGCGCACAACATGTTACATCGTGCGCTTCTTTTAGTGCCTCTTCTACCTCTTTGGTTGAAAGACACCGGAGAAGCAGACAGTCGTATATACAACATTTGAGTTGTTGTGTTGTAATAGAATCTCGGGGTTCTTCATCGGACTGAATCCCTTTCCTTTATATCGTCTGGTAAAATACCATGCAAGACATAATTAATAATGGAGAATCACCAATCTCGAGGCTCGAGTCCAATTTTGGTCGAGTGAACTTCTTTGATGTCTAAAGCATAATCTGGTAAAAAAAGCTGGTGAGTTTTCACCGTAACCAGGTGTTCTGTTTCGGGAGGCTATGCTAAAGATATTGCTAATATTGCCAGTGCATCTACGTACGCGTTCTGGAGATGTGGGATGTACTTGATGAAGAATTCTTCAAATGAGTCTGTCATTTCGATGGTAGCCTGGTGGTACGAGATCAGGTCTTAGTTTTTGACTTTGTACTCTCCTCGAACTTGATTGACTATCAGTTGAGAATCACCAAAAGCTTTAAGATATTCGACCCCCAGCTCTTTAGCGAAACTGAGTCTAATGAGCAGCGCATTGTATTCGGCTACATTATTAAAGCATGGCTCAATAAGTGAATAGGCTTGAGGCTATACGTATTTCTCTGGGGAAACTAGGACGACTCCTACTCGTGAAGATATTTTTGAACATCCATGAATGCTAGCTACATTGGTTGCTCAGGAAGCCCTGTCGAAGTATAGTTGTCACACTTGTTGATGCAAAGTAGTATTGACTTCGTGGGTTTCATCCTGCAAATCTTCGTATAATTTGGCTGTATCCAGGGTTATCCGCTAGAAGATCATAAATTACTTACCCTTTAACCGACTACTGTTTCTTAAAATGCAGGTCATACTAAGATAGGAGTAGGGCCAATCTCGCTAACCTCCAATTCATTGAAGTCGGTTGAGTCATGAACACCCGGACTGGGTTGACATTGGAAATGAAATAGATCGTCTGTCCAACCAATTAATATCATATTTTTGGATAGCGAACACTAAAAGTGAGATACTCCTTCTCGATCATAGGATATCAAGATTCAGCATCTACCAAAGTACGACTCAAATAGTACACTGTCTGTTCATGACCGTTGTCATCATTTTGTGCAAGTAAAGCACTTAATGAGTGGTTCGTCGCTTTGACATAAATTAAAAATTGTTTATCCGATTTTGGTGCAACGAGAATAGGAGAATTTGACAAATACACTTTCATGTATTCAAATGCTTTCTGATAGGCATCATCCCAAATAAATGATACACCCTTCTTTGCGAGCTTGGAGAACGGTTGGCATTTTTCGGAGAGGTTCGAGATGAACCTACGAATATAAGCCAATCGTCCTTGTAATTCCCTGAGTTCTTTGAGGTTCTTCGGGGGTTGTAATTTGTGTATCGCCTTCACTTTTTCGAAATCAATATGGATACCCCTTGTGGTGATGACAAACCCAAGGAGTTTACCGTTAGACATTCCCAGGAAGGATTTGGTAGGGTTCATCTTCAATTGGTGACTCCGCATGAGATTGAACATCATCTTTAGGTCTTTAATGTGGTCGTCTTTGCTATGATTTTTCACAACCAAATCATCAACATAACACTCGGCTATTTTACGTAGGTGTTCCTAGAAAATGTTCATCATTGCACGTTGGTATGTGACCCCTGCGTTCTTCAAGCCGAAGGGCATGACAGTGTAGCAGAATACACCAAGGGGCATTCTGAATACTGTATGTTTTTCATAGTCAGGGTACATCTTGATTTGATTGTAACCCAAAAATCCATCCATAAAGGACATCCTCTCAAATCCACATGTGTTGTCAATGATGACATCCGTGATCGGAAGAGAGGGAAATCATCCTTTGGGTAAGCGGTGTTTAGGTCTTTGAAGTCAATGCAAATCCTAATTTTTCCATTCTTTTTAAGAACCAGAACAATATTCTCTAGCCATTCGGGATGTTGTTCTTCCCTGGTGAAAAACATTTGGGTAAGTCCCGGCATGTCCTCGTAATTCCAGGTGAAAAACATCGATATATTCCCTAATGAAGGAAATCAACTCTTCTTTCTCGTCTAGTGGAAGACTATCGCTGATGAATATGTGTTTTGGATTGACCTCGTCGCCCATATTTACTTGGATCACTTGTCTTTGGTGGGAGGTTCGCTTTGTTCGAATTGATCACCATATTGCATATTCAAGTGATGGATCTAATGGTCTTCCCAATTTGGCATTTGATCATCTTCCTCTATTGTGGCAGGATCAACCATATCCATATTCGACATTAGCCCTTTGAACATTTCTCAAATACTGACATCGGAATCCTAATTTGTAGAATCTAACGAATATCTATCTTTACTCGGATTGGATGACTTGGTTATGACTTGCCAACAACATTTATTGTCAGATGAAGAAACATAACCTAGACATCTTTTATATTCATGACAATTATCAGGCTTCCTCCTTGGTACATAGGCAGGACGGGCTGGAATCCAAATACCTTGACCCAAACGAATACCTTTACCGAGCATGAGGTTGTATCATTGCTTCTTCATATAGTCACGTGCTTGTGAGCTGTATTTGAAGAAATGCTATCCAGGCCCATTATCATCAGTATTGATTTCCAAGAAGCATTGTTTTAAATATCCCCGACATGGCCCGATATATCCCCCGATATATCCTTTTACAGGGCTTACCGCAACCGATATGGTCTTTAAATATCCTTTACCATTTTTTTGCTATTTTGAGTGATAAATACCCGATATGGCCGATATATTAGCCGATATGTGGACCAATATATCTTTTTATATAGCTTGTTGCAAAATAATATACCATGTTTGGAATTTTTGAGTGAGATATCAAGATTTTCCCATTATATCAAATGACATTTTGCCCTAAGAAAAGTAGATCCAATGTTGAAACGTTGCTTTGCACTTTTGTTTGTTTTAGAAGGTTGATTAGTGATCCTAAACATATATTATTCATATTTTAGAAGGTTGATTAGTGATCCTAAACATATATTATTCATATTTTGTATGCTTAAATTTCATTACATATATTGAGATTACATTTTAACATATTTTGTATGCTTAAATTTCATTACATATATTGAGATTACATTTTAATGCATTATACTATGTATGCGAACATTCATTATGGCATTCCGATATTTACCACATATCCCTGATATTTCCCTGATATCCGCAATCCGATATAAATTTTTGCCATCCGATATTTTCCCGATATCCGATATTTAAAACCTTGCCAAGAAGAGATCAGAGGGTGGCAATGACTCCCCTTTACCAAAGAGAATTTCTTTTCCACCCCCTGCCTTTGCAGGTAGGACAAGGGTTGTTGAGACGGAGTCCTGAATGTGCTTCTTTGTCATACAAAACAACCAAAGTGGCATGTATATGTCAAGGTTATTATACAAGTCCTACATTACATTAGTAAGACAAAGCGAGTACTCTAAATCGTCATTTATTGCATGATAGGTAAGTTGTCAGTTATAACTTTCATCTGACAATTCGCCACCATCAAGATTGATTACAAGAGGTTTAATGTCATTGAATACAAGACCTACATCATAATCGAGCCTGGTTTTGATATCAGCTTCTTCTCTGTTGTCCGTGCCTTGGGCCGATGGTTCAGTATCGGATTCAGCACCGTAAAGAAGGGAATCAGTAAAGTAATCTTCCAACTCCTTAAACGGTTGCTTATCCACAACTACTGTCTTGACCTCATTTTAGTGTCAACATATTTCAGACACTAATGGAGGGTGGAATGAACTATAACATTGCTATGGATCCAAGATCGACCCAATCGTAAGTTATAAGAAGTCTCTACATCGATCACATAACACGTCACTTCAGACTTCAAATCTCCAAGCTGACATTTCACTTTGATTTTTCCCAGCGGCCTAGATCCATCGGTATTGAATCTATAGATTATAGTGCCTGTGAAAGCCAATTTACTGGTGGGAATTCTAAGATGATACATTAATCGGAGTGACATGATGCTAACAGCGGAACCCGGGTTGACTTGAATCCAGTTGACAACGCTGGAACTAATATATCTGTTAAAATACAAAGGCTTGTCATGTTTTGAATTCCTCACTTGCATATCTTCTTTGATAAAAGTAATGCAAGGGAATTGTGTTGCCGTGAGGTTGCAATGTTGAACTAATGACCTCGACTCCTCAGGGGTTGGCTTAATTTGAATGAGAAATACATCAGAATCGGCCAAGTCTTCTTGTAAATCTTCCATGGTTCCTTTCGAGTGGCGCAGCAACTCATATAAAGTGATCCTCACTGGGATGTTGGCCAATTGAGCCATAACATCAAAGCGATATAGATTATTCGAACTTTTTGATTTATCTCTTCTAATCGGTCGATTGAAACGAGACTGCTTCGGAACTTAAACCTCTTTGTCACTGTTTTAAAAAACATCCGCCTAGTCCGCTTAGGCGTACGCCTAGGCCTAGGCGGTACCTAGGCCGCCTAACTAGCGCCTAGCACCTAGGCGGTATTTAGATTGCCCACCTAAATTTTACGAGCGTTTAGGGGAGCATTGTCTGCTTATGTGGATTGTACCCTGTAGGTCTTGATTATGATTTCATGTGTCGTAGCCTACACGTCCTCCAAACTCCATTAACCTCCAAATATGAACATCTTTGATTATGATTTCATGTGTCGTAGCCTACACGTCCTCCAAACTCCATTAACCTCCAAATATGAACATCTCCACTACCTCCTCCGACCTTCAGCAAAACCTCATCAACCACCACTTAAATGAAGAAAGAAAAAAAACGTCCAGAAACCGCTTAGGCGCCCGCCTAGACGACTAAGCACTGGGCACCAAGTCCGACGCCTAGAAGCGCCCAACGTTTAATGTAACATTGCTCTTTGTGCTGAGGCTCTTTCTTCTTTTGTTGGCAATTGGCTGCTGCTGGGGTTTCTAAGCAAGTGTATGTGGAGTTGTAACCACCCCCAGTTCAGCCAATGATTTGGCATTCGGATTAGAAGCTTCAGAATATTTGTACTGATATTCATTCCTACTCCTGGTAGCAAAGACTTTGTGTTCCTCCTCAGAAAGTGGAAAAGTAGGGACACTTTCGTCATCTTTCTCATGGATTACAGTAGTAGGACAACAAGATTTGCCTTTGTTCTTAGCCTTCTTTTAGAAGAGGATCCTACCTACTGTTCATCTCCCAGCAAACCTAGATGGACCCAAAGAACTTCGTCGTTAGGTGCAGTGTATGGTACTAGTCCCTTCTAACGCTATCCATGAGAGTCGTCGTTCACTACTTTCATCTCTACATTCGACACAGGCTCTAGTTGAAACTACGATAGAGGGACAGAGTCAAAACTAATGGACATGGCATTCGCACCCACTTTCTTTTCCTTAGGCTTCGCAGTTCTGATACCAGCATCAATCAAGGCTTGAATTCGATCTTTGAGGACATAACAAGCCTTCGTAGGATGGTGGACTCTTCTATGATAAGTGCAATACTTTGGATCCAAGGTTTTCGTATCTTCCTCTTCATTCGTTATTGGTGGCAGCTTGATCTTGTTGTTATCCAAGAGATACTTGAAGATAGCTGACACTTCATCCCCTTTAAAGGAATACTCTTTTGGGAATCTAGATTATAAAGTTTTTGGTTGCCTTGGAGGTTGCTGTGTTTGATGCTGTAATTGGAATGATGACTGTTGTGTTGACTGCTATTGCGGCTATCATTGTGATGTTTGGTAGGCATCAACAGTATTTATAGGACCCTTTCCTCTGCCTCGAGGATTAAAATTCTTCTTTTGAGAATTGGCCACCGGCTGACCCCTCTCAAGCTTCTTTCTCTTGAGGAAGTGTTTGGCCTGCTCACCACACATCTTTAATTCTTTCTAGGACTTGAAAGACACAACCCCCATAGCTTCTAGAATGTCCAAATAGAGATTATTGTGACACGTTTGGATAATGAACTCCTCTGTGATCGGGTCTCGACAATTCATTGCTTTATTCTGGAAACGTTTGACGAAATTGTCAACTGACTCTCCATCTTTTTGCTTCTCATCCAGCAAGTTCTAATTGATACTTCAGTGTCATAATCAAAGAAATTGGTGAGGAATAAACTCTCCATGTCATCCCAACTGTTAATGCTTCAAGGCTTGAGATGTCGATATCAATCGAAAGCGGCCCCGCGAAGAGTGCCAACGAATGCCGGACCATCAAAGCTTTATTTCCAGAGATCATACCCAAATGAGACTTGAAATAAATCAAGTGTTGAGTAGGTGAAACTTTCCCGTCAAATGGAGTGAAATTGATCAGACTGAATTTTGGCGGGTATGGAATTAGCTCCCACTCCCTCGGATATGGGCACAGAATGTCGGTCTTCTTTACTTCTTGAGCCGACATCAAAGCATTCACTTTGTTCTCGAGCTCTTTCATTTTCTTTTCCTCTCACGTACTTTTCTTCGGGGGATGTTGAGGAGGCTCAACTGGACCACCCTCAACATTATTGCTATTGGGAGGTATGTCGGCAAAGATGTGTTCATCCACTTCTGTGTCACTATCAACCATGTTTGTTTGAACATGCGTGGTATTGCGCCGGCTAGACTCAACCCATTGACTAGGCTCAGGTTGTTGATGAGATTGTTGAGTCTACAATTCTCTCATCTGTTGCATAGCCAACTTCATCTCCATTCTCATCTCAGCTCTGATTTCTTCTTGCTACTTAGCCAGAGCTTCTTGCAGTATTTGAGCTAATTGATCAGGTGTGATGGTGAATGCCTCTCTAGCCTGTCTTACACTGGACATTGTGTCGTTGGAGGAAATCTCAAAACAAGTATCTGAGAGCTCCTCATCTAAAGACAACCCTTCTTGCATTTTTTGTAATCTCTACGTCTAGTGGCCCTTAGCTGTAGCTGTGATATTCTTTGAGAGAGCCCCTGATCAACTCTTCCTATTGGAGAGAAATCAGGGTCGGAGTTGGTTGAATGTCGTTTTCCTCTATCTGTCATATTAATGGTGACCTCTGGAAGCTCATCATCTTGAACGACATATCTTCTCTTGCGGAAATGCCTCGGCTTGAGTATTGATGTTTCAGTAGAAAGTCTTTAAAATACAGAGACTCTTGGTGGTAAAGCTTTGGAGCAGTTACATTCAGATGACACTGCTTTGATAAGCCTCTCACATGCATAACGAGGGCTTATTTCTCGAATAGTCCTCTTTTGAGACTTATTCTTACTTCCAGTCTGATAGTATAACTCGACGGTATGATGACCGAAGCAACCTATCAACTATTGGTGTGGTTGACCCTTGTTGACACTCTCTAGACGACTTGCCGTCACCTTTGAGTGATCCAAGGTCATATCAGGAGTCGCACATTTAGAACTACCCCCTTGTGGGTCCAGAGTCTTAACGGGCTCCTGAGTTTCGATATGAACTCCCAAGCGTGTGGAAATTGGAATTTCCCCTTCTGGGATTGCTTTGACTTGATGGGAGGATGTAAACAACCCCCTAACGTGAGAAGTCACTTGAAATTTTTCACCGGAACCAAGCATTCTCTATCTGGAGCTTTGCCTCGATCCTCATGCGAAGAACCAAGGTGATCCACCATTGTAATTCTAAACCTTGACAGGTCAGGACTGACCCAATGCTTCATTAGTGGGTTAGCATATGTGGTTGCAACAGAAGAACGAGGAGCAGACGTCGAAGGAGTCGAAGGAGAGCCCTCAGGAGATGGACTTTGTCTGAGACACTTGCTTGTGTCTCGGATATGGCTCCCTTTGCCGAGAGAGTTGCTAGTGTCTCAGATAAAGTCCATTTGTCTGAGACACTCACAAGTGTCTCGGTTAAAGGAAGCATTCCGCGATCCTGATTTTTGTATAAGTTTAGATTTTGGAATCCAAACTTTGCAAGTTCTCTATGATTGTTTGGACATCATTTCCTTCTTCCCTTCTTTTGTTTATTGCACAAGAGCACAGGCATGAGTGGCGTTTGCACGACGCTTTTAAATGCATTCTTTGAGGGTCGAACGAGCTCTTTTGACGAGAACCCATTCCTCCGTCGATAAATTGGTAGAGATGTGAGTGGTTTGTCGTTGAGGTGACTGGTCCACTCGATGTTTCCTTGACTCTAGATCCGCATAATAATGAACCCCGTCGATTTGTTTTAAGGCCTTAGCTATTTGACTAGCACGGCGTTGACGTTCTTTGACGAGCCCTCTTCGTCAGTGCCGGTAGACTTTGATTCAAAGACTCCTTAATTGGAGAAGAACCATTGTGAGCAGAAGTTCTGGCCTTGTTGATTGGCGGAGAAGCGTTGTGAGGGGTAGCCTCAACAACAATCGGGCGAGAGTCTTCACCCGTAGCCTTCATTAAAGTTGAATACTAGAAAACCTTCTTCGAAGATGAAATCTTCCTGCATTTGCGAGGTGAGGAAGACCTTAAGGATGACAATGATAGATACTCCTCAAACTTTGCTTGGTCGAATTCATACTCGAATGTGGATTCAATCGGGATCTTGATCGGTTGCGACACGACGGTCTCGGCAGCGAGACTGTTGCCTTCCACTGTGGTCGCTAGCGTGTTTGCGTCAGAAATTAGTTTATTTATTGAACTCATTACAACTCGTTTATCGAATACAATGAATTTCAAGAAACAATTTTTTTATAAGACTTCTCGTTACAAACAAATAACTTCCTAGAAACACACTCATGCATGAACATTTATCGTTCGCTGCTTGCGTGTGATCTTTGCCTATGTTGGGGGTGTGTTAGCCCATGGACGGCCGAATCACAGATCCAAGTTAAACCGTGAAGAAGGCTTAAGGTCGATGTTTCATTTTAGAAATAAAGACAGAAGTGAATATCTTAGCAAAGTAAGATAAAACACTCTTTTCGAAATTAAGTCAAAGCTTAGATCTCAAGGAATAGCAAGAGCTATGAAAGGCTTGTACGTGATGAAGATTCTCTCTCTCTCTTACTTAGAATGCTCAAATCTCTGCTCTATTTTCTTCAATAATGCTCCCTCCCCCTCAGTAATGGTCCTAGAAGAGTATTTATAAACCCTAAGAACCGTAACTGAAGTCTAAAGTTGAAAAGAAACCGTATCGAAGAACCTCTGTTTCCGAGACACTCGCAGCTATCTCGGAAACAGGGCTCATTTTTGGCAATTTTATAACTGCTTCAACAACGTTTTAATGCTATTATTTTGGTAGTTACTAGCATGATATTCACTTGTAATATCTCCTTCACAGTTATGGAGGTCCAGCAGTTATGAAGCCATGTGGATCGCCAAAATCTCAAGAAAACCGTCACCAAGTCCATTTTATTTTCTGAGACAGTTGCAAGTGTTTCGGAAACTATGATTTGCCTTCATAACTTCTGAGACAGCCGCAAGTGTTTCGAAAACTAAGATTTGCCTTCATAGCTTCTGAGACAGTCGCAACTCTCTCGGAAACTATGTGTCTTCTCATAGTTTCTGAGACACATTTTGTGCCTCGAAACTTGTGTGATGCGCTTCTTATACATTCCTTAGTTGATCTTTGGCTTTGGATGATCCTATATAACTTAGATAATAACGTTTATCGCCTTCTCTTCATCTTAAGTTATGTGTGATACCCTATAGGCAATTTTTGACGCTTACATTTGTAAGCAGCACACCATGGCCGAGAGAAGTCTCAGAGGTCGCCCGTGAGCCAAGAGAACAACTAGATATACTACCTCCGCAGCGTAAGCATCTACAGGCATGGTGGGCACCGCACAATGCTTCAAGCACAGTGTGAGGAAGCTAGTGAATAGAGCCATGTCAGAAATTGGAATCTCCGCTTGATAATGGAAGCTTTCAAATACAGTGTATGACGGAAAGACATCTTCCTCAGCCTCATTGGTGTAGTGGGCAGTGGCATCATCAATATGCTCATTGATTTCATCAAGTGTACTAGCAGCCATGCGGGTCACTTTCACGTCTTTCTCATATAAATTCTGAAAGAGGTACTCGACCCACTGTCCTTGCTTAACACCACTCCCCCGTGTCCCGGTAATCTGTGCGCATATTTAGAAATGGCACATTAATTCCCAATAAGTATCATAAATTGTGGGATCAGCCTTTCTCAAAATCCTTAACTCTTCATTCCCTGGGATGAAATCTTCATAGGGTAGCTTTCCAAATGACAGTCCCGAAATCTCAAACATTTCATGGAGAGCGAAACCCAGCTCCCCAATAGGTGTGAAAAATATACTGGTGATCGGATTATAGAACTCCAATATTTCGAAAAGGCCACTGTAGTTTGGAGAAATCCCGTATCGGGTAGCCAATATCGGGATCCTTAGGCCAGAAACTTCATGTGGCTCTTTCAATTCATCCAGGACAAAATCGATCATCTGGGCCCACCATCCAGTCTTGTTAGAGTGCACCCACGTCGGAGGCCTAAAGTCTTGTGTGGGAAACTCTCCCTTCACAGATATGAACTTTCTGACGAACGTATTCGCCAACTTAGCAGATTCACTAACTGGATGCTCCTTCTTAACTGAACTAGGCTTCAAAGCCACAACTTGTTGATTGAAGCCAGTTGGACTAATGCCACGATGAGTAAGGTGTCTGATAGCTACTCCACCATGTTCTTGAACAAGTTCCCCGTTCATGGATCGTGGGACAAAAGAACACTGGTAATAGGAGATCGGGAGCATCCACTCCATGTTCTGTAGGATGAGGGAACGACCATTGACAGTCCGCAGCCATTTATAATTGCCGTCAAGCATCCGAGCAATATCCATCTTAACTGAATCTCCAAAGAGGAATACTGGTTTCTTCAGCACTATTCACTCAGTTGTCTCAAATTTCGCATCTGTAACAAGAGCTCTGAGGGTTTCTGGAAAAGCTTGAGCGCTGATTTGTGATCGCTCCTTGTTAGTATCTTGGAATACTGGATATTCCAAGCGAAAGCTGAAGAGTACTGCATGCTCAATTTACTAATACTTCAGATACTTTCTTTTGTACATACTCTATGGTTTAGGTTGACTAGTAAGAAATCTTTGACATGTTATTCATATACAAATCCGTGCTAAAACAAATATCATGTCCTTTCCTGTTTCATAGTATTTTGGAGTGAGGGCACGACAGTAAAACAAATCTGTGCTAAAACAACAAGCAAATTTCCTGAAGAATGCAATTTCCTCCCATTCAGTCAGTCCCCTGCTGGGGATTTTCTGCAGTATGAACATGAAACTACTAAGTTTAGATTTGATGCGTAAGGAAGACAATTGCCGACAAACTGAGAGGCAGAAATTGTACAAAATAAGATGTGCAGCCTCAACACAAGTAACAATCCAATTAGAGATGTCCTGATGAAAGAAAACAGAAATAGAAAATAGAATATGTACTTTACATCCTGGTATTTATTTCGAGGGAACAATCTGGCTAATAGGAGGTAGCTAAAACAGAGGTTAGTCTAATGTTGAACCAAATGAGCTCGCTACTCTCATCTCTTCAAGGCAGTATCTGGGTCTTCTTTAACCGACTCATCAGAATCTGACCCTATGTCGATATTAAGGCTAGACACAGGTAAAGGCTGAGCTGCATCCCCTCCGGCCCAAACCAGAGGCATCCTTTTATCGTCTTCCATCATCTTTGCAGCATAATCTGTGTAGTTGAAACTCGTGTGATTCTTTCCTCCAAATGCAGTTTCCAGCTCATCCATATCGAATAGCTCTTCCATGATCTTTTGAGAATTGTGGTCGACTTTGTAAACAAACTGAACTTTTTTGTTAGTCTTAGCCTCTAGAAAAGGTTTTACCACCTGCAAGTATGAGTCCATTTTGTATATATTTCAAAAACAATAACAAGTTAACATGTAACAATGTCATAATAGAAAAACAAAGCAAGAATATTATGATGTCTTCCAGGTACAACTACTAAAAAAAGGATAGAAAAACTATGTCAACGCTACATGTCTAACATTGGACTCAGGAGGAATAAGGCTCTATTTCTCATGTTTAAACTGTAAAGACTCTGTCTTGCTTGTGAAAGTGTGTAGAAATTCATGTAACTATTGCAATAGAAAAAACTATATTATAATCCCGTGTTAAGCACTCTACTTAAAAATATTGAATAGGAGCAGAGAGTAATCTGCAAACTTTTCAACAATAAAGCAAACAAAAGTGTGGGAAACTTTATTGTATACAATACATGGTCTTTATCTACACACCCTCAAAATCTATCTTATTAGTAGAATTACCCCTCAAATCTGAATATTTGCTAATTTGCCCTTATATTCTTAGACATTAAGTTAAAATACCCCTCTCATTGACTCATTTAACATCATTAATTTCAAACTGAGGAGAAAGGGACAGAAATACCCCCCAACACTAAAAGATAGGTTTCTTTCTTTTTAACCTACACACCCCTTCAAATCTTACGATTTTAACCCAACCCCCCCCCCCCATACACACACACACACACACACACACACAAACCCTCCAAAAAAAGCCCTATAAATCTGCATATTTGCTAATTTACCTCTGTGAACTTTAACGGTATTTAAGTGAGAAGGGTAAAAATATCCGATGTGGGAGAATGTAAGGGTAAATAAACAAATATGCAAATTTGGGAGGTAATCTGCAAATCAGATAGATTTGGAGATAATTTATATAGGCTAAAAACCCAAAGGTATATTATGTCACATCAAAATCAGAGTGCGAGAAGATTTTTTGTGGAAAATCAGAGAATATTGAACATTCTGAAAGAGGGAAAATCTAATGAATATTGAACATTTTCCTTGAGAAATCCGAATACCATAATAAAATGATAACATACCATCCAAAAAGATTCAAAGATCTTCGGAGGGTTATACAAAATCATCGCCCCTAGTCTTTCTGGATAGTGATCTTGTAGAACATTTGCTGTTTCTTTTGTCACCTTTACTGATATGTTCGACATGGTGAACCCATGGAAATCAATGAGCCAAACCATCTGCTCTTGGTCTTCTGGCAAATTTAAAATGGCATTCTCCATGCAGTACACCAAGTACCTAATCTGTCCCTGTGTTGAATTTGTGCTCTGCAGTTCAAAACATGCTCTCAACATCCAAATGCATCAATATCGATCATATTACATACAAATTACAAGTTTAAAGAGGCTGAGAAGAAGCAGTTTAATTTCTAGGATTTATCAAACCTGGCATCCACGGGGTCTCATGACAAGGACAATTCTTCCGTACTTATCAACAAAATTTGATCTATAGATTTTCCCAGTCTCAGCTTCATGGGCTATATCCTCCTATAAACCATAGTATTGGTTAAAAGATAATGATACAAAAAAATACAAATAGAGTGATTGATTTCACTTAAGAATTTGAATGTTTAGATATTTGTACAGAAGAATTCCCAAACAATGAGTGCATAAATGCAGAGAATACTGCACTTATGATACTGTTCCTTAAAATTGCTATGCACGCTGTCGATAGTGATACTTTCTAAAAGAACCCAACGGGAGTAGCAGGCTAATTTGAAAAGGGATCCATTTGCTTATAGTGAAGCAAGTTTATATGTAAAATGCAAAAGAAGTTTGGTTGTTCAAGATAATAAGATATAGCTTCAAAGAAAAGTTCTATGCAGAATGTCTATCAGATTGCTCTTCTGCAGCTCCAAATGTTTCTATTCCATCCAAATATATCATAATTGATTAAAAGAATTTCAATAAAGGATTTATTTTGAAATATCTCTGTAACAATTAAAAACAATTCAACCAAGAACTTGCATCCCTTGACCATGAATCCAAAATGTTGCACAATTCACGAATTTCAAGGAAAAATATATGAATATCGAGTCAAATTGGAATATCAAAGATGGACTAGGAAGATGACTCATATAAGGAGAACATTTAATCAGATAGTAAATTCTTCTGATGGTATTTCAAAAAGGGAATAGAAGGTGAACTAATTAATATTTTTATGTTGATTATTGCATGAGCTCGATAGCCTGGACTCTTTCAGATAACTGTGTGTATGTTGTGAATAAGGGGGGAATACTGGCTGTGCTTTGTGCATGAGAGAGGGAGGGAGAATTTCTTTTTGGCCATACTTGATAGAGGGGAATTTCTTTTTGCAATAGTTGCAGGCTAGCAATGTGGAGAAGGGGTGCCTATTACGAGATTGTATAGATGTATTTAACATGAACATTGTGCATTATTTTTCTGAGTATTCAGCTAGTAATGTCTCTACATGCATATGATAACTTGTATAAACTTTGCTTGAGTACCATGTTCCATGTCAGTACACATGCCTATCTGATAATTCATCACAATTGTAAATTTGGAACTCGTTGAAATTTTTATCTTAAGTAATTACTGTAGTTAAACGTGATGCTTGACACTAAGAAGTGGAATGAAGTATTACAAAGTTCGTGATGGAAAGCAGATGCACACACGAGAGTAGAACAGTTTTTGAAGTAGAGATTCTAACCCTAAAGTTTTAGATATAAGGCATATGGAAAAAAGCAAGACACGATTTATAAAAAAGCAAGACACAATTTGAAAAAAAAAAAAAACAACATGAAATACATGCTATGTCCTTTATTTTACTTTATTTGTCTCCTTGGATTAGTGCAATGCAGGAGTTTTGACTTCTACTAACCCAACGAATTTCTTCTGGCTTATTTTCCAGACGCCATTTTAGAGTTCCTTTAAGCATTTTAGTTGCTCTCCTAACGTTCCAGCTTCTTGCTGTCAAGTATCTTCTAATGCAGGCATCTGAACAGTAACGAGAAAATTTATCTGGCAGAGGTCCCAACAAAGCTTTTACTTCCTCAACCTGGAAAATGACATAAAAAGAATATAAATAAAAAACTGTACAAACTCTTTGAGCAACTTTGTTTGACAAAGCATCCCCTTGAACAAATAAATAGTCATCCTCCCACTAAGTGGAAATAACCAAGCATACTGCTTGACTCGTATCCTGATTACCTTGTTGCTCTGCTCTTCAAATAACGATTGCTTTCCCAAACCGATTGAAGAGTTCCTGAAGCTCATTATGTTTTAAAGATTCCTGAAGGGAAAAAAAATTAGGAGCAAATATGAAGTTCTATGGTCGTAGAAACAAATCGATGATAATATTTTCTGCTCAAAAAGAAATAACGAGCGCAAAGAGGCATGCTTTATGCCATACTACACTTTCTCCTTGGAGAAAGGGTACATGCTTACAAATTATTGCATGCTTTGGCTAACTTATGACTTCAGAAGTTCACATACATGAATGAATATTGACGCAACTCAGACCGAATTGTTAAAATCTTCAACAATAAAGTGATCACCATGAATAATATGGAACTACACATATTAAATTTAATTCTTTAACAATTAGGCATATGTCTCAGAAATATTTATGTATTATTCAATATTCAAAAAAGAGCATTCAACCAGCCATTCAATTGTATGATCAAAAGATTCCAAACACCGGATGGTAGAACAATTTTACTATGTGTATCCTCTTTAGCTTAGAATTGCTTTACCATTCTTTGTCGTATATCATACATCACATCTTTTTACTGTAAGAATGACAGTATGCAGTACCCCCAAAGTGAACCCCATGCCAGCATGTACTGAATATAAAGCCAACTAATACAGATTGCATATCAGCATAACCAAGAAACAGAATGCAGCACAAGTTTACGCATATTGACAAAAACTTCAATAAGGAATCTGATGGGGAGCAGCGTGAGGGTTTCGATCCAGAGGCGAGAAACCGTTGACAACTTGGAGGAATGGGGTTAAAATCCATGACGAAGAAGAAGGCTTTTAAGAGAAGCAGTACGCGGTCCTGTTCATGGTTGAACAGTAGCTTCTTTTTTTTGGTGGAGGTGTTCTTTTGACTGGTTGGATGGCGGTAATTCTTTTGGAGGGGAAATGAGTTGTGGATGATCTAGAAGAATAAATGAAGGAGAATTTTAATAGGTACTAGGCATCACCTAGGGGCCTCACACCCAAGGGCTTTACACCCGCAAGACATTTCACGTGCCAATAAGCAATTTACATACTCAAGATCAAACTCAATTCTTTTATTCATTAATGTCTATTCTTCATGAAGGATTACATTGTAAATAAAAATCCTAATCAAATCAAAACGTTACAAAAGCAAAAGATACAATCAAATAAAATCCTAGCAAAAATAGAAAGAGATTTCAAAATCAAATCCTAGAGAAATCCTAACTAAAAGAAATTTCATGTGATCAAATCAAATATTACTAAATTTAAAATTATTCTAACAGATCTTAAAATCTTTTTATGGACGATCCATAATTGTCTTACATCAAATCTCCCCTTGTTAGAAAAAATACGACCTTGAGTTTTATAATGGGAGAGCGGAATAATTGACTTGATTGGTGAGAAAAATTCTATTGTAGATTGTAAAATCTTCAAGATAAGTTGTAAAACCCGATATTGAGTTAATGATAAAGGGTCTGGAATAACGAACTCAATAATTAAATTATCTTAAAATTTGTACCGCATATCAATTTTAAGTTTGGATTCTAGGCTTGACTTGAGCTCTGGGTCTGATTCAAGCTCGAGCATTAGATCGATCTGTTACTTTGTTTTTTGTTCTAACTCTTGCTTAAGCTTGGGATTTAGATCTATCTTTTAATTTGTTTCTTCTGGCTGTAGTTTAAGCCCCCCCTCTAGATTGATCTTTTAATCTATATCTGATTTTGGCTCATGCTCAGACTCGGACTTTGGTTCTTGATTGAATTTTTTATCTTGCTCTGCTTTCTTATCTGACTCAAGTTGAAGCTTCAGATCTAGATTGAAATTAAATTTTGATTGAACATCCACATCTGACAGGGGTTGAGGAATTTATGTTGGCTTTGCTTTAAAATTTGAAGAGAAACAATATCTTCTAGATGATGGGCTAGAGTACCTCATCTCCAAAAGCTTTCATAGTCGTTCATGAACGGATATTTGAATGATAATAGTTTCTATACTACCAATATTTTGCTTCTCTCTTTAGCCTACACTCATTATATAAATACATTTTCAGTTCTGACATATCATAGATAGAAAATATATCTTCTACATTGAAAATCCAAACATCAAATCCATAAGGCTCCTTATATCCATCAAAGCCATAAAAGTAGGCTAGGCTACCAAATTTAAGTGGATTAAAATCATACCCATGTGAAGTAGGTTCTAGTATTTTACCTCTGATAACTGTGGATCCTTCGGCTCTAATACCAAATGATGGGTAGAGATGTAAGAGTTTTGGTCTGGAGGTGAGAAATCATCGACAACTTGGAGGAATAGTGTTAAAATACATGACAAAGAAGAAGGCTACTAAGATGAACAGTACGCACATACTGTTCACACTTGAACAATAGCTTTTTTTGTGAAGGTTGTTTTGACTACTTGGATGGCGGAGATTCTTTTGGAGGGGAAATGAGTGGAAGATGATCTAGAAGAATAATTGAAGGAGAATTTTAACAGGTACTAGGCATCACCTATGGGCCTCACACCCAAAGGCTTCACACCCTAAAGACACTTCACATGCCAATAAGCAATTCACATGCTCAAGATCAAACTCAATTGTTTTATTCATTAATGTCTATTTCTCATGGAGGATTACACTTCTTATTTATAGGAAAAGAAATCAACTAAACACTTAAAAAGAAGTAAATAAAAATCCTAATCAAATCAAAACCTAATAAAAGTAAAAGATATAATCAAATAAAATCCTAGCAAAAATAGAATGAAATTTCAAAATCAAATCCTAACTAAAAAAAATTCATGTGATCAAATCAAATATTACTAAAATTAAAATTATTCTAATAGATCTTAAAATCTTTTGATGGACTATCCATGACTATCCTGTATCAGTATCTACCAAGCTTTACCAAGTGAACTTGTTGTTGTTGCTGAAATATCCACATCAATACATTTTAGGTACTCACTTCAAGTTAATTTTCATTAAAAAAAATCACATCGTGAAAAAAAATGTTCTTCCAACTTGAGACTAAATAATTTCATAAAGCAATGGACATAAACTAAATCAATAAGGCCATTATCAATCTAGGTTATATCCAATTGCTATCTCCACTTAGTGCTCTATCATCCAACTTCCTCTTTTATAAGAGAGGAGGCAATGCCAAACATCTTAAATATTTAAAAACATGGAGAGAATTAAATGTTAAAAAATTATGAGGAAGGAACAAAAATGACAGAAAATTTTCCGCACTATGTTCACATTAAAGTTTTGGCCATCAAATATAATCTAACTTAAAAATACCCACAAACAGACTTCACTGATGGGGATTAACTTAAATATTGGCTTTTTTTATAAAAACTAAAAATCTAATAATTCTTTTTATTTTATAATTACCGCTCCTAAGTTCCGCAATCCATTGTTAATTTCTTCAATCAAAACAAGACCCAAATCGTCAAAAGACTCCAAACATTCACATCAAACTTGACTTCCAAGAAAAACAAGGACCATATTGTAATTTTCCCCACACCAATTCATCTCCATCATTAAGCTCCATGCATGAAAAGAAATCAACAAAAGGCACCCATCAACAAATTCAACCACATAATCAAACTAATCCCATAAAATTTTGATTCTGAGAAATGGGTTATCAAAATTTAGCTCTAGACCTCATCTGCACGCACCATTAAACAATATATGCAATACAAAATAAAAACTGCAGATAAATGCGGGCGTATGACAAGGACGGAGATGAATAATGGCTCTAATGTGCGCTAGGGCTTACCTCCGGCGAATTGAGGGGGCGATGGCCATCAATTCTTCTCAAGAGAAAATTTAGCTGCAATGGGGTTAGAGAGAGATGCCAGAATTAGGGAAATGGCTGGTCCATTTGGACGGTTATTTATGTAAATTTAATTAAAAGTTGAATTTTGCACGAGTTAATTAACACTAATGTTTAAGCAGTTGCGAAGTTTACATAAGAAACGTCTTTCTTCATGGTATTTGCATATCCGGCAACTACATAAACGTACGGCTCGGGACAAATTTGCCTCTTTAACTATTAAAATGGTTGCCACCTGACTAGTTTACATAAGAAACGTCTTTCTTCGTGATATGTTTAGATCAGTTTAAATCTAAACATCCATTGAGTATAAGGGAAATCATTGAATTTAGGAGCAATATTAATATCATAGCCTAAACTAGATGCATCGTGTAAATCTATGCAAGCAATGAAAAAATAATTACAAAAACTAGATTAGCAATAATGTAAAGTGAGGATCTTTGACTCTAGGCGATTAAGCCATAAATCAAAATGCACCAAGCTCTGATACCAAATGAGAGAGGGTGAATAGGGTAATTGCTAATCTAATTCGATATTGATGCCAAATTAAGACTAATAATGAATTATCCTAGCAATTATGCTATATACAAAAATATAAGCAAGGATAAACAATTTAAACAGAGGCGATGTAAACAATGAACACAAGATATAAGAGCAAAAAGTACGCCAAAGCCAAACGCATACAAAAGATATGATCACGGAGTTCGGTCTAATACTCGACCTACGTCTCCGTTCCTCACCTCGAGGAGATTCTCCACTATCAATCAAAATAACTACACAATCAGTTTTCAAAGCTCACCGAAAACTTTTTACAATACACGTTGTCAATCCTACAAGACACTCCTCTAAGTGTTGGCCTACCCGTGTCACTTTCCTCAAATGCTTGGAATTACTACATCTCCCTAGGCTTTTACAATCAATTCACTCCTCTTGGAATTGACCCCGGTCTCTTCCAACCACTTCTCTGAGTGTCCTTGTGTATTACAATGTGTTTCTATAATAAGTACAAATAAAGATTTATTCTCTAACAAAGACGACAATGAAATTTAAGCTCACTCAAAGATATACTCTCATAATCCAAATATACGATGAGTATAATAAAATCAAACTCAAATAAATCTAGCTTATATATATGATGATTAAAATGTAGATTATCTAGAAATTGAGTTTAGGAAACTTCTCCAAATAAGAGAGATAGAGATTTGAAGATGAATGCCCAAAACCAAAATCGATCTCCTCCTCTTGTAAACTCTTTTTGCAAACAAACAAACACCTAATCTCTTTAAAAATGTGGAGCCAAAAATGGCTTAAAGAAACTGATGAAACCCTTGAAAAACTTGGCTCAAAAATAAGCATTGAGGGGTATTTATAACCTCTCAAAGAAAATATGCCAAAACTACCCGTTACAGCAAAAGACATCATCAGTCGACTGGTCAAGTTTATCAGTCGACGGATAAACTAGTAGTTGGCGGAGCTGGAAAATCATCACTCAATCGGTCAACTTGTGAGAATGAATTAGTCGACTGGTAAGACGTGATCGGTCGATTGATCATTTGTGATTGGTCGACTGATTTGTCTAAAAACTCAAACGCTAAAAAAATCTACTTGTCAGTCGACTAGTTCGACTTAGTCGGTCGACCGATAATGTGCTCAGCACGTATTCTACTGAAAAACTGATTTTGTAAAATCAATTAAAAATAACAAATTAACTCCAAAAATAGTAAAACTTGGAAAATAGCAAAACACATAAAAATAAACATCTTAGAGAAGAAATTTTTGAAATATCATTTCTCATTTGTGAAAACTCATTATTTAGAAAATACAAACTCGTTAAAACTTGATTTTGATGAAATCTTTTCAAACAAGTTTTGAGATTCTTTCTAATATATTGATAGACTTTAGAAAAGATGTAAAAACAGTATTATTTAGTCTATAATCCAAAAACACAATATATGAAACAATATGTGTGTGTATATGAATTTGAGCTCTAAGCATAGCACATAAAGTATACAACTAAACTCTATACCCAAACTTGATATGAATGAAGCACAATCTTGATGAAGCACGATAGTGGTCTTTGACTTGATTGCGACGGCTTCATTCCAAATATCCACCAACTCCAGAATATCTTCGTTTAAGGCACAAATCCATCCAACCTGGATACACGTTGGAGAAAACACAAATGCTAGAAAACAAGATTATAAATTGCTTGTTAGTCATAAAAACTAGATTAGAAAGTAGGCTCACAAACATGAGTCCTAACAACTATCTTATGGGACTACTCCTATGTTATTGAATAATCATATTCTCTCTTTAAACAAAGTTAAAATTGTTGGTTAGTCTAATTAGACCATCACACATATTATTAGAGAGTTACATATAAATCACAACTAATTCAGACTTTTAAAACTCACACCATATGTCTAAAAACAAAACTAGGCATCTGAAGAAATAAAAAATAATATCTCTGTACGAAATAAAAAATAATATCTCTATCAACAATTCTCAACCATCTCCAATACCCGACCAGACATCTAAACACTAAGTTAGACACATCTGATATTGGAGAACCAGACATTTGGTCTCAAATGAGTCATCTGATGTTGTGGTGTCAGATGACGAGGCCGTCACTACTACTATTTTCTGTTACTGTTTCGCCTCATTTTTTGTCGTTTTCCCTCAAATCTTCTCGTGACTTTTTCAAGAGCTGTTTCACCTTATTTTTTGTCATTTCACCTCAAATCTTCTCATGAATTTTTAGAACTATCAATGGGATCAAAAATACATGTTTCTTCTGTTGTACGTAGCAGAAATTTCGATAGCACCTCTGGTGCTCGACAAGAGAATAGATCTCAACTAAATCCCTGTTTCCCAAAGAAAACAAAAATCGAAAGCAAAATATCTCAACAAAGTGGGATATCATCTCTTCCTCTCATCAGTTCAAGGACTGATCTGTTGAGTGAACCTAAACTCTTTATTACAAATCACAGCACGAACAATCAATTTTAACATGGTTCGGCAAATTGCCTACGTCCACCCGGCAAGGAGGGGGGAGATCTACTATTAGAGAGAGAATACAAATAGGATTTACAATCGCACAAATAAAACCCCTTAAACAAACTCTTAAATCTCTCACAATTAATCTCTCAAAGGGGATGCTAAAACCCTCTCAAAGTCAGCACGAAAAACTGCACAAAATCTCTCCTTGAAAGTCGACGGCTCACTGTATTTGCTTCTGTAGTTTTTCTTTTCACGCTGCTGCTTCTCTTTGCAATTCTTCCCTTGCACCAAAAAACCTAGGAACCGATTAAGAAGAAATACATATAGCTCAGGTGGGCTAGTATTTGTTTGGGTAACAAAAAAAGCTACTCACGTGCATTACTCCTCACACATTATCAAATCTGAATGTGTGTGTGGCCCACGTTCACAAACCTAAACGTGGGAGTGACCCCCACGCCCACATTCACAATTCTCCATCTTGGCGAAATTTTTTCCAAAACCGAGCCGACACCAAAGCAACCAAATGCCCCACTTATTGCATCTAGTACGAAGTGGAGTAAATCCATGACAACGGACTCAATCCATAACAAGTTGGGAACCAGAACGAGAGCTCAATCAATCTCCCCCTTCGAAATCAACTAATCCAACTGGTTGCATCTAAAAGACTGCCTATATATCCTCTTGCCCAAGGAATCAAGCCTCACGTTATTCATCCAAATGGTCTCTAAAGGCCCTCAATCCAATAGAAGAGTTCGTAACCCTCCTTCAATATCATCAACTCTATGGCTGATAGCACCTCCAATGGCCTAAAAGTGTAACAAATCAAATATCTCCACCTGAGGTGAACCAATGGTCATATCCAAACTACATCTATCAACTGCACTTTAAAACCCAACTCATCATCTGTATCCAAACCCAATTGATCGCAAAACTGTGTCACCTCAGCTGGAATCCTAAACAATACAGAATGATCTGGAGTATGTGGAGTAATCTCCACCCAATGTGAAGTAGCATTACTCTCCATCTGCTATGATACCTCTATGATTTATCCAAAACTCTCCACCTGCTAAGAGTCAATAGGCTCTCTCATAGAAGCCTCATCCAATATGACATTACCAGACCAAACATCCAATTGAGTTTTATCTTCAATCATAACAGTTGACAACTCTTTAATAGGTTGATCCAAATATATCGAAGCCTCGGTCTAGAAACTCTTCTGCAGACTATTGCTTGACAACAAATACCGATCCTCCTCTAGCAAGACACAATTCTCCAAATTTTCCACCTTATCTAGTTGTCCTAAGATTTTCTTTCCAATGAAGTATCTCGAAATGTCGTGAGCTCGGCTCCAATACAGAAATAGGTCCATCTTGTACCTCCCAACAAAACTAGAATGAAGTACCTTTACCTTTCTAACTATCATACACTTCTTCAATCTGTTGGAGACTACTAGGACTTTATCCAAAGGGGATTTGGTTGCAATCCAAACATGCCTAGAACAGCCACCAACAAAGGAAAGTAAACATCTATTTTCTCCCAATGATGCCTCCTTGAAAGACCCCCAAACATTCATGTGAACCTCATCTGAAAGACCCTCCATGTGGTGAATAGAGGTGCCAAACTTCACCTCGGTCTTCTTACTCATACCAAAGTGTTCACAAGATTTCAAATTGCAGGTCGTTGCACCCACCTCCAAATCAATACTGGAATGACAAAGCCCCAAATACCGCAGTCTAGTCGAATCAACAAAAGTCGCTAGCTTTCCACCTGTCACTATATCTCCAATCAAATAGTATAGGTTATTCCTCTTAACGCCCTTCATCACAATCAAAGAGTCTTCTACAATCTCAAGAACCATGTCTTCAACACGAACCTTTAGACCTTCTCCAACCAAAGCTCCAATTGAGATCAAGTTCTTCCTCAAGGAAGGAACATATCTCACATCATATTACTCTTTAACAGTCCCGTCAAACATCTTGATGTGAATTCTTCCTATCCTAAGGATCTGGAATGCACGGTTGTCTCCCATAAACACCATACCACTATCCAGTTTCTCAAAACTGGAGAACCATTCCCTTCTAAGGCACGCATGATAGGTCGCACCACTATCCAACATCCACTCGGATTTCTCCAAATAGCTACTTGTAAGACTGATAGAAAGCGAATAAATAGAAGTATCAGAAATATTACCATCCGATATAACGACGTTTGCTTCTGATGATGGTTGCTTCTCTTTTCCCTTCTGCTTATTCTTCATCCATTCGTCGAGCTTTGGATAATCTTTCTTCCAATGACCAGTCTTCTTGCACCAAGCACACTGATCTTTTCTAACTGTAGAATACCCTACTTTAGACTGTGACTTCCAATTTTTTCGGTTCGGATTCTTTCCTCTTGTGACCAATGCCTTCGCTACCGGCTCAATTGAAGCCTTATTATCCTTCTTTCGAAACTGATAATTCACAAGTACAGCAGTGACCTCACTATACAAAAGGGACGTCTTCCCATTAATTAGGGTAAGAATAAAGGTCTCGTATTTCTCATCCGGCAAGGAACTCAACAACAGCAACACTTTGTCCTCATCTTCAATCATAACATCCAAATTCGCCAAATCTACAAGAAGCTTCGTGTAGTGGTTCATGTGATCACTAATAAAGGCTCCCTTCTTCAATTGGAAGCGATAAATCCTCCTCTTCAAATGCAAGCGATTTTTCACACTCTTGGTCAAATACTTGCTCTCAAGGGTCTCTCAAATCTTCTTTGCAGAAGTCTCATTCATCAAATCATACTTCAAATCTTGTGTTAAACAAAACGTAATAACACCACACGCTGTCCGATTCATCTTTTTCCAAACTTTCTTTTCAATATCATCTCGCTTGCCATCCAACTCCAAAGAGTCTTCCAAATTTTACGTGTTTAGCCCATCCAAAACGTCGCATCGTCAAAGTCTAAAGTTGTTTGTGCCATTAAATTTCTCCACATCTATTTTTGTAGAGTGGATATTCAAACTTTGAATGGTCTTCACACCAGAAGAACCACCCTCAACACCTTCTTTCCCAGCCATATTCCTCAACACACCAACAACCAATGTGGTACAAACTGAAGAATAGATCCAAACTTGAGAAAGATAGAGCCTTTATCAAAAAGATCACACCTTTAACTCCAACTGAAACCCTAGACGAGCTTCCAAAGCAATCTACTCCTCCAAATTGTCAAAGCGTAGCCCGAGCTCTGATACCACTTGTTATGCGCAACGAAAATTTCGACAGCACCTCTAGTGCTCGACAAGAGAGTAGAATCTCAACTAAATCTCTGTTTCACAAAAAAACAAGAATCGAAAGTAAAATATCTCAACAAAGTGGGATATCAGCTCTTCCTCTCATCAGTTCTAGGACTGACCTGTCAAGGGAAGGAAGAAGGGGGGGGGGGGATCTACTATTAGAGAGAGAATACTAGAGTTTACAATCACACAAATCTCACAAATAAGACCCCTCAAACAAACTCTCAAATCTCTCACAATTAATCTCTCAAGGGGATGCTAAAACCCTCTCAAAGTCAGCATGGAAAACTGCACAAAATCTCTTCTTGAAAGTTGGCGGCTCACTACATTTTCTTCTGCAGTTTTTCTTTTCACGTCGCTGCTTCCCTCTGTGATTCTCCCCTTGCACCAAAAAACCTAGGAACCGATTGAGAAGAAATATATATAGCTCAGGTGGGTCAGTAATTGTTTGGGTAACGAAAAAAACTGCTCACGCGCGTTATCTCTCACACGTTATCAAACCTGAACGTGTGTGGGGCCCACGTTCACAAACCTATACGTGGGAGTGGCCCCCATGCCCCACATTCACATCTTCTATTCCTCTATCATGTTTCTAAGATCAAAAATAAAGGAAATGAAGAAACTAGGATTTTTCTAAGAAAACATATACATGTGTTCAATTCTAACGATTGTGTTCAGGAAAACACTATTAGATCTCATCGAAATTATTCTAAAACATTGGTAAGGCAACAGTAAAGAAGTCTAGCAGTTCTCTCCTGTAGAACACACGCTCCCAAAAAGTTACGTCTCAGAAGAAAGTAGGAACCTAAAATCTAAGATATATATATATAGGCTATGGACTTATTTTACAAAATATCCTAAATAACCCAATTATAATATTTTTTCTCTTATAACCCTAAAGGTAAGGGATAAATTTAATAGTTTAAGAGGCAAGTTGTGACCAATAATAGTTCAGCAAGTAATTAGCAAGCAAAATTTAATAGTATATAAGGAAGACTAGTTAGGGACTGAACCCTAAATATATTTCATGTTGTTCTATATGTGGTTGTCGAGTTTCATAAATTTGAAGTTAAGATGCAAATGAAATTGGACGGACTAGGTTAATTTATATATTCCGAGCAATATTAATTTGGATTGATTAACCATGAGTCGATCAAAGCATATTCACTTATATAATAATCTATATGTCATTTATACAACACGAAAGAGGGTCGTCACTCTGATCCAGTGTCCTTGATGCGGCAAGGATTAAAGAAGCAGGGTTCGAATAGGGAAGGCGTTGAGCTGGAGATGAGATGTGTTATTGAACTCGGTATATCAAACATCTCCTCTTCACGTAAAATGACAATGCTCTAGAGCCATGCATACATGAACAGCATTAGACAGATCGACAACAGTGAGGTCGAGATTAGCAGATCCCTTCTGAGACTCAATTAATCAAAATTAAAGATGAAAGAAACATTCTACAGTGAAAGGAGGTGTGG
Source organism: Asparagus officinalis (assembly GCF_001876935.1). Lineage (NCBI taxonomy): Eukaryota > Viridiplantae > Streptophyta > Magnoliopsida > Asparagales > Asparagaceae > Asparagus > Asparagus officinalis. Next base: position 83,781,260 of record NC_033801.1, on the reverse strand, counting down.
GCTAAATCTTATCTCGTGCATTTCAATATTATATAAACTGTATCTTAGCACTTTGCTAGGTCAAGCTCATGTATGATAAATGACGTTAAATACTCATAAATGATACATGTAATAATAATTTTGTATATGATACAATAGGGTGGGTCTCTCCTGGCATATGTTAGGGAGTGGTTTTCTTCCTATCTCTAACTTGCGCTCTCATCTAAATTATGAAGAACAAGAGGAGAAATTTCTGGCTAAATTAAAAGACCTCGAATCTACCGAGATTGGGGATAGATCAATGCTTTATTACCCATGATGGCCAATCTTGAGGAACATGAAAGCTCGAACTCAATTCTGACGGAAAGTACTGGTCCCAGTGAAGCTCATAAGAAGTAGACAATGGCAAAGAGCTTAAGTAACCCATTCACGTACGCTAGTCCTGCCCGTTCTGATTCTAACTCAGTTATTGAGATAGATGCTGAGGAATCTGAGATGAGGGAAGCTCCTGTTGATAGAGACATGTGGAAGGCTAAGGCGGCGGTTTCAAAGCAGCATGTGCGTGTGGGGACCACTCATCAAAGAACTTGTTTTTTTTTTTTGGTTTTTCGTTTCCACATGAGCCCACCCGAACCTTGACATGACCCGACTTCCAGCTGCTATAAAAGGGTCACCTAGGGTTTCGTGAAGAGGTGGTTCAAAAGGTGAGGGGTGCTGCAGACAGAGAGCAAGGCTACAGGAACTTTGCGGCTGCAGGTGCGAAGGAGAGTTGTGCAGGAGGGCGTGCAAAGGAGAACTTTTTCGGCTTGGTGTCTTTTGCGGCTACAGTGCAAGGGGAATTGTTTTCGGCTAAGAAAAGCAGAGGCTTTTTTTTAGGGATTTGTGTACCTCTTTTGTAGAGAGATATTTGTGAGGGATTTGAGAGTTTGTGTGAGGGTTTAAATTGTGAGTGATTGTAAACCCTAGTTGTATCTCTCCCTCTAATAGTAGATCTCCCCCTCCTTGCCCCGTGGACGTAGGCAGTTTGCCGAACCACGTAAAAATTGATTGTTTGAGTTTGTGGCCATTGTAATAGTTTTAGGATCCCTCGACAGTTTTGGAAAAACTTCGCCGAGGTGGAGAATTGTTGATAGAGACATGTGGAAGGCTAAGGCGGTGGTTTCAAAGCAGCATGTGATTTCTATGCGTGTGGGGACCACTCATCAAAGAACTCGTTTTTTTTTTGTTTTTCGTTTCCACATGAGCCCACCCGAACCTTGACATGACCCGACTTCCAGCTGCTATAAAAGGGTCACCTAGGGTTTCGTGAAGAGGTGGTTCAAAAGGTGAGGGGTGCTGCAGACAGAGAGCAAGGCTACAGGAACTTTGCGGCTGCAGGAGGTTGATTGTTGCTTTTTCTTTGTGCGGCTGCGGAACAGTGCTTGGAGGCGTGTGCAAACCGAAGGGGAAAATCTGTTCTCTTTTGGCGGCTGGGTGCAGAGAAGAAAAAGGCAGGCTGTAGCAAGGGTTTGTGTATCCCCTTTGAGAGAGATTTTGTGAGAGGTTTGAGAGATTGTTTGAGTGTTTATTTTGAGAGATTGTAAACCCTATTTGTATTCTCTTTCCCTCTATTAGTAGATCCCCCTTCTTGCCCCGTGGACGTAGGCAGTTTGCCGAACCACGTAAAATTGATTTAGATTGTGAGAGTTGTAAACCCATTGTATTCTTTTTCTCCTCTAATAGTAGATCTCCCCTCCTTGCCCCGTGGACGTAGGCAGTTTGCCGAACCACGTAAAAATTGATTGTTTGAGTTTGTGGCCATTGTAATAGTTTTTGGGATCCCTCGACGCGCAGTCCTAGAGCTGACGAGAGGAAGAGCAAATATCCCACTTTGATGGGATATTAGGCTTTCAGATTCTTGTTCCCTTTGAAAAACAAGAATTCTTATCGATCTTTCTCTCTTATTGTGCACCAGAAACTCTGCCGAAATTTCCGCTGCGCACAACAGCTCCCTTGTATCCAAGTAAATCATTCCCCTCTCTAGCTACCACCGAAAAATCATGGGCAGATGGATTTGATATGAGAGATGATATCTTGTAACTTTGATAACTTGCATGAGATTGACCAAACTTCTAGGATTCCTGATGTGATCGTAGAGGCTAATTCTTCTAAAATTGATTCTATTGTTGCTCCTGATGCTTATTTGGGAAATGCTAGAAGTTTTTAACCTCAGTTGAAATCTAATGAACATATTGGGAAATTAGTGAAAATCAGTTGAAATCCCGCAGAAAAAAATATATTCTAAGTACTGAAATATTGGAAAAGTTTTTAACCTCAATTATGTTCCAAACCAGGATGAAACTGCTTGTTTCTCTTTTGAGGAGTGGGCTGAGAGAGAATCCTTAAGGAGTTATGCCTTAGGGGTGTTTATAGGCTGAATATTAGCTATAAAGCTTTAGAAATGTATGTTGTGAAAATATGTAAGGGTATTGCTATCCTTTTACATTTTTGTTCTTAAAACATGAGTTTCCTTCGTCAATGTCAACTCCAAAGATGATAACTTCAAGCATGGCAGCAGGCCCTCGGTTTTTGGTATGAGATTCAAATATTGCATATCCTGTGAAGTTCAACGATAATGTATATCTTGTGAATTGCAATCAAAGGAACTCTTTATGGCATGAGATTCAAATATTGCAGCTTCTTGTGCTCTCCCTTGGATTATTAATAGAAAGTTCAACAAATGTCCTCCTAATTGATTAATGCGATGGTGCTCGCATGTTTATTCGGGATATAAAGGGGCCTTAAGATTGCATCAATCATTGAGAATTATCTCACCTGAAGCAAACTGATTGTTTTCTCACTTGGACTAATAATCAAGATATTGGGGATAAAATTTGGAGTAGAATTGATAGGATTCTTGTCAACGATAAGTGGATTCTCACCTACAATTCAAATCAGGTCGAATATCCTCCCTCTACTGTTTTTGACCACTCACCTAGTTTGGTCACTGTTCTTGATGATTTTGCGAGTTTGGCATGATGAGACTAGAAGTTTGTACTATGTTTCGCATTGTTTTCAAGCTTGAAAAACTCAAACTGGAACTCAAAGATTTAAACAAAAGGCATCGTATAACATTACTGGAAGGGTTTTAAGAGCTAAATCTGCTCTTAAACATGCTTAGAATCTTTTTCAGGTAAATTCACCCTCTCTTCCCTTGTTGTTAATGAAAAACTTCATACAAATGAATCTCTAGGCTCCTCCAAGCTGACTCAATTTCTATCAACAAAAATACAGGATTAATTGGAGTGTCAATAGAGATAAATGCTCTTCTTTTGTTCGCTCAACCATGAAGAGAATAAGAGGCATTGCTCCAAAATTTTCTCTCTATAATGTTTCTGGGACTAGACTCAATAGGTAGTGCTATCATTGAGGAGGTTACTCAATTTTATAAGAGTATGCTTGGTGTCAAAGCTCCTAATTTAACCTCACCATCATCAAAGTATAGGACCTATTCTTAATGATCTTCAAAGATGCTTCATAGAAGCAGATATATCTATAGAGGACATTAAACTTTGCATCATTCCCTATTCTTGATGATAAGACTCCTAGTCCCGATGGTTTCTCATCTAGCTTCTTCAAATAGAGATGGAACATTCCTCGAGGTGACATTATCCAATGCTACAATAGCTTCCTTTGATAATGGCAAACTTCTTAGACATGTCAATTCTACTTTTCTTGCTTTGATTCCTAAAGTAATAGCCCTATGTATGCCTCTTCTTTTAGGTCTATTGCATGTTGCAATTATCTCTATAAAGTCATTTATAAAATCATCTCTAATTGATTGGAAGACGTTATGAATTTTCTTATAGATGGAACTCAATTTGCTTGTACAAATGGCAAACTAATAACTAAGAACATTGTTATGGGTCATGATCTAGTTAAGCATTATTATAGGATGCATATTTTCAGTAGATGTATGATCATTATTGACATCAGAAAAGCTTTTGATACAGTTGATTGGGATTTTCTTCATGGTCTTGACTTTCCTCAAAGATTTATTAATTGGATTCATTGTGTGTATTACACCCCCAAAGTATATCACCCTCTTCAATGGATATTTGCATCGCTAGGATGGGTGGATTAAGGCAAAGTGATCCACACTCTCCCAACCTCTTTATTGTACGTATAGATTATCAATCTACACTACTAGAAAAATGAGTAAACTAGACGGAGCAACCTAAACGGAAAAAATTTCCATCTAGTTTGAGGCAAACTAGACGGAAATTTTTCCGTCTAGGTTGTTCCGTCTAGTTTGAGACATTCTAGACAAAAATTTCCGTCTGGAATGCCAAACTAAACGGTTTTTATTTTTTAAAAAAAAACTTTAAAAGCAACCTAGACATAATTTCCGTCTATGATGCAACCTAGAGAGAATATCCGTCTTGGTTGTGTTAATTAAAAAAATAAAACCTAAAAAAATACAAAACCTAAACCTATGCCGCCCCTCGCCCCCTCTCCTCTGTCCATTTCCACCGAAACCCTAACCCTAGATCCAACCCCTCTCCCTCGATAATCGATTGCGTGGGGGACAATGAAGTTCAAGTTTGAGGGAGGACGGACTCTGTTTAGTCGGTGATTGTTAGAGATAGGGGTCAATAGTTGATGTAGCCTCGAATTCAGGTATCTAAGTTTCATACTTTAGGTTTTGAGTTGTTTATATTGAGCAAGAATTCTAAAGTTTGTAGATTTCCATGTTCTTTTAGCATGAATATAAGTAACATTGATGACGAGTGACTAGTTCATGACTTGATTAAAATTTTGGGTAAAAACTCTTTTTTTTTCCCATTGTTCATGCTTGTATGTAGTAGTAACAAGTGAAACCTGAGCATCTATATTCAATCTTAGGTTGTTAGTATTTTAGTTGTATATTAACAATAATAATGTTGCTTGGAGAAAGGCCAATGGCCTCTATTCTATCTTACATTTCCCTATATTGTATTGATATGTTCTTTGTATTGGAGCATTTTTTATATGGCATCACCATTCTACGGCAATTTTCCTTGTATTTCTAAAGTTCTCTTCAAGTTTGATGCTGATTATTTTGGAAATTGTTTGAGCTTCCTTGTACTGAAGTGATGATTAATGTTTAGGTGCACAAAAACCATCCAAATGTAGCATATCTTTGTGACACTTGTGACATAAGAGATATAAGAGAAATATGCCCTTTTGTCCTGATTATACCTAAACCAAGTGAAATTGTCAAAAAACGAAAGAAATTGAATTGAGGCCCTTGAAGGTTAAAGAACAAGGAATTGGAGGTTCTATGTATCTCTATGTTATTAAAGTTTCATGGTTCGATCATGTTGGTGATGAAAGATGCTGGTGAAAGGGCATCAGAGTTGGTAAATTTCCTCATTTTTCAAGAGATAGTAGGTTCACATAGTTAAAAAAGCTAATATTACTTTCATTGTTAGCAAATATCTTAATTGTATAAGCCTTTGATTAGTCCTCTGGACTATATAATTTTTATATTAGATTTTCCCTTCTTGAAGTTATCTAGTCCTTAAGGACAAACTTGCAGTCTTTTCTACATGGAGCATCAAGGTAATTATTGTTGTTGTTGTTGTAGGCAATAAGTTCTTAATCTTAGAGGTCCCATCTGCTACAACAGCTATTTGTTGATATTGTGTTGAAAATTGACCGTCGTGCTCAAGATAACGAGTTCTTCATGGTTTTCTGTTACCAAATTTTACAATTTGGAGCTTTGCTATTAATTTTCATCTCATACTACATTTTCTAAAAAATTATCTATAGCTCTCTATTTGGGATTGAAGCAGTGAATGCCGTTTAAAGCCTTATAAATTATGAAGCACAATAATAGTTGTTAGAGGTAGAAAACTGGTGGTGTGCACATTTCTTTTCTATGATATTGCTAACAAGGATTTATAACCTGATATGAAGTTAATTTTTGGTGGTGTGCACATTTCTTTTCTATGATATTGCTAACAAGGATTTATAACCTGATATGAAGTTAATTTTGTACAAAATGATACAAGTTTGTTATGACAAGGATTTATAACCTGATATGAAGTTAATTTTGTACAAAATGATACAAGTTTGTTATGGTGAGAAAATCCCATGATTGCATGATTCAGTTAAAAATAATATTGCAGTCAGATTTGGTACTTGAATGATCTATTCTATGCGTGGGAATCCTATCCATGCATCACGGTGAAGGAATTTGCCAACATATTTGCAAATCTTATATTTACTTGTATATTATTGATGGAAGCACCTGCTTCATGGATGTTATGGTTGTACTACTTTTGTTTTTGGTTTTATCATTAATATAGCGCATTAGGTTGCAAAAAAGTCCAAATGATTCAGAGTTTTACCTTTTTACTTCGCCGTCATGTCATATATTACTACCAGGCTACACATGATGCTCATTGGGATCTAAAGTTAAATTTTGGATTAAATCTATGATTGGAATCTCATCCAGTGATAATAATCAATACTTATTGATCTGTTTACCAGAAAACGTGAAATAATGAAATTGCCGAAACGTGAAAAGTCTCAAGCCATGTATGAGAAATATCATATTTATTATAATCATGTTAGTTTGATTCACATAGTCCATAAATAAATTTTTTGATTAAATTGTTCCTTGACCTGGTAATCGAGCATCATGTTTCAAAAGATCTTGTGTCCAGACCTCATTGTTGTCAGAATTTAAACTATATTTGTTTCCCTCCATTTATTTTTCCTTCTAGAGAAAGTTGAAGGTATTTTCTTGTGGCCCGAGAACCAACATGTACTGGTTTTACACCATCTTGGCCCTTCAGGATGCAATAACTTTATGCATCCTCCCGCTACTGTGCGCCTCTGCTCACATCTCAAATGAAGAAGAAGAAGAAAAGTGAGAGCAAGAGGGTCATCGATGCTACATTAAGGGATTCGATCTTCGTCTATCCTTCTTCATCTTCTATGGATGTAGTTGAGGGATCTGAGAGATCAATGGAGACAATTGAAGCTTCGGGAAGCAATAGAACAGTAAAGGAGCTGAGAGTTTTTTCCATGGCATCAATGGAGATGGAGAGTACCGGCCCTAATGGAAGAGGTTTTGACTAAAACTAAGTATTTTTCTGAACCAAGCCTGCTCAGATCTGGTCCTGTTCTTGATCGTCAGCCAGGTAAAACTCCTAATTCCACCTCTCTGGCTGATGAAATGGAAGAAGAACTTGTGAATGATTTAGATGAGTCAACGGAGGTGATTGATGATAATCTTGAGATTTTTTACCCATTTTGTTGCTCAAGCCACAAGGGAAACGATGATGGATGAGAATCTTGTGATTTCTTCCCCTTCTGTCTCTGCAAGAGGGAAAGGGAATTCTGTTAAACTTAATCTGGAAGAAGATGTTAATGGCAATGGCGAGGATTCAGGTAAGAGAGATGAGCTCAATAAAGGGGAAGATAAGAAATCATATGTGAGTCTCTTTGCTGATAATACTTATTCTCAGTTTTATTCCAGGCTCTCCTTCTGCTGCTGTTTCTTTCACTGCTGAAGAATTGAGGGAATGTGAACAATTTTGGAAGTATTCCTTAATTGAGCATGTTATAGGGCTGAATGTTAAATTCAGATCGATGGAAACTTTCATCAACAAAGCTTGGGGTAAGATATCTATCCCCATAATTTCTCTGCTCAAGCAAGGGGTTTTTTTATTTGATTTTTAGTCTGATCAACAGATAGAGAAGTGTCGGATGTTGGACCTTGGTTTTTTGGCTCAAGGCCTTTGATACTAAAACTATGGTCTACTGAAATTGAAGTAGAGAAAGTTTAGGATTACTCCTACCCAATGTAGATTCATCTTCCAAATCTAAAACTTAATTTGTGGAGTGCTACAGGAATTAGTAAAATCTCTAGCCTAATTGGATGCCTTATAACAACTAACATGCTCACTGTCACTAGGCAGAGACTTAACTATGCTAAAGTTTTAGTTAAAGTGCAATTACCCTTGAAGGAACCTCTGCCAGACTCAGTTGATTTACAAGGGCCAGATGGGAAAAGATATAATCAGAAGATTATATATGAACTTAAGCGAAGATGGTGTTCAAACTGCAATATTATTGGTCATGAAACTGATAATTACAGAAGACAAAAATTAAAGAAAATATGGGTTCCTGTTAACAGAAAGGAGAATAATGCAGCTAAGGATAATGGTGCATTGTCAAGTCATCCTGTATCTGTGCATGTTAATTCTGATCAGGCGATAAATGTATCTGGCAAGTCCAACCAACCTCAGATGATGGAAGGATCTGGGAAATAGCAGGATATTCATCAAGTTCATCAAGTGAATGATCAAATCAATCCAGACAAAAAGAAGATTGGCTCTTCTAAAAGAGAGGAACATGCACAATTGGTGTCAGATACTAACCTGAGGATTAATACTGGGAAACATGCACAACGAATGTCCCCTGATAAAGGACTAAATTATGCTAGCTCTACTGTATCAGTGAAACATGCACAACAAATGGTGTCTGATACTCTAAAGTGTTAGGCATGGAAATTTTGAATTAGCAACTCCTCGTCAATTTTCCTCCCCGACAGTTAATACTTCAGGGTTTACAAGTGTTAGCAGGACAAATGTGGATGGAAGGGTAATAGCAAGAGCTTCAGGGAATTCTATTCAGGCATCTCAATTCTCACCTCTAGACTCACAGACTCTTGATTTTGATCCCTGTTATATTGACAGGGGTGGAAGACAGTAATGCACTTCTCTATATGGAATATTAGGGGATTTAATAAGTCCCCTAAACACTTAATTGTGAAGCAATTCATTCATGATTATAAGCTACCTTTTATAGCTCTTTTAGAAACAAAGCTTTCTCTAGGGAAAATGGATAAAATAGCTCAAAAAATTGCTAAGCATTGGGAGTGGACTTCAAATGTCCAGGAAGCAGGCAATGGGAGGATTTGGCTTCTTTGGAAAAGTGACATTCTCTCTATTCAATGTGTCAAAGTTTCTGTACAATATATAACATGTTCAGTCCATTCAAGAGATGACAAGTTTTCTTGCTTAATGACTATAGTTTATGCTCTTAATCAAAGAGAAGGAAGGAAGGCACTATGATAGGATCTTCAAACCTTCAAGTCATTAGTTAATTGCCTTTGGTTAGTTGGAGGAGATTTCAACGTAATTCTCAGTGATGATGAAAAGCTGGGTGGTGCACCAATTTTTGAGGCTGATACTGAAGATTTTTAGCACTTTATCTCCTTTAGTCAACTGACACACATTAAGACCACAAGGTGCTTCTACACTTGGAACAACAAGCAGGAGGCTGATACTAGAATATGGAGTATATTAGATAGAGTATTGGTTAATGAATTATGGATCTTACAATATACTTCAAGTCAAGTAGAATTCTTGCAGCCAACTTGTTCTGACCATTCTCCAGCACTCTTAACAATTGGAGATGATGATTTTCAGGGGAAAAAACCTTTCAAGTTTTTCAAGATGTGGACAAAACACCCTGAGTTCCTATCTACTGTCAAGTCTGTTTGGGATCAGGATATGCAGGGATACTGTTAGACCCTAAGATCGCTATGAAAGAATCCTAGAGGGGGAGGGGTGAATAGGATTTATGTTAATTTAATCCGATTTAAATGCCAATTAAAACTTACTAACAAATATCCTAGCAAATATAATATGTAACAAGATAACTATGCAAGGATATAAAACTAACACAATGGTGAAACAAGATATAAACAATATAGTAGATGAAATAAACAATGAGAGAGTGGCAATAAAGATGTTCACAAATATAAGTGCGCCAAACCAAACTCAAACAAGCAATATGATCACGGAGTTCGGACCTTCCGTCCTACGTCTCCGTTCCTCACTCCCGGGAAGAATTCCACTATCACACTGGGTTTTCAACGATCACCTGAAAACGTTTACACCACACAATATCGGTTTTCAACGTTTACCGATCAACGTTCACAATCACAATGTAACTACACTAACTACCACCTCAAGTGTTGGTCCTCACGTATCGAATCCCTCAAGTGCTCAGAATTATCATCTCTCATTATTTCACCAACACCACTCCTCTCGGTATCGACTCCGTCCTCACCACACACTCCTCTTGGTGTACTAGTGTATTACAAAGTGTTCCTCACAATTAAGGTTCACTAATACTAATAAATTTGTTCTCTACAATGGATGAGAACACAATGTAAACTCACTCTCTAAGTCACACAATCCCACAACCCAAATTATACTAAGTATGAAAATACAATAAGCTCAATGGTTGTATGTGTACAAAGAGATAAATAAAATTAACTAAACTCAATATAAACACTAGCTTAATAAAATGATAATCAAACAATAAAATGTAAAGCTAGATTGAGTTTAGAAAACTTTTCCAATAAATGACAAGAGTGAGAGAGAGATGATTTGAAGCTCAAAACACCAAAGATTATCTCCTCAAGCCCTTGTGAAATTATCTTCACAAACGAAACTCTTAAACAAGGCTTAAACACCTTTAAACAAACTCAAAATAAACTTTAAACCCTTGTTAAACTTTCTTAAAACCTTCTTTTAGTTAAACTGAAAAATGAGAGCAAATGAGGTTTATATAGCCACCCAAAATCTCAGCCAAAAACCCCAAAGGAAAAGACCAAAAAGCCTAAGAATCAGAAATCTGATTCTGTACAAATATAGTCGTTACAGTGTTATGGATCGACTCGTCACTGTTCATAAGTCGACTCATAACTAGCCGTTACAGGCTAAAAACAACTTATGGATTGACTCATAAAATTCATGAGTCGACTCATCATGCATGGGTCGACTCATGAATTCATGGGTCGACTCAGCAGAAACAAAACTAGTTTTCCAGCACACTTCATGAGTCCGACTCATGATGTTATGAGTCGACTCGTCAGAAATAAAATGTAAACTACACAACAGTTTATGAGTCGACTCAACACTGTTCATGAGTCGACTCATGACATGCACACAGCTTGTTTTAAACAGTACATGTATGAGTCGACTCAACACTGTTCATGAGTCGACTCATGACATGCACACAGCTTGTTTTAAACAGTACATGTTAATAAAAACAGGGTTTAAAAATATCAAATAAATTTAGAAAAATGTAAAACTTTGGAAAATGGTTGTAGACATGATAATAAACATGCTACAAAAACTGGTTTTTAAAAAGGAATTTTCAAATGTAAAATATCATCATTTTGTAAGGAGGTCCAAAATATAGAAATGTAAACATATGAATTTTGACATTTTGCTTAAACCATATTTTGAAACTTTACAAAATGATTTTATAAACTTGAAGAAAGATGTAAACTATTGTTATGAAGTCTATAAACAATGAATGTAGTATTTTATCAAAATACACATATACTACACTAAAACATGATTTCATTGAACTAAATAAAATTGATATTGATGAAATCATATATATGCATATAAGTATGAAACAAAAATATGTTTTCTAATTATATTAAATTGTTTCATATTAAAACTTGAAAACTATCAAACCAAAACATATATGTATATATATAACAATATATATACAAAACCAAAACGTGTATGTGTGTATATGATTGAGCTTAAAGTACTAACACACATAATATAAACTCATAAACTAAATTACCCAAGCTTGATGAAGGTCTTCAATGAGTTCAACTTGGTACACTTGCGGATGAAGCTTGAACTTGGATCTTCAACTTGAATTTGCATAGCTTCAACCATTATTCCACCAACCTCCATTTCATATGATCGTTATGACGCAATCCATCCATCCTCCAACATATTGTTTGTCTAATTTAAATAGCAAAACACAAACACTAATATTAGATATAAATTGTTTGTTAAATCATCATCAAAACAAGAAGGCCAACAAATACTATATGTTCAAGTTACATTCAAAGCTTAAGTTGCTCAAACTAGTGTTGAAGGATTTAAATAAAAGACACTTCATGAATATTAGTGAACAGGTGTTAAGAGCCAAGCAAGAGCTATCTGATATTCAGAATAAATTGAGCACTGACCTTCTTAATCCTCATCTCATATCCAAGGAAAAAGAATACTTAAAGAAATATACTACTCTATACATTGTAAGGAATCTTTTTATAGGCAGAAAGCAAACATTAACTGGGCTGTGCATGGAAATAAATCCTCTCAATTCTTTCATTCAATCATGAAAACTAGAAGACATCATAACAGGGTTCTGTCTCTTTATACTGATGATGGTAATAGAATCTCTGATATGTCTACAATTATCAATGAGCTAACTGAGTATTATAAAAGACTTCTAGGAACTTCAGGGGATTATGTTGTGCCTGATCCAGATGTCATTGCTAATGGTCATATTCTATCTACAAATCAAAGGAGCTTGCTAGAATCTCTTGTCACAAGGGAGGAAATAAGACAGGCTGTGTTCACAATGTCTGATGATAAAAGCCCAGGACCTGATGGATTTAGTGCATCTTTTTTCAAATCAGCCTGGAATATTATTAAAGATGAAATGTGTAAAGCTATAGAGGAATTCTTCTGTACTGGTAAGCTTCTTAGCTTCTTGGTGTCTATAACTCCACCTCCATTACTCTGGTGCCTAAAATCCTCAATCCCAGATCACCAGCTGATTATAGGCCAATATCCTGCTGCAACTGTATATACAAGGTTATTTCTAAAATTATTATTGCAAGAATTCAGAAAGTAATTGGCTTCTTGATTGATGATGCACAAAGTGCATTTGTTAAAGGAAGACTTATTTCCAACAACATTCTGCTAGCTCATGAACTTCTTAAACATTATGGTAGAAGACATGTTTCTCCAAGAGCTGTTCTTAATGTTAATCTGAGAAAAACGTTTGACACGATAAGCTGGGGCTTCATCAGACACATGCTAACAGGTTTGGGATTTCCTAATAACATGATTAATTGGGTAATGGAATGTATCTCTACTCCTAGATTCTCACTGTCACTAAATGGCTCCTTACATGGGTACTTTGAGGGAGCTAGAGGACTGAGGCAAGGTGATCCATTATCTCCCTTCTTGTTTGTGTTAGGAATGAAATATCTATCTAGGAAACTCAAGACTCTCAGCACAGATAGAAGATTCAAGTATCACCCATAATGTGCTAAGATGAAGATTACTCACTTGATATTTGCCGATGATTTGCTACTATTCTGTAAAGCTGATTTGGACTCAATAGCAAAATTGCATAGCTGTCTTCAAGAATTCAACAGTGTCTCAGGTCTGGAGGCAAACTCTAGCAAAAGTTCAATTCTCATGAGTGGTATTGATGATAATTCAAAGGCACAAATATGTACATTCTTAAATTTCTCAGGGGGCTCTTTGCCAATAAGGTATTTAGGCATGCCGCTGATCTCAAAGAGACTCTCCTTCCTTGACTGCTCATCATTCATATCCAAAATTTCAGATCAATTCCAATCTTGGCAGAACAGGAAGAATCTGTCATATGCTTGGAGAATTCAACTCATAAAATCTGTTATTCTGTGAATCCAAATATATTGGACAAGCAACTATATCCTACCGATCAAGGTTTTGGAAAGAATTGATAAGATGTGCTCTGTTTTCTTATGGGGGAACAAAGTTCATCTGGTTTCTTGGAAAGAGGTCTGCAAAGATAAGAAAGTAGGAGGATTGAGTTTTTTCACAGCCAGAAAATGGAATCAGGCTGTAGGTATTAAGCTGTTATGGATGATACATACAAAAAAAGATTTGTTGTCGATTAAATGGGTTCATGATAACTATTTACAACATCAGGGGATCTGAAAAATTCAACCAAAGAAGAATGACTCTTGGATGTGGAGGCAGCTCCTAAAGGTGAGGGATTTGGTGATGAGAAGATTTGGAAATGTGGAGAGCATACATAGAGTTCTAAATAGTTGTCATAAAAATGGTAATATTCAAATCTTATCTATATACAATGCTATATCTCAACCTTTAGCTATTGCAAACTGGTTGAATTCAGTTTGGGGGGGGGGGGGGGGGGGGGGGCATTCGATGATACCGTGGCTTGGCTTGCTATTCTTTCGAGGCTCCTGACCAAGGATAGACTGTGTCGCATGGGGATATTGGATGTCAACCTGAACTAGTGTGTGCTGTGCACTGATTCAGTTAATCGCCCTGACTCAAAAAAACATCTTTTTTTTAGTGTCAAATTCTCATCTTATGTTTGGAATGAGGTGATGGAATGACTAGGCTTTACATGGAGATCATGTGATTGGGATCATGTGATGAATTGGTACAGTAACAACTTGAGAGGACTTGGATTCATGAAGAAGATGAAAAGAATGGTGCTGTCGGCAACAATTTACTGGATATGGAAGGAGAGGAACACAAGAATATTTCAGGAAAAATGCCGAAGACCGCAACAATTTACTGGATATGGAAGGAGAGGAACACAAGAATATTTCAGGAAAAATGCCGAAGACCTGATCAACTTGTGAGGGAGGTGAAGCTTTCAACACAAGAATATTTCAGGAAAAATGCCGAAGACCTGATCAACTTGTGAGGGAGGTGAAGCTTTCAGTCATGATGAAAGTCTTAAATGAAGATATTCCAGAGCACTTGAGAGGGAAAATTGAAAAGTTGTAAGTGATTACGTGTTTTCTTGTTTGCCAGAGAGTTCTCTGGTTTTTTTAATGTACTCTCATTTCAAAATTTGGGAAAATGAATAATATTTTTTTCATTGACCAAAAAAAAAACTTTATGCATCATAGCTCTCAGGTGAACTCTAAAGTAACCACTGTTCTATTTGTAGTTTATTATCTGTAACAGGCCGGATGCACCATCGTTTGGTTTAGCTCATACCTACCAGGTTATAAGGTAATAAGATAGAAACGTATTCACTTTATCAGTGTTTAATTCACATTGATAAAGTATTTCATTGTTGGTACTAACTTTCTATTGCATTGTAAATTAGAAGTATGTAAATATCAAGGTCATGTCTTCTGATATGTGTACTTGTGCAGAGTGTTGAAGAGGCAGAATGTTGTAGGGCATATGATTCTACTACTGAGGCATACACTTCATTTTTTAACCACACGAAGCCAGCAGAGGAGGTACAGACTGTTATATATACATATATCTTTATATACAGTACTTGCGTGTTAATCAATTTTTCAGTATCATTGGTCTAGGAATTGAGCTATTTCTATTTACATATTTACTTTATAGGGGGAGAACCAGTATAGATTGAACGGACAAGCAAAAGAATTCAAGCAGCTGAACATTCATGTTTGGGAAGCCTTTGAGAAGGGGCATGACAAAACAAGCAGGCGAGTAGAGGATAGAAGAATGTAAATAGATTATAAGTATATCTCCTTTCGTTCCAATTGTAAATAAGTATATAAATAGAAAATTAGTTATTATCTATGTAAATAATTTCTGTATCGCTCTAGTATTTTGGTGAATGTATTATTTAAATATAATTAGATTTAATATTGGAATATAAATAGATTGTGTTGGATATGAATATGATTTGGTATTGTGTAATATTATGCATATGTACCTCTGACATTATATGTCGTGCAAAGCAGGTTCTGCAAAAAAAAAAACTACTGTAACTCGTTCTAGGAAGCAACCTAGACGGAAATTCTAGACCTAAGAAGCAACCTAGACGAAAATTCCGTCTAGGTTGCTTCCTAGACGGAATTTTGAATTCCGTATAGGTTGTTTTCTGTCTAGTTTGGCCAACCTAGACAGAATTCAGTCTAGTTTGACTCAAACTAGACGGAAACAACCTAAACGGATCAACCTAGGTGGATTTTTGTCTAGGTTGATCAATCTAGACTGGATTCTAAGCAACCTAGACGAAATTTTTCGTCTAGGTTGCATGTTTTTCTACTAGTGCTAGAAGTCTAATTCAATTGAATCATGCATGTGGCTTCCATTATAATCCAAAGTGTGTCAAACCAAAGATAACATATTTGATCTTTGTTAATGACCTCTTTCTCTTTGGGAGAGGTTACATTGGACCAATAAACCTCCTTTATAGATGTTCCACTCATTTCAGTCAATGCTCTGATTTATTTACTAATCCTTCTAAAAGCTCCATCTTCTTTGATGATGTTATTATTGCTGTTAAGAGCGTTATTCTCGATGATTTAGGGTTTCACGTGTTGGTCTTTGCCCATAAGAAACTTAGGCCTCCTGAAGATTGCAATCTTCTAATAAATAAGACGACTCAGAAAATTCATTCTAGGTACGCTAAATTTTCTATGTTATACTGGCAAACTTTAATTGATTAAGAGTGTGTTTTTTTTGGGGATCTCCTTAAGAAAGTCAAGAAGCAAATTGATACAATTTGTAGAAACTACCTCTGAGGATCCCCCTAACCCCAAATCCGTTAGAATATTACTTATGCTGATCACAAGTATGGAGGCCTTAGGTGTTCTCAGCTTCTATTTAAAATCAAGGACAAATTTTCAAAACCAACCTATTTAGAAACTTAATTATAAAAAACAACATATTTGCAACTTATTTATCAAAATCGACATAGTTTTCAACCAATTGGCTAAAACTGGGTCGATTTAAAAAAAAATTAAGAAACTTCACAGGACTTGAAGTCTCATGAAGTTTAAGCCCTCTTTAATCACGATTAGCGGGGGTCTTAACTTCACGGGACTTGAAGTCCCGTGAAGTTTCGTATGTTTTTTTTTCAAATTCAACCCAGTTTCAGCCAGTTGGCAGAAACTGGGTCGAATTTGAAAATTAAGTTGGAAACAAGTCGATTTTTGCAATTTTGTAAAAAGGTCGAATTTGAAAACTTGTCCTAAAATCAAGCCTCTACTCTCGAGCTTTTGTGTGCTATTCATGAAAATCTTGTTTAAAGATGGCTACTATTTGGGAGGTACAAATGTAAGCTAATGATTCTTTGGATTTGGAAACAACTCCTCCAAATTAGAGATATGACTAAACTTAAATGGGGAGGATCTCCTGCAATTCAGCACAAGATGGATTCTTGGTGTACTAGGTGTAAGTTTATTCTTTCTGATGGACATAATTCTGTGCTTCCTCCTGTGCCTCATCCTCTTTAGTTTGCTACAGTTTGGGGGACGTTCATTATCCCCAGGCACGCATAAATTTTGTGGGTGACATCTCATCAAAGGTTACTCACATTTGACAGATTGAATAAATTGGGTGTGCCTGTTTCTAATATCTGCTTTGCATGTAATTTAGTCATGGAAAGTCATCAGCATCTATTTTCTGAGTGTGAATACTTTTCATCAGTTTGGAACTCAATTACGTCTTAGATTGGTTTTAGTAGGAAAAGTTGTATGTTGAGGCATTTGATGCAGTGGTTATATGCTATTGGAGGGAAAATGTGCATGCTTATGAGACTAAGTGCCAGGTATTAGCAGCAACAGTATACCACCTATGGAGAGAAAGAAATGCACGACTTCATGAAAGCAAATCAAAAGTATTTATCAAACTGTTAAACCTATCAAAGTTTATGTCGTAATCTCTATGTATCATCACAAAATCCCCAGTGAGTTCCAGCTTGGTGTAGAATGTTTAAAACTTGCTCTAGTATAATCTTTTCTCTCGAAAGTTTTGCATATAAACATTTAAGATTTGCTTTCCCAAGTGAATTGGGTTGCTCTCACTGTAACAGATTTTGCATTTGAGATTGAACTCATATGAGGCTTCATGATTTGGAGGTTGGGGTTCTCAGATCCTGAGTTGAAGTTTTTTTTTTATTTATGAAAGCTATATAATTGACAATATGAATGTGGTAGCTGTTAAAAAATCAGGTTTTCGGTGATCAGTGTCATTAGTCGACTTATGACAGGCATAAGTCGACTGATGAAAAGCCCTGAAATTATGATTTCTTTTCTACTTAGTCGAGTGATAGGTGATCAGTCGAATGATGAGCTCGTTCAGTCGACTGATGATCTGACCAGTCAACTGATGAAGGTTTATGCAGTTTTTTGTGCACGTTATTAGTCGACCGATGCTTTACATCAGTCGACTGATGACGGGTTCCTGGACTGTTTTTTGTTTCTTGTTTGGTTTTGGATTTGGTGTTTGTATAAATACAAACATGTATTTTTAGGTTTCTTTATGAGCGTATTGGCAGCCTTTTAAGCACTTTGAGTGGGAGAATTTGTGAGATTATTGAGTAACTGTAATCTCTATTTGTACTCTCACTTTCTTTATTAGTGAAATTTATCCCCTCCTTTACCCGTGGACGTAGGCACATTGCCGAACCACGTAAATTCGGTGTCTTGCTTGTGTGGTGCGTGTTTTGGTTGTTGATTTATTCTCCTATCGTATTTGTGCTTTCGATTCTGCTGCACACAAGAAGTAGTATTAGAGCTCCGGGTTGGCTTGGGGTTCGATTTGAAGGAGAAAGCTAGAGTTTCTACAAGGGATTTCATCTTCCAAGGAGTGGTGGAGAAATCAATTGGAGGATTTGGTGAGGATTCTCGTTTGAAGAGATTGGATTGTCAAAATGACCGAAGCAAGTATATCGGGATCATCCCTGACTAAGATGATACAATGGTTGAGCATTAATAATATAAAAATTGATGTTTAAAAATTTAATGACAAGATAAATTTTGGTTTGTGAAGGTGTCAAGTGAAGGATGCATTAGATACCTAAATTTAGAGGAGACTTTTGAATTACAAGAGAAACTAGATGATATGAATGATAAGTTTTGGAACAAAATAAATAGTAGAGCATGTGGGGTTATTAGATCATGTTTGACGCCAAACTTGATTTATGATGTAATGAATGAAACATCGGAGAAACGGTTATGAGAAACACTCAATGACAGGTATTTGACGAAGAATATTGAGAATAGGCTTAATTTAAAGAAGAGGTTTTACCAATTTAAAATGAAGAGGGGAGTTTCCATTAGAGAACATGTTAATAATCTCACAAAATTGCTATCGGATATGGCCAATGTGGATATCATGGTAGAGGATGAAGATAAGGCGATATCGTTATTATGTTCATTACCAGAGGATGATTATGGTACCTTTGTCCTTACAATGATTAATGGTAGAACTACTGTCAGTTAAAAGGTGGTGACCTCAGTATTGGTTAATTATGAGTTGAGAAAGAGCGATAGTGAACCCTCCGAGAAGGCATCGGGAGATGTATTGGCAGTGAGAGGCCGTAGTCCAAAACCCTATCCATTTAATCGCTCAAACTTGAAGCCAAGAGGTGGTCATAGAAGTATGGGAAGGAATCAATGTACTTTTTGCAAAGAGGATGGACATTAGAAAAATAAATGCCTAAAGTTAAAAGATAGAACTGGGAAAAACAAAGGGAAAGTCAAACAGACTTTAGAGGTGAATTTCGCTAAAGTTAGTGGTGATAATTCAGAATCAGATTCTTCATGCTACTCATGCCTAGTATTTCCATCAGTTTGTTATGCATTCTCTATAGAATGAATGTTAGATTCGGGTGCTACATACCATATTTTCCCTAGGAGAAATTGGTTCTCTAGCTTTGAGGAGTTGGAAAAGGAGGATGTCATGTTAATGGAAAATGATCACGTATGCCCTATTGATAGTATTGGAACACTTCAAATCAGGATGTGTGACAGTGTGACTAGGGAGTTGAAGGAAGTGAGATTCCTTCCTCAATTGACGAAGAATATCATTTCACTTGGAACTTTGGAGGCATCAGGTTATAGGGTGATTATGTAAAATGTACTTTGAAGATCACCAAGGGATCCATGATGGTGATGAGAGGTGTCAGGGAAAACAATCTTTACTACTACCTGTAGGGCCAGACAGTAACAGAGGGTCTGACAGCTTCAATTACCACAGAGGAGGATACTACCCGTCTATGGTACATGAGGTTGGGACACACTGGTGATAAGTCTCTGCACGCATTGGCAAAGCAGAGGCTATTGAAGGGTACAAAAATCTGCAAGATGGAATTATGTGAACATTGCATACTTAGGAAGAAGATAAAAGTGAGATTTGGCACAACAATTAATAACACCCAAGGTATATTAGATTACATTCACATAGATGTTTGGGGTCCCTCCAAGAATACATCTCTTAATAGGGCAAATTACTTTGTCACTTTCATTGATGATTAGTCCAGGAGGAATTAGATATATACCATGAAGCATAAACATGAGGACTTGGATGTCTTTGTAGAATAGAAAAAGAAAGTGGAACTGCAGACAAGTAGAAAGGCAAAAGTACTCCGTTATGATAATGATGGTGAGTAGATAAGTGATCCATTTCTGCAGTTCTGTAGGGATCACGACATTGAGCATCATTTCACAGTTAGGGAGATACCACAATAAAACGGAGTGGTCGAGAGATTGAACCGTACCTTGTTGGAGAAGGTGTGTTGTATGCTCTCACAGAGTGGATTAGCTAGATCCTTTTGGACCGAAGCATTGGTTTATGCAAGTCATCTCATGAATAGGTTGTCGTGTACTGCGATACATGGAAAGACTCCTGTAGAGGTATGGTCTGGTACAGTGGCTAGTGATTATGATATGATCAGGATATTTGAGTGTCCAACCTAATATCATGTGAATGATGGAAAATTGAATCCGAGATTAATAAAAACAGTCTTTATAGGTTTCAGAGATGAAGTTAAAGGCTTCAAGTTGTAGGATCCAGAAGATAAGAAGTTGATCATTAGCAGAGATGTCACTTTTGATGAGACTCATATGATGAGATCTCAGGTTCCTCAACATGTGGATGAAGGCCAGACTAGTGGGGTATCACATGAGGTGGAGGATGATGTGACTCTACAGACTTTAGATAACACTGTATCTATTAAGGCTCCTACAGAGGTGACACCGGGAAGAGATGATAAGACAGATGAGCAGATGAAGGATACAATGGATGTTAGGATTCAGGAACATGGTCATGTTTAGGAGTCCATTGTAGTTAATAGACCAATAAGAAATATTCGTCGGCCAGCTAGGTATGATAATGTGATGATTGCATATGCTTTGTCAGTTGAGGTCATTGATGATTTGTTTCCTTCTACATATAAGGAAGCAGAATTAAGCTCTGATGGTGATCAGCTATCTGTTATGAATTTTAGACAACCTACAGAACCCCCTCCAAAGTTTTTGAAAGTTCGCGGTTGTCTGGGACGAATTTTCAAAATACTTTGGATCTCAACTCAGATCTTGGAGTTGTTGATTCCTTGTCGTAAAGGAGTCGTTCTCTGCACTCGCTTGAAAGACATCTTGGTTGAAGGGATTTGCCACGCAGGACCTGTGTGAAGGTATGCGTCATAATCTTGCTTCTAGAATGCGAAGGTGGACCCCTACATTTTGAACTTGAGGCGCGGGTCTCACCCTTACATTTTGAATTTGGAACCGGGTGTGACCTCGGCATTTTGGTGTTTGCAATGTGGGTCTCACCTTGGCGTTTTGACTTGAGACGCGGAGATGGCTCTTATGCATTTTTTGACTAAGTCTTTGAGACTTGTTTTTAGCTCATCTGTTTCAAATCTCGGCTCACATCCATTAAGCTGATGACTGTAAACATGCATAGGATTTTTGACAAACCCTCAACCATCAACGGATTTGATAAGCCTTTACCGACTACCGTTTGAGTCGGGCTAGCATGTGAAATCAACGGATTTGATAAGCCTTTACCGACTACCGTTTGAGTCGGGCTAGCATGTGAATTATTTGAATCAAGTTTCACATGTAACGTTATGCTAAGAGAATGAACCCTCTTAGACTTGATGCTATGATTTTGAATACATAGACTTTGTCATTTTCACGGAAAAAGACTAACCGACAATGCGTGTTAGGCGTAGACTTATCTCTAATTAGGGATCAAGATAAAGTCCCCCATGCGTGTAAGTCAAAAATTTTAGCGTTATTAATAACGACCTATCACGATGTTGAATACGTGGGCTTTGGTATTTTCACGGGAATGCGCTACCCGGCAGTATGTGTTAGATGCAGACTTATCTCTAATTAGGGATTAAGATAAAGTTCCCCATGCATAAAAGGTATGGATTTTGGTGCTACGATGTTGAATACGTAGACTTCGCTATTATTTTGGGAATGAACCACCCGATAGTATGTTTTAGATATAAACTTATCTCTATTTAGGGATCGAGAAAAAGTCCCCTATGCGTGTAATGCATGGATTTTAGAGTTATTAATAATGACCTGCCACGATGTTTAATACGTGGGTTTTTGTCATTCTTACAGTCAAAGACTAACCAGCAACGCGTATTAGGCGTTGACTTATTCCTACTTAGGATTCAGGATAAAATTCCCCATACATGCAATGTATGGGTTCAGAGATTATTAATTTAATGATAATCACTGGCTACGATATTGAATACGTAGACTTTGTCACTATTTCTTCTTGTATTACTTGAAAGACTGAAAGAAAGTTAGAAGCGCCAGAGGTGTAGTATTAACTTGGCATGAATTTTCACATAGAGTGAAATTCAGAAATTTTCTTTATTATCAGTAGGATAATTCTAGAAAATCTTTAATCCACCGGGGATTTTATGATGAAAACTTGCTATTCTTGTTGAAAAAGGATTAACAAGTTCATTGGAGAGGGTTTGACTGTTAGAGGTGTGATGTTAACCTAACAGTGTTTTATAGGCCTATCGCTCTATTGAAGAGAATCGATAAGTTGATTTAGTCATCAAAGGTGTGATATTAACTTGACGAGTATGTGGACCTATCGCTCTATTAAGAAGAGTCGATAAGTTAATTTTATCAGAGGTGTGATATTAACGTGACAAGATTGAATATTGCGATCAGGGCAATTTTGAAGACCTATCGCTCTATTGGAGAGAATCGATAAGTGGATTTTGTCAGAGATGTAGGATTAACGTGACAAAAATTTATTACGATCGGAGCAACCTTGAGGACCTATCGCTCTATTGACGAGAGTCGATAAGTTAATTATCAGAAATTTGATGTTAACATGACGGGAATTTGTTGCGATCGGAGCAACTTTATGGACTTATCATCCTATTGAAGAGAATTAATAAGTTGATTTGTCAGAGGTGTGGTGTTAACATGATAAATTGGGAGAGATGCAAGCTACATTCATACTCTGTGGGGGTAATGATCGTCAGAAGTATAATATTCACTCGACGATGTGAAAGATTTGTTACTCTTAATCCAATAGATTCCAAGTAACCAACCACAGTCTTGATTAAGACTTAGCAGGAGAATAAAAAGAGGTAGACAAGGCACACTGCCTAGTGGGGCACTATCCATGAAGTTGGAATAGAGAAACATCACCTGGTAGGCCATTTTCTGATGAGTTTGACTATCAGAGGTAACTGTTAACGTGATAGTTTTGTGGACCTGTCATCCTATTAAAAAAGATTAGCAAGTTGATGGACTATCAGAGGCAATTGTTAACGTGATAGTTTTATGGACCTACCATCCTATTGAAGAAGATTGGCAAGTTATGGATTATCAGAGGTAATTGTTAACGTGATAGTTTTATGAACCTGTCATCCTATTGAAGAGGATTGGTAAGTTGGTGGACTATCAGAGGTAAATGTTAACGTGATAGTTTTGATAGGTTTCATGGTTGACAGAGGTATTCTATTGAATATGACAACTCAGAAAATTTATTACTCATAATCCAATGAACTACAAATAAATCAACCCACGGTCTTAAACAAGTGCAGGAGAAAAAAGGATAGACATGGTACATCGCTTAGTGGGCCACTATATAACGAGTTTGGCTATCAGAGGTAACTGTTAACGTGATAGTTGTTGGACCTACCATCCTACTAAAGAGGATTAGCTTCAGTGGTCGTGGTATCTTCCCCTTCTGACTGAGAAGATTAGGCTTGGTCCGATTATTCAGGTTGATCCTACCTACTTTGTTCTTCAGCTTTGACCCTGACAATATTTTTTTGAGCATGTTCACCTTAAGAAATTAGTTATCTCTAGGAACGACATTCTACAACCCTCATTTGTGCACTTTTGGATACATCCCGCAGGCAGTTTCCTGAATCATTCAAAGACAACTCACTTGAGGGTGCTAATGAACAATTGAGCCAGTATGGCGTCATTTGATATCACATTCCCAGTCTGTGACTTAAAATGATTGATATGTTGGTTCGGTGATCCTGTGCTATCAAACGTTTGTTGCGTCGGGACCTCAAATTTTGGAGGATAAGGGGTTGCATCCTATTCGGCAGGATAGGACCTGACAACTCCCTCTTCTTGGAGCTTATTTCTGTTAGCAATAGCATTAAGGCGGGCTTCCAATTCTTCCATTTTAGCCGATTGAGTATTATGCTCATTCTCGACTTCTTTCTCTACTTCAGATGAAGAGACTATGTGATGAGCTTCTTGATCAGAGGTCTTGTTCACTTTTTGTTTCACCTTCGATGTGGACGATCTTCCTTTCCGGGAGGATTCTTGCCGAGGTTGCGACTCAACTTTTTCGAAATTGGCTCTATTGGCAATGATCTGAGCCATCATATCCTGAATTTGATTAATGGTTTCCTGCTGTGCTCGGAGCATGGTATCCTGCTCAGCAACGCTCTTTGAAAGATCTTCAGAATGTTCTGCCATGTGGACGAAGCTCTCATGCCCAGCGAAAGAGCTTGATGATTGGGACTCCACAATAGCTGAGTGTTCATCATCGGAATTGGTTTCTCTGGCTAACATCTGATAGTTAACAGGGGGAATGGCTCCCGTTTGAGTCTGAGTGTGTCACTAGACTCCTTCAAACTCGTCAGTGATTTTTCTGACGGTCGGTGAACAACTTGTCTCAGAGTCATCGGAGCTAGGGACTGATGATCTTCCTCTGCCGATCATGTTAGAAGTGACTCCAAGGTATTCATCCTCCGAAGTCTTCTTCTTGTGAGAATGTCGGTTGAACATCGACAAATTGACTGCGCATGAGCAAAACCGGCATCTCAAGAGGACCTTAGGAATCAGTCATTCACATTAGAATAAGCGAATGACTTGTTGCATCGGTCTTTCTCTCGATATGAACACTCTCAAATCTATTGCATCTGTCAGATTGTAACTTCTATCTTCGGTATTTGATGAGGATTAGCTATCTGTTATGATTTTTAGATAGCCTACACTCCCCAGTTTAAGCTATTAGCTAAGATAACATCTATTTTAGTTGAGGACCGTGAATACATGTCCAAAGTTCAATATGCCAATACTGTGGGTAGCTTGATGTACGCAATGGTGTGTACAAGGCCAGATTTGTCACAGGACATGAGCATGGTGTATAGGTACATGCACGACCACGGGAAGGGTTATTAGGAGGCTGTGAAGTGGATCTTATGGTATATCAAAGGTACTATGGATGTTGATTTGGTGTTTGAGAAGAATAGGAGAAATGGGCAGGATTGTGTTGGATATGTGGATTCAGATTATGCTGGGAATCTTGACAAGTGCCGGTCTACTACTGGATATGTGTTTACACTAGTAAGAGCACCAGTGTGTTGGAGATATATACTTCATTCTATAGTGGCTCTTTCCACTACGGAGACAGAGTATATAACATTGACTTAAGCTGTGAAGGAAGCTTTATGGTTGCAGGGGTTATTGGATGACTTAGGGACTACACAGGATACTATCAGGGTAAATGTGATAGCATATCAGCTATCTATTTAGCAAAGAACCAGGTGTATCATACCTGACAAAGCACATTAATGCCAAGTTCCATTTTGTACGAGATGTCTTGGATGATGGAAGACATTAAACTAGAGAAGATCCACACAAAGGACAATCTGGCAGATATGTTGACTAAAATTGTCACTGAGGTAAAATTTAGTCATTGTTTAGAATTGTTGAACATTCTTCGTTGTTGAGGGCCTTTGGAGGCCATTTGGGTGAACTACGTGAGGCTTGATTCCTTGGGCAATAGGATACGTAGGCAGTCAGTTTGATGCAGCCAGTTTGATGAATTTATACCGACACAATGGTAGAGATTATTAGAGTTCTCATTTGGGTTCCCGACTTGTTGTGGATTGAGTTCGTTATTATGGATTGAGTTTACTTCGTACTTGACGCAACAAGTGGGATGGTTGGTATCGAGGTAGGCTCAGTTTTGGGAAAACTTCACTGAGGTAGAGAATTGTTGAAAAATCGGGTTTTCGGTGAACAGTGTCATCTGTTGACTTATGACAGGCATAAGTCGACTGATGAAATGCCCTGGAATTGTGAAATTTTTTCTGCTCAGTCGACTAATAAGCGATCAGTCGACTGATGATCTGATCAGTCGACTGATTAAGGTTTGTGCAGTTTTTTGTGCATGTTATCAGTCGACCAATGCTTCACATCAGTCGACTGATGACGGGTTCCTGGGCTGTTATTTGTTTCCTGTTTAGTGTTGGATTAAGTGTTTGTATAAATACAAGCACGTTTTTTAGGGTTTATTTATGAGAGTATTGGCAGCCTTTTGACCACTTTGAGTGGGAGAATTTGTGAGGGACTTGAGAGTTTTGATTTAGGGTTATATTTGTGAGATTATTGAGTGATTATAATCTCTATTTGCACTCTTTCTCCCTTTATTAGTGAAATCTATCCCCTCCTTACCCCGTGGACGTAGGCACATTGCCGAACCACATAAATTCGGTGTCTTGCTTGTGTGGTGCTTGGTTTGGTTGTTGATTTGTTCTCCTATCTTGTTTGTGTTTTCGATTCCGCTGCGCACAACAGTAGCTTGTAAACCTTGGTTGAAATTTATCTGCACAAAATGCTAGTTGCCTATATGTATTGAATAGTTACTAGTAAATAAAATAAAATTTGTCATCGATCCAAAAATACTAGGAATAGACCCTTGTCTCTAAAATCGTAGCTATAGGAAACATTTTTTATATTTGAGAATCGAACTTAGGACCTTGGGAGTCATATTAGAATCTCCCAACCATCTGAATCACTCACGATTTCCCTATAGAAAACTAATATTAAATTTGTATTTTACATATTTACTATTTTTTAGCTATTTCACTTTTCCCTCCATCTTAAAATTTGAGAACATATACCCTGGTAATCTCAAGGCTACGTACTGACCCTCTTAGTGTTTCATATAGAATAAGAAAGTGTTGGTTGTAATATGGATCTAGCATCTTCATGGTGCAACATAAATATTGATTTTATCAGAATCCCACATAAAGTAGGGATATCAGTGCCATTCAGGGATGGGTAGAGGGTTAGTTTGGAAATTTTATCCCTAAACTTTATGGTTAAAACATATCCACTCCTGTAGAGATTGTATTAATATGATCCTTTCTCGTGCAAGGTCCGAGAAAGTAGATCCATATTAGAGTTTATTAAACTGGGCTCTCTGAGAGGACATGAGACTTGAGAATAAGATGTGCTGGTGGATGATCATTCGTCATTCACATTATGATTTTGCTCGAATCTATATAGCGGTGCTTTCTTAGTATGCATCATACCTTAATGGATTGTTTCCAAATAAAACGTTTTAAAAGAAGTGAAAATGGTCAACGTACACACTGAGTTACAACCTGAGTTTACACTTAATATATTGCTTTGTCATTAAATATGTGGTACTTTCATTTTTCATACCTTTATGCTTTTTCTTTCTTAATCTAGTCCTATAATGCCTTTATATGGGTTTTCTGACCCTTAATTTCATCACAATACTCGTTACATTAGCTATCTTCTTCATTTTCACTACTATAAATGCTCCTATTAGCAACAGTATCTTATTTAACTGTTGCTATTAGAACATACTAGCAACGGTTATTGTGGTTTGTTTTTATTAGAAACGGTTCTCTAATTAATAAGAATTAAATCTCTTTAAAAAATTGTTATAAATAAACTATGTAAAATCTTAAAAATCCAATGTGGATTCAAACAGAAACTAAAGAAGATTTTGCAATGGTAAAAAATTGGAGAAAAGGGAAGTAAATCGTGCGGATGATTTTCTCTTGCGGAAAAAAAGAGAGGGAAGGATTAGGGGCGACAAAAAATTTGGGGAAAGTTAGAGGGAATTCTAGGGCGCCTAAAATTAGAGAAAATAAAAAATAAAACGACCCCTTTCATATAGAAAGTTTCATTCGCTTCTGATTCCGCCCCCTCAAAGCTCTAACCCTAGCCCTCCTGCCGCCGCTGCCATGACCACCCGCTTCAAGAAGAACCGCAAGAAGCGCGTCCACGTCAGCGCCGACCATGGCCACATCGGCAAGCACTGCAAGCACCCCGACGACCACGGTAACGCCGGAGGAATGCACCACCACCGGATCCTCTTCGACAAGTACCACCTCGGCTACTTCGGCAAGGTCGGCATGTGCTACTTCCACAGGCTATGCAACAAATTCTACTACCCCGCCGTCAACGTTGAAATGCTTTGGTCTTTGGTCCCGATTAGGGTTCTTCTCTGTAGGGTTTTTTGAGGGTTAGAGTTTTCTATGGAGATGGGATTCGACGCCATGGCCAACGACTCTCCAATGGTTCCCGCGGATGCGAGGGAAACCGGGAAGAAGAAGAGGGTAAGCTATCGGTTCGAATTTCAAAATCGAATTTTTGGGCATTTTTTGGATTTTTGAGGATTTATTGTTTGTTTGGGTGTTTGTAGGAGAATAGGTCGGCGAAATTGAAGCAGTGTAAGCTTGATGCGATGAGGGAGCAATGGCTTTCTCAAGGTATTTTAATTTAATGTAGTTTATTTTAAATTTTCGAAATTGGATGTTTTTGTTAATTTTAGGGTTATTGTTTATTGCATGTTGAACAATCGAATCCCTTTGGTAATTTTTCTATTTATCCTGTGAATATCGTTGTCGTTCACATGTAATTTGTGTGGACATTTGGGGGAATTGGATCAACTCGATGCTGTCTTGTCAATTTGATATTTTTCCTGTGCTTTTGAGATGATTGATTCATGATACATAATATCTTACTATTTTCTTCTTATTCTTTGAGATTTGAGAATTAAATTTGTTACTAGGTTATTTTTCTCTCGCATATGAGAAAAAAGGATCTATTTTCTTGACTTAAAAAAATCTCTTCGTACTTTTGCTTTTGCTTATCTTTATATTTTTTTAGTTGGAAAAAGTGATAAATTATCTTATTTCTTTTTTCACTTGGCAGAGTTGGATCCTAAAAATTATGATGAGTTTAATGTATTTGTTAAGTTCCATAAAAGAAAGATTGGGTCTTGGAGATTATCCACATGAGGATACCAAAGATGTTTGTGTAAGTTTTATTTATGATTCTTCTTCCTTAAAAATATTTCTCTTAGGTTACGATACCAAAGATGTTTGTGTAAGTTTTATTTATGATTCTTCTTCCTTAAAAATATTTCTCTTAGGTTACGAATCTAAATTTTTGACGATATTTCTATGAGGTTATGAGGAAAGGAGTTAAGATAAGGTTAAGAGGAGGTACATATGAGAAAAGGAGATCTTACAACTTAGCCTATGAATGTTATTCTGTTAAATTTATTGCACTGTTAATCCTAGTCGTAGAATGCTTTCATAAAATGTTCCATCTAGAATGTCTATTGGCTCTATTATTGCAATAGAGGTAACTCCGGTACCATCTTATAGGAAGAAAACAGAGCTCGTGATCTCTTTTATGCCCTTTGGATACCTGATCTTTTCATGGAGAGGGTCCAAAATTATGGGCAGTACCCACTATTTTGCCCTAATGAAGCTTCGGGATTGGCTGATTACTGGGGCGAGGAGTTTGAAAAGCTATACACAAAATATGAGAGAGGTAAACCTTTCTTCTAGTTTTCATAGTCTGAGTTGAGGTGTGAGAATCAGCAGTTAAAATTTTCTGTTATATCTGAAGGGCCAAAAAAGGTTGTTCAAGCACAAAGCCTCTGGTTTGAAGTTTTGAAGTCTCAGATAGAAACTGGAACACCATCTATGCTATATAAGGTATCACGAAAACATCCAGAATGCTTTACCAAATTTTTTTTTGCATTTTTTATGAGTATTATTATTTTTATATGTAGGATAGTTGCAATAGGAAAAGTAATCAACAGTACCAGGGGACCATAAAGTCTTCAAACTTGTGCACTGAAATAATAGAGTTTACAAGCCCTGCTGAAACTGCTGTGTGCAATTTAGCTTCCATTACATTACCACGGTTTGTTAGGGTAAGGTACTGAATCTTTTTACGTTTATGGAAAATGTCTTAATCAAGTTTGCATAGCAATCATGGGTAATTTTATTCTATTTTATTTTTCAGGACGTTCCTATAGAATCACACCCATCTAAGTTCGTTGGAAGCATTGGATCAAAGAATATATACTTTGATTTTGACAAATTGGCTGAGGTTTGTTTCTTATGGTATTTAGTGATCTTGTCCTATTATCACATACATTGTTTGATTGCATTTATTCACTTGACATAACAGGTTACAACAATAGTTACAGAAAACCTCAACAAAATAATCGATGTTAATTATTACCCTGTTGAAACTGTAAGAAGATCGAATATGAGGCATAGGCCAATTGGCATTGGTGTCCAGGGTTTGGCTGGTACCTTCATCTTGCTTGGCATGCCTTTTGATTCACAAGAGGTAGTTGCTAATTTTAAGTGATTCCTCAAGGGTTCTTGATTTCAGTGCTATTAAAGCAAAATGTAAGTAGCATTTGTTGTCTATGCAGGCTCAAAAGCTGAACAAGGACATATTTGAGACAATATATTATCATGCTTTAAAAGCTTCTTCAGAAATTGCTGCAAAAGAAGGCACATATGAGACATATCAAGGAAGTCCCGTTAGTCAGGTGTGTGTCAGCTTCTGCTTGTTACTAGCATTTAAACAATTATTCCATGAAACCTCATATGTTGAGGCATCAATCTTATGAAAATTATCTTGAGTATTCTGACATAATATTTACTTGCAATTCCTTAAATATAAGGATTTTGGTTTGATATCATATTGATAATATGAAAACATCTAGTTAATATATATGTCATGAGTGGTTCATGATTATATGATTATATCTTTTAATACAATATTAACCTGCAGAAATGGATAAGAGCTCTATCTACTCAAAATGCGTTGGTGCTCATGCCTCTAAGATTGCCTAATCTAAAAATTTTCATTGTGAGCCTTGAGAGAATGTTAGTGACAATGCCCTGGAACATCCTTTGGGAAAATTAGTGTACAAATATGTGTAGCCTAGATCAATATAAAGTTTCACTCCACTTGACATTATTTATAGTGTTTTTTCGTATGTAATGGTATTCATGTATTTGAAGTTGTGTTATCCTTTTATATAATATTTTTGATGCTATACATGAATATTTTAAAACTATAACTATTTGTGAATATAATGTCAATAACTATTAAAATCTGTAAAGGCTTGAATTTTCTTTTTTCTATTTCTAAATTTCTATTACTTTTGGCAGGCATGGCATGATATGGATGGAGGTTGCAAGGTGATAGATGGTGAAGGGGAGATTAGTTTGGTGCGATGCAGTGGGAAGAAGAAGCCAGAGACGTGATGAAGGAAAGGCTTGCAACGTTGATAAGACATAGTGCGATGCAGTGGGAAGAAGAAGCCAGAGACGTGATGAAGGAAAGGCTTGCAACGTTGATAAGACATAAGGCACACTGTAGTCTTTATTGTTCAAGTCTACATAATCATGGTTTATTTCTTTTCTGCTGTAGGTATTATGGGTAGGTTTTGATTTATTAGATTTGCATTTCAAATTTAGAGGCCGAGAGTGCGGAGCGATGAACCATGTAAACCTATGGTCTAAAGAAGTACAGGCTTTGTAATTAGCATATTGTTGGATTTGTTAATAAAACATGTGTCAAACACTTGTTATTTGTTTAATAGAATTGCGTTTAAATTTATTTACAAATGTTATTATTTGTTTTATTTTAATTATTGTGAAAATAAGCATGATATTTACGTGGTTATTTTAGCTGTTAATATGCTTTAGCAATTATTAGGATTTCTAACGTGAACATTTTATTATTTTATAGAATTAAAAGTTAATCCTTATAGCAATGGTTGCCTCCCGTTGTTAATACATTATAGCAATGGTTGAGATTTGTTGATGTGGATTTTTTATTTTTTTATTAAAAAATAATCTAATAGTAACGGTTGTTACTTTTGCAACGGTTGTACACCATTGCTATAAGCTAATTACAACGGCCTTATTAGTAACGGACTAATTGCAACGGTTTTAACCGTTGCTAATCTATTAGAAACAGTCCATACCATTGCTAATAGGCTTATTAGTAACAGTTTGAACCATTACTAATAAAGTCTTTTGTAGTAGTGTTTACATGCTTGCTTGAATGCTTTCTGATAGTTCTGATTGCGCATCTAGCTACAGAGCCTTGAGGACTATCTTTCTCTTATTGATCGCATGTACTCAGTTATTGTCTTTCTAGTGTGTCAGAATATTCTTTATCATGTATCTTCCGTTCCTCTTTCCTAAACATTGTTACTATCATATCTCCGATTATGTGATATTTGATGTAGGACGCTTAACGGAAAATTTCATGGAGGATTCGGACAATCACTTGCTAAATACAGATTTATACGTATTATTGACTTCCGCAAAGAAATAATCATATCTTCCAACCCGGAAGGTATATATATATATATATCGCCTATCTCGATGAGACGGATCCAACCAGATAGTCAGATTTTTAAAATCTCATCAATAATACCTAGTTTTGACCGAAATCCGAAAATAATCAGCTTTTAGTTTATTTTTAGTAATAAAGTTGGAGTTTATTTAGATTAGAAAATTAATTTCAATATTACAGTCAAATTAGATTAGGAAACAAATTTAATTTTGATTCATAATTTGTTTCCTATATTATAAGGTGTCTTTTTAGGATAGAATTTGATATTTTCTATTTATTTGTAATTCTAGTCTTACTAGGAGTCTTGTTTCTAATTAGGAAGAATCATGTAACTCCAAAGAATAATATTTTTTATTAATGAAAATTTCTCTTTAATATTTTTTTCATGGATTCGAAGTTCTTCATGGATTCAGAGATTGTTCTTTGTGCATTCAAAGAACAATCCTTGGTGGATTCTGAGGTTTTTACTTCTGTGCTTCATTAATTAGTATCAGAGACTTATTTTTCTGATCCAATGTCAGGCGATGAAGCCCCTATTTCTCGAACTATGTTCGATGAGTTGAAGACCGATGTTAATCAGATTAAGACTACCGTAGATCGACTTACATCGGCAATGGAGTGTCTGAATACAGTAGGAGTTCAAAATCACGTTGATGATCGCCAACGACGCGACCTAACTCCACAAGATGAATTCAACGGCGATAGCGATTACTATGAAACCCCACACCACGGTTATGATCGCATAGACTGCCGATGACAGGACAAATATGACGCTAGAGGATTAAAGATATCATCCTTCAATGGAAAGCTTCATGGTGATGATTTCCTTGATTGGATTGATGAAGTGGATAAGTATTTTGAGTATGAGTAATTCTAGAAGATTGAAAAGTTAAATTAGTAGTTTACAGACTTAAAGGAAAAACATCTACATTGTGGGATGAAATATTGATAAATCGAAACCATCAAGGGAAGGATCCGGTTCGAAGGTGGGCAAAGATAAAGAAATTATTGAGAAATAGTTTCTTGCCTTCTAACTACAAATAATGTCAGGTGTCTTTGAAAGATTCTTTTACTTTAGCCAACACGGTTTGTTTAGCGAAGAAGGTGGAGTGAGAACTTGAGCAGAATGACAAAGGACCTTCATCATGGATATTTTTTAGAGAGTTATCAAACTAGTTATAATTATGGTGTCACGCCCCGCTTCCCAAAATACCGAGGAATCAGAACGTGAACAATCCCACGATATTAGATTGAGGAGAATAAATAAAAATAAAAATTTCTTCTCAACCTAATACGCTAAGCGTCAAACAATATACAATGCGAAGTCACAGGTTCCTGATCACAATTAGCAAGAATATAATGAACAACTCAGAATGGAAAAGAGACATATCACAAATAGAATATCATCCGAGACAGAGAGTTTCGGTCAAACATGCCCTTTTTACAAAACAGTCCAAATAAGTACTAAAGAAATATGAAAATACACCGTTTAATAGGAATAGAAAGGAAGTATTACAAATAATAAACTAAGGACCATCAAATAACTAAGGAAATAGCTAAGGTTCAACTTGTTCTTCTGCTCCGTCTGCAAGGCACTCCTGCTGAGAATCCTCTGGCTCCTGTATGATTCTGAACTGAGGCTGTCCTTCTCCTAAATCTGACGTACACCAAAGAAAATAGGTGTAAATCAGCGTGCATGGCACACTACAAGATAGAGAGAAATAAAAACGATCGAACGACCAAGGGAAAAAAGAGTAATAATAATAGTAGAAGCATGCTACTGGAATACTAATAATCTAAATACAATCTATCACTAGAATATAATAATCAGAAGAATCCAAGAAAATTAACCAAGTAACAAGTCGATCATGCAGCTAACGATCAGAATAATCATCCAAGTAACAAGGTCATGCAACTAAATAGAATTAATACTTAAAAATCTATAACAAGAGACGTAGTACGTCGAGTGAAATAATCCAAACAAGGAAACCCGTAGTACGTCGAGTGAAATAATCCAAACAAGGAAACCCTCATGTATATACCATATGTCTCAAATTATAGATAATTAACCCTCATGTATATACCATATGTCTCAAATTATAGATAATTAAATATTAATCCTGATCTATGTATGAAAACAAATACAACTAGCCTACATCTCACAAGAATTCATACTTAGTCAAGAAACGAGGTCATGTAACTAGCCATCCTATAACAGGTCACCGGTTCACATCTCACACAGAGTCAACGTTCATATTCTCGGATAACTAACTGTACGTATATCCCCTACGTGCATCCAATATCGCTACACAAACTCGGTCAGAGGACTACACGCAATCCGTTTTCAGCTTGGTCCGGACTTAAGCTAAACTCAGATGAATATCAAACTCACGGACCAAAGTGACTACACAAACTTCACTTTGACCCAACAAAACAACCCCAATGGCGACACCGATCCACTGGTGGGAGCCTGAAAGATATATCAACAGTCTTATCCGATTACATGAACATATACTTTTCCACCCCAACATCTCTTGTGTTTCTAAGTCATCAACAAACAAGCCTCTAGGTCTTATTCATGTCACACATGTCACTATAGTTATAAACTCCTAACGATTCTCAATCACAATAAGGAATAATAAATGCAGCTAATTCTATACAATAAAATTATGGCATGTCACATAATTGAAATAAGAATCATGGAATCGGTGGATGATTTGCACATAAAATGGCACGGTCAACAACCATCAATCACACGATCATAAACTAAATTAATTCAAAATAAATAATTCTTTTGAAAAATACATTCCATTCAAATTATCTCTCACCATAATTATTCTAAAAATAATCTCTTAAAATAATAAATTCATAAATTCAAAATAATCTTTTAAAAATAAATTCAAGATAAATTCTCATTAATTCAAAATAGTCTATTTTTTCAAAATAAATTCTTTTAAAAATATTTATCATTCTAAAATGATTTCCTTCTACAAAATAAATTCAAAAAATATTATAATTATTCTAAAACACTATTTATCATATAGTTACGATTCATTTAATACTATTCATAGACCCACGTAGATAATTATTAACAACTCTAAAAATTGTATGAAATAAACTAACGGAACGAGGACCTTGCACATAATAATTTTTGATAATTTAAAAATTAAAATAAATAACAAACGAGATTGGGGATCATGCCTAGGGGTTTCGTCGAATGAATCAACGTTGTCGGTGTGGCGCGTCGATGCTGAAGGGGCGACAGATCTGGCCAAGAGGGTCAGCGTTGACGATGGGGCAGCGGCGCGAGGGAAGGCGAGAGAGGTTGCGGGTGTCGGGTACTGGCGATGGAGCTCAGGCAGGAGGATAGAGAAAGGTTGTAGGGGACATGGGTGCGGATCTGGGTGGTTCGTAGGATGTCGAGGGGTTACGGGGCTGCGGGCGTGGTGGTGTAGAGGGCGGAGCTGAGGGGATGAGACTGCAAGAGGAGGAGCCGGACGAGGGCTGAGGTAGTGGAAGGGCGACTGCAATGGGAAGGGCGAGCAGGATCTTCTGATTTTTCCAACAGTGAGTCTATTCGTCGACACCGGCTGTCGGGCTGCTCTCCAGCTAGGGAGGCGCGGGTAGAGGGGGGCAAGCGCTGGTGATGGGCAATCGTGGGGGAGGGCTCGACGGAAAGAGGAGGAGAAAGCTGCAGTGGCTCGAGGGGTTGTGAGGCGATAGCGGGCAAAGAGGGAATGGAGGCAGTGATGGTTGGCCGAGATGAGTTAACTCAGGAGCTTGGCGGTGAGGGCTTGTGGGAGAAATGGGTGTGGAGACGTGTGGGGGCCCCTAGGAGCGGGAGAGGGAGGTCGAGGATAGGCGGGGGAAGCTCGACGGAGAGAGGAAGAGGGCGAAGGAGACGTCGGGGTGGTTGTGGGCGAGTGCAGTGAGACGTAGATAGGAGGCAAGTGGGAGGGGGTCACAGCATAATGCGGGCTGAGGGAGGGGTGTGGTGATGGAGCGATGAAGGGGGCTGGCGGAGAGAGAAAGAGAGCAGAAAGAAGAAGGGGCGGCGGATTTGGTGAGATGAAAACGATATAATATATATATATAGTATATATATATATATTATATAATATATCAGTATAATATTATATATGATAAGTATATATATATATATATATATATATTCTATATTATATATATATATATAATATACAACGTTTATTATTAAATAATACACAATAGTAGTAATAATACAAAAACTTGTACAATAATACGTAATATTAATAATAATACAATGTATTATACGAAATAATGCGTAATAGTAATACGTAATAGTAATAATAATAGTATCGATAACACAATGAATTAATTCTAAAATTTTTTACTGCACTAAATTAATTCATAAATATCAAAATTATTTAAATAAATATAAAATTTGGACTTTAAATCGTAGAAAATTCTAGAAAATTGATAAAAATACAAATACTCTTTTAAAAATAATTATTAAATATTTTAAAATATCAAAAAATTATTTCAACTAGTATCGAAAATTCATGGGGGATTTGGACAATCACGAGCTAAATACTAATTTATATGTATTATTAACTTCCACAAAGAAATAATCATATCTTCCAACCTGGAAGGCAGATTCTGACATATTATATATATAAATCACCTATCTCGACGAGATGGAGCCAAACAAATAGTCAGATTTTTAAAATCTCATCAGTAATACCTATTTTTAATTGAAATCTAAAATTAATCAGCTTTTAATTTATTTTTAGTAATAAAGTTGGAGTTTATTTAGATTAGAAAATAAATTCAATATTATAGTCAAATTATATTACAAAACAAATTCAATTTTGATTCATGATTTATTTTCTCTATTATAGGGAGTTTTTTTAGTATAGAATATGATATTTTTTTTATAATTCTAGTATTATTAGGAGTCTTGTTTATTTTTCTATTTAAGAAGAGTCATGTAACCCCAAAGAATAATATATTTTTATAAAAAAATCCTCTTTAATATTTTTTTCGTGTATTCAAAGTTCTTCATAGATTCGAAGATCGTTCTTTGTGGATTCAGTGAACAACCCCTGGTAGATTTTGAGGATTTTACTTCTGCGTTGCGTTAATATTTACTTTCCATTGAAACAATGTAGAATTTTGTGGCCACCAAGCTATATAAAGTATGTTATTTTGAGATCTAATCAAATTAGATGTATACATTGCCTACTATGATTTCACAAACTTACTTCTGGTCTATTTTTAATTTTGTGATATATATTGCCTACAGAATAGCATTCCATCGCTAATGCTAATAACATCAATCTCATCTGCGACTACCTGTCCATCACTATTGTATAAATAATTAGGGATGTATTACCATCCATTGTTGAGGTACCTTCCTTCGCTTATATACTGTAGCGATGGAATAATCCACCACCAATGTACATCGGCGATGGATTTTTCTGTGATGTTCTCTTGTTCATCACGATGTGCTTCAGCAGTGGATTCGAGGTCATCAGTAATGGATTTGTCATTGTCTATTTTAAACTAGTGGATGTCCTTGTCTTTATACATGTACGGTTAGCCAAGCCAACTCCTTATGGACTCAATTACCTTTACCCATCCGTCTTTATACATGCCCAGTCATATGTAACTAAGAGAAAGTCTGGCAAGTGGTCAAAGCGAGCAAATATATTATTTTAGTTTATAAGCCATCAAAAAATAAGCTAGGGTACTATAGCTTATTTTTGATGACTAATACATCATAAGGTTTGGCCAAGTAAAAGACTAATATAACCCTCATCATTTCAAAAAATTCCAAGCCTCATTTATCTTCCTTGAACCTCATTTAAATGACTTTTGATCATTTTGATAAGGGTTTTTTAGATATTAGTTCTTTAAATATGAGAATTTTTTATAGTAGTCCCTTAAATTTGAGTATTTTGATATTAATCCCTCAAATTGTCTTAAGTTATTGATATTAGTCCTTCTGTTAGGTTTTATGTTAAAAATCTAAACCATGGTTGGGTTAATATTAACTATAGATGGTATGTTACTAAAACACCATCGATGTAATTCACCCTACTAAATAACATTCTCTCTCTCTCTCTCTCTCTCTCTCTCTCTCTCTCTCTCTCACTCTCACTCTCATTGCATGTTTTGATTAGAGTTTAAAGATTTGGGTTTGTAGTAAATTTGGGGATGAGTTAGGTTTAATCTTGATTAGGATTTAATTATGCAATGATGAATTTTAATTTGATAAGATTTA
This sequence comes from Asparagus officinalis, assembly GCF_001876935.1. Taxonomy (NCBI): domain Eukaryota; kingdom Viridiplantae; phylum Streptophyta; class Magnoliopsida; order Asparagales; family Asparagaceae; genus Asparagus; species Asparagus officinalis. The sequence goes on along the minus strand of NC_033801.1, from coordinate 83,742,486 downwards.
ATTATGCATTGATGAATTTTAATTTGGTGAGGGGCATAATTGTCCCATAAATGCAACAATTATAGATAACGGAATATTCCCCTATAGATTTAACAGCCACTAACTTAAAGGACTAAAATCAACAACTTAAAGCAATTTGAAGGACTAATATCAAAATAGCTCAGATTTAAGGAACTAATATCTAAAAAAAAAACCTTTTGATAACAATGATGGCTTATAAGTCATCCACTTACCAAACACCCTACTATTAAAACTAAATTATAATCCACTAAACTTACCAAACACTTTGGTTTATAATTCACTAAGTTAAAAATCCATTTATGGATTATATGCCAAGTGGATAACTCAAACTTGTTAAATATGCTCTAAGTGACTAGTCTTTTTTATTTCCAATGGAATTTCTATCTAGCTTTTTTTTACTGCCTCTAGGGTGTTCATTATGTGTAGGATCTCCACGTCCCTCAACCTAAAGTAGCTTGGTGTGGAAGTAAAATCAATCATTGTCCATAGTGGGTTTTTCTGGTACAGAATGAGTCACTTCAAAATAGTTTCATTACTTCATCAAAATAGTTTCATTACTTCATCCTAGAATACGATTAATCCAAAATGGACTAGATGTACTACCCAAGCAGTTTACCAAAAAAAATTGATAAGTCTGGCATTTTTAGCCCACCAAGCAAAACCAGTGGTTTCTTGGTCACAACCAGCTAAAACCAGTTAAAAGTATATATGGAACCTCCTCAGGGAATATAAGGCCTTCATGCGGCTAATCCTAAGCTGTCATCCAAGCATGAGTACCTTTGTTTAAGAGAATATTTTTAGTGTAGAAAGTCTCAAATTCAGGATCCTCTATTATGCTGAGTTCTTGGGAAACAAAGTCTTAAGGCATGTAGGTTCAAAGCCAGATTGGCTAGCCTAAGAGCACTCATCCATAAACAAATTACTGGTACAAATAACGTAAACAAAGCCTTACTTTCCTATATATATACAATATATATCTATGGATATTGACATAATTCATTTCATTCTACTTTATAATACTTCATTAGATTTAGTTTTGCTTAACCTTTAGTTCGGTCTTATTTCGATTCCTTCTATAAAATATAATTTTTATTATAAAAAGGAGTATTCATGTCTCATTACCGAGGATCTTGCTTCAAAAAATACACTATCTGGGGCTTAATTAGGATTAACTACTAAAATACCTAGATCCGGAAGTGATATTAAAAACCTATTACGTACTACTTAAAAATCACAATATTGTATTCATCTAGAAGATAAATAGAAGTTACGTTTTACAGAGCATCAATTACTTAGATATGTGTATATTGCTAAAAAAGCCAAGAGGCTTGGGTGGAATATCAGAGATGGTGCACATTGCTAATTATGTGCATATTGCTAGGTGCTGAAGTAAAATCTAGCTATAAATTTTTTGAGCTAGGAATATTATGCATATTGCTGGAAAAACTCAAAGTTGTCAAATATGCTCTAATTGACCAGTCCTTTTATTTACAATAAAATTTCTAGGTAGATGTTTTTTGAGTGCCTCCAGGTTGTTAAAGGCTCTATATTAATCCAAAAAACATTGAATAGCCCTCTTTTTCGCTAAAACACAAAAACAAATCTCCCAAGAGTTTTTAACAATCTAACTTCATCCCCAACAAGAGAGGAAGGTACCAAAAACTTCCTTCACTATTTACATACAAAGCCTTTTAATTTCACAGTGTATCTTTTATCTCTAAATCATTTACTTGGGGTGTCAAACTTATTTTTGATATCAACATAGCAAAAAAACCTATTCACAGTTCTACAAAAGATTGAGCAAAAAAAGAGAAAATAACCATAGAGATAAAAAAAGGTTTTAACAAAATTTGACAATCAATTAATTACTTATGACCGAAAAAGAGATTCAACGCAATTTGACAATCAATTAATTACTTTTTTCAGTTATTATGTTTTGCTTTTCATTCATGTATTCATATTTTATTTCTTGTAGTTATCTAACTTTCTCTATTTAATTAGTAATGACTAATAATACATCATTAAGTGGGAGAGATAATCAAAAAAGCAAGGGTGTAGTTCCATCAACACCTCCACCATCTCAACCCCATCAGTCCATGCATCACGGCGATAGTGGGTATTTTCCATTTCAGCAGTCATACTTTGGACAACCACCTCGTGCATACCCGAACATGCTATTCCATGATGACATTTACTTTCCAATGCACCATCATTTGAGGTCATATACGAACATGTTAAGTTCTCCCACTTTGCCTCCATAATTTCATAGTCTTAATCTTAGTGGGTTGATACTTTCTCCCAATAGTGGTTGTGGCTGAACTCCCGAATCAGGTTCTAAACGGGTCCTCATAGAAGAAGGGGTAGAAACATCACCAAATCTAAAGAAGAAGACGAAAAACACCACATCAAAGAAAAAATAGTGAGACTGGTGGTTCTCAAGGGCCCCAACATTTGTTTTGGGATTCCCATTATGATGATGAGCCCATTCCATTTCTTACCGACTTTGATACAGGTGTATCTTCTCTTTGGAACTTAGCGATCCTCATGGGAGCTTGAGGATAGAGGATTCTCATGATAGCATGAGAATAGAGGTGTGAAACAACACAGTAGAACACAGGTGGAAGCGTGAAATAAGACGACGAGCAGCAGATTCGAAGAATCCTGTTTTCAGCTCGTGAGTCGACTCATATATGTACATGAGTCGACTCATCAGGTTGAGTCGACTCATGCCTGTCATGAGTCGACCCACAAAACCCAATCATTTTATCAAAAGTTTCTGACCAAACGATTCATCAATTTACGAGTCGACCCATATGTCATGAGTCGACTCATCTCAGTTACGAGTCGACTCATAACTGATTTTGGGGTTTCTTCAGCTTTCGGGCGAGTCGACTCATTACAGTCACGAGTCGACTCATCGATGGTTTCCTGGTTTGTTTGAGTTTCTGTTTGCACGAATTCCTGTGGGGTTTGGGCTTGGTTATTTACCACTTTACCATCCACATTGTTCCACAAATAAAAGGGATTGTTTTATGGTTTTAAAACAACCAGGAGAGTTTAAAATTGTAATTAGAGAATTGGGAGAGATTGTTCTTCAATTTTAGTGAGATTGTGAGAGATTTTAAAACTATTTTTATTCTCATAATCTGGAGAAGGTGCTCGCACGGCAACTCGTATCAAGTTGGTATCAGAGCGATCAGATCCTGCGAAGGGGGCATCCTATGTATGGTCCTGACTCGATCGCAATACAAGAAGCTAGGCGAGGTCCTTATTTCATTTGAAGAGGTACAGAAGATAAGGAGGGAGAAGATGTCTGAAGCAGATAACTCAGCAAGACTTGATGCTATGGAGAAGCAGATAGAGACAATAGAGACTACTCTTACTCAGCTCATGGGTCTCATCAATGGAGGGGATAAAAAGGAGGAATCTTCTTCGAAGGGTAAGAAGAAACTTATTGAGTGCGATGAAGAACGAGAGAAATCAGATTCGGAAGAAGAGGCCGAGGTTGTTAAGTCTGCTTCACATACAGGGGGGTAAAAATTATTACCAAAACTTGAAGATTGATTTCAAAGTGGAGATTCCTTTTTATGATGGGAGTGTCAATGTGGAGAAGCTCAATGAATGGATTGAGCGTATGGAGATGTACTTCACTCTCTATAGATATTCATCCAAGGAGAAGATCGTGTTCACGACGTTGAAGCTTTTGGGGTACGCGTTGACGTGGTGGAAGTCCTATTACAAATAGAAAAAGAAGACGATATCGTGGAATAAATTCAAGGAGCTACTGAGAAAGCAGTTCTATCCTATGGGGTTCCTCGAAGAGCGTTGGTACAAGTGGTACGGCTTGCGCTAAAGATTCAATCACGGTTCAAGAGTATATGACGGAGTTCCAGCAACAGGCGATGGTTCTAAACATCGCAATGGATGAATACTCCATTTTCATGAAATACATGGCGGGTCTGAATGATTATATCCGAAAGGAGATAAAGCTGTTCACAATCGAGATGATTGCAGAGGCGAGCGTGATGGCAATTGCCATTGAGGGCAAATAGAAGAAGGGCAACGAAATAAAGGGTGATTCCAAACAGTCGGGAGGCAAGTCTAGTGGCTCTCAACATAAGGATGAGAAGAAGAAGGGTGATTCGGGGAAGGCAGGATTGACATGCAATCACTGCAAGCAGACAGGGCACGTGGCTGATCGTTGCTGGGAGAAGTACCCTCATCTAAAACCGAAAGGGTTGCATAAGAAAGAGGAGAAGAAAGCATACGTGATAGCGTAGGATCCGAATGAGGTTCCTGGGATGACAGAGCCCAACAACAGCAAAGCCGCGAAAGAAGACGATGACCCGAGGGAGCAGCTCTTTGTTTAGAAGTTGCAGGTCAAGACCAGCTTGGTGGATGTCATTGTAGATACAGGGATTCAGAAGAACCTGATATCAGAGGCTCTAGTCCAGAAGCTGGAATTGAGGACGTTGAAGCATCTGAAGCCCTATCCTTTAGGATGGATTCAGAAGGAGGCGGGATTGAGTGTGACGAACCAGTGTACCTTCAGGTTTGCACTCCACGAGTCGTACATCGACGAGGTCACATACGATGTCGTTCCATTGGATGTTTTCCATGTGATTTTAGGCAATCCCTATTTATGGGATAGACACGCGGTTTATGATCGGCGGGCCCAGAAATATATGTTCACCAAGGGAGGCGAGCAATTTATTTTTTGTTCGGCTTCTCTTCCATAGGAGACGAGTTTGGTGACGGTGACTCAGGCCAAGAGGTTAGTGAATGCGGGCAGGTAGTTCGTTTTGTTGTTCATTCGGCCTTATGAAAAGCAGCTGAGTAGGATATGCTTGTCCACCTTGAGCAAGCTTCAGGAGGGAGATCTTGATAGTTTGAAGGCCAAGTATGTGGACTTATTTTTGGAAATCACGGGACTACCACCACGGCGAGGTGTAGAGCATGAGATTATGTTGTCCGACGAGAGTTCCTTGCTAAACATAGGCCTATACCACACATCAGTACAGGAGTCCGAAGAGATCAAGAAGCAGGTTCAGGAGCTCTTAGAGACAGGAGTAATAGTGCCGAGTTGTTCACCTTGCGGGTCGTCGGCGTTATTGGTGCTCAAAAAGGATGGAGGCTGGCGCATGTGCGTGGATTACCGGGCGCTCAACAAGATAACGATCAAGGATCGTTACCCACTACCATGGATCGATGATCTTATGGACCAGTTAGAGGGAGCGAGGTTCTTCACGAAGTTGGATCTGAAGTCTGGCTATGATCTTATGGACCAGTTAGAGGGAGCGAGGTTCTTCACGAAGTTGGATCTGAAGTCTGGCTATCATCATGTAAGGATTTGGGAGGAAGACACTTGGAAGACGGCGTTCAAGACCAAACAGAGCCTGTTCGAGTGGTTGGTGGTGCCGTTTGGGTTATGCAATGCTTCGGCGACTTTTATGAGGCTCATAAATGATTTGTTGCGACCTTTCATAGAGGATTTTGTGATTGTGTACCTTGATGATATTTTGGTGTACAACAGGACCTGGGAGGAGCATCTTGTTCATGTGGAGAAGGTGTTTAGAGTGTTGCAGGACGGACAACTGAAGCTCAACGGGAAGAAGTGCGAGTTTGGGAAGGACGAGTTGGTGTAGAGTGTTGCAGGACGGACAACTGAAGCTCAACGGGAAGAAGTGCGAGTTTGGGAAGGACGAGTTGGTTTATCTCGGCTTCATCGTAGGGAAGGGCCAGAGGAGGATAGATCCGGGTAAGGTGGCGGTGATCACGAAGTGGCCAACGCCGAAGATAGTGACTGAGGTGAGAACCTTCATGAGGGCTTGCCAGTATTTACGCAAGTTTATTTGATATTTTTCGACTTATGCGGCACCGTTACATGGCCTCACAAAGGCTAAGGTTCAGTTCGAGTGGGGGAGGATGCATGAGGAGGCTTTTCAGTTGCTAAAGAGGAAGATCTCGGAGGCACCGGTGTTAGCATTGCCGAATTTGCAGCGGACTTTCGAGGTGGAGACCGACGCGTCTAGTTATGCGATGGGTGCGGTGTTAATTCAGGATGGGAAGCCGGTGGAATACCATTCTGAGATGTTTTCGGGTGCCATTGCGAACTACCCGACCTACGACAAGGAGTTCTATGCACTGTATCAAGCAATTAAGCATTGGAGGGTATACTTGTTGGGGAAGGAGGTGGTTGTGCACTCGGATCACAAGCCGTTGGAGTTCTTACATGCCCAAACGAAGCTACAACAGACACGGCACATGAAGTGGATGTCTTATTTGATGACTTTTAACATCATTATTAGGTACAAGAAGGGGGCGACGAACAAGTTGGCCGATATGTTATCTTGTCCGTCGGTAAGGGCTTTATTGGTGGTGACGCGTATTCAGCCCTTGGTTCTTTTGGATTATGTACAGCTATACGCATCCAGTAGAGACTTCGGTAGTGTGTTAGAGCAGGCGAAGGTTGGCCAAAGGGGGGAGTATGCACTTAGAGAGGATGGCTTGTTGTATCGTGGGACATCACTATGCATTTCAGAGGATGGTGATAGGTTGCAGTGGATTAGGGAAGCACATACCTCGCGTGTACAAGGGCATTTTGGAATTCAGAAGACGCTTCTCAATCTACGGCGACATGTGTTTTAGCCACGGATGCTTGATGATGTAACCAAGTATGCTGGAGGGTGTAAGTTATGCTGTATTTCGAAGCCTTCTAACAGGAAGAGGGGATTGTACCTACCACTACCGGTTCCTTCTAGGCCGTGGGAGAGCATATCTATGGATTTTCTAGGAGGGTTGCCGACTATCAAGTGTGGGCATGACTATTTGTACGTTGTGGTGGACCGGTTCAGTAAGATGGTGATCTTGATTCCTTGTAAGAAGACCGTGATGGGAGAGGGTGCAGTACCGTTATTCTTCGAGCATGTGTGGAAGCATTTTGGGTTGCCGAGTTCGATTATTTTGGATCGGGATAGCTGGTTTCTTGGGCACTTTTGGGATTCTTTGTGGAGTTTGATGGACACTAAATTGAAGAAGAGCACGACCTTTCATCCACAAGAAGATGGGCAAACAGAGATAGTCAATCAGACTTTGGTACACATGTTACGCGGGTATAATTCCAGGCATCCCAAGACTTGGGATGAGAGCTTATCATATTTACAGTTTGCTTTTAATCGGGTGATTCATGGATCTTCTGGAAAATCACCGTTTGAGACTTGTTACGGATTCTTACCGCCGAGCCCATTCGATCTTGTGTTTTCGTGTGAAGCTATGATGGATGGCAAGGAGGGGAGTGAGAGACAACGTGCTCAGCGATTTCTAGAGAAGTTTGCGCATATTCATATCGTGGTTGAAGTACAATTGAAGAAATCACAAGCCAAGTACAAGGCAAAGCATGATCAGCATCGGGTTCCTTGTAACTTTAGCATAGGCGACATGGTATGGCTGAAATTGGGTAAGGAGAGGCTAAAAGAAGAAGGAAAGAAGTTAAAGCCTATTCGTTATGGTCCGTTTCGAATTCTCGATCAGATTGGCGACAACGCTTTTAGGCTGGATTTGTCGCCTTACTTAGGCATGTATTCGGTGATCAATACCGAGTATTTGAAGTTGTTTGAGCCTCCATTGCTAGATGATGAAGGTGACGACAAGGTGATCTTGCCGCATGTTGAAGACTTGTGGTTTGATAGAGAGGAGCAGCTGAAGAAAGATTGCATATTGGAGCGGAAGATAACCACGATGAGGCGGGGAACGAAGGAGTCGTTTCTCATTGGACGTCAAGGTCAGGTTCCTAGCAAGGCTAAGTGGTTCAACAAGGAAGGAGGAGCTCGCGAGTTTTCTCAGCTGAAGTTCTAACTTGAAAGGGAGTTCAAGTTCCTAAAGGGGGGACCCATGATACGGGTGTATCTTCTCTTCAGAACTTAGCGATCCTCATGAGAGCTTGAGAATAGAGGATTCTCATGATAGCATGAGAATAGAGGTGTGAAACAATACAGTGGAACGTAGGTGGAAGCATGGAACGAGACGACGAGCAGCAGATTCGAAGAATCCAGTTTTCAGCTCGTGAGTCGACTCATATATGTACATGAGTCGACTCATCAGGTTGAGTCAACTCATGCCTGTCATGAGTCGACCCACAAAACCCAGTCGTTTTGTCAAAAGTTTTTGACCAGTCGACTCATCAGTTTACGAGTCGACCCATATGTCATGAGTCGACTCATCTTAGTTACGAGTCGACTCATAACTGATTTTGGGGTTTGTTCAGCTTTCGGGCGAGTCGACTCATTACAGTCACGAGTCGACTCATCGATGGTTTCCTGGTTCATTTGGGTTTCTGTTTGCACAAATTCCTGTGGGGTTTGGGCTTGGTTATTTACCACTTTACCATCCACGTTGTTCCACATATAAAAGGGATTGTTTTAGGGTTTTAGAACAATCAGGAGAGTTTAAAATTGTAATTGGAGAATTGGGAGAGATTGTTCTTTAAGTCTAGTGAGATTGTGAGAGATTGTAAAACTAGAGAAGGTGCTCGCACGGCAACTCGTATCAGACTTGGTAAGAAAGGGTTACAAACCTAATAAAAGCTTTAAGAGAACTGCTTTTTATATGGCTTCCCAACATATTAATGAGAAGTTTAACACAATATTTAAGTGGGATAATATCATACACCGCATCAAAATTTTACGTACAAGATTTTGTGATATGGAAACATGTCGTAATCTTAGTGGTGTCGGATGGGATGATAGTACCAAGACTATCATCATGAAACCTGAATGTTTGGATATGTGGATTGAGATAAATAAACTCTTGTTAAACACTACATTGATTTTCCATTTCATTTTTGAATTAATTAAAGAATACTTTTCAAGACAAGAGCTTTAAGAATGCTAAGCTTAGACAATACGTTAATAAACCCTTGAGGCAATATGATGATCTCGCCCTTATCATCGGGGATGATCAAGCTACAGAACAATTTGCTAGTGATGCTTAGAAAAAGTTTAACCGTAGTGAGTCCATAAATCTTGAGGATGATGCTGACTCACCTTTGCATACCCCCTAATCCCCTCAAGTACACGTTTTAGATGATAAGAACACTCCTCCGCCTAAGGAAGCACCCAACACATCAAGTTCTAAGGCAAAGTCATCCTCCGCCAAGGTAAAGGCTCGTAAGACCAACCTAGATAATGAGATCATGCTAAAAATAGTGGATAAGATAGATGTATTTAGCACAAACATGAAGTGTGTAAATATGCATTGGACCGAGAAGTTATCCACGGTCCTATATACTCATTTACAAGACTTTACTATTGAAAAGCTAGATACATACTACCGTCCCCTCTTTTTGAATGAGAATGAATCAAGATTATTTATGGGCATATCTGCGGTTGGTCAAAAGGAGATGATTTTTTTCATTTCTCAACAAAGAGGGTTGAAGACCTTCACAATATGAGTGTATGTGGTATTTTGTGACTCTCACTTCTAACATACTTGTGAAATCCACTTACTTTTAGTGAAAGGCTAACATTGTTTAACTTCGTGAACTTCTCTTAGCTCATAATGTTATTTTTGTGTTTGTGGAACATTATGATGATGGAACATATTATTGTAATAGGTAGTAACTATTTATTTTACTTGTGGAGGCCTGATTGTGGAGGCCTGATTCAATATCAGAGCTCGGGCTAATGTCAGCTCTTCTTTTTACTTCATCTATGCTTCCTGATGCTGATCAGTAATGTTCAGTTTTCCTGATACTAATTTCATGTGCAGACTGTTGTTGGTTGGTGATGTTGGTTGGTTGTTGGCAAGGTTTTCCTAATTGGTATATACTTATTCATTTTTGGGTAACTTGTGACTACAGACTGTTTTAGTGTTTATTGAGGTATTGTAGGTTGGTGTTTCCAGCAACCTACAATGTTAAGTTCTGAGATTCATAGTCTGTTTTGTTGTGTTTCCTGATGCTGATTACATGCTGTCTGGATTGTTGGTCGGTGTTGTTGGTTGGTTGGTTGGTGTTGTTGGTTGGTTGTTGGTTGGTGTTTCCTGATTAGTGTTTCCTAGTTCAATTTCGAGAGATTTGTTTTGGGCGGACTGTTTTAGTGTTTCTTGATTCATTGTTAGTTGGTGTTTCCAGCAACCTACAATGTTCAGTTTTCAAGTTTCATAATCTGTTCAGCTGTGTTTCCTAATGCTGATTTCATGTGCTCGAGATTGTTGGTTGGTGTTTTCTGATTGGTGTTTCCTGGTTCATTTATGGTGAGACTATTTTGGGCAGACTGTATTGGTGTTTCTTTGATTCATTGTTGGTTGATGTTTCCTGATCAGTAATGTTCAGTTTTCTGATTCATTTTCCTTCAGCTGTGTTTCCTGATGCTGTTTACATGCGTTTAGTTTTGTGTTCAGTTTAGTGTTCAGGTGTTCGGCAAGATTTGTTGATTTCAATACTGTTTGTGGTTGTTTAGTATAGGCTATGATGATTGTCAAAATTTCTGAAATTAGCAACCTACAATATCGCAAAATATTACACTGGATGGCTAACAATGATGATATTGACCAAGTTCTGAGCCCTAAGCCATAATTTGCATATATATATATGTGGCTGATTTATTTTACATGATGTAAAGACATATTTTCTTACCTTTGATGATGGTACAAAAAAAGATTTACCATCTTTAATTTTCTTACTCATATTTTTTCCTAGTTTGCATCTCGTATGCAAACATTATATACATTATATAGATGATATAGTACTGGTACATTGAGTGGTATTGCCTATGATTTTGAAACGCTCATGGTTTTAAAAACTAACCGCGTTTCCTTTCTTATAGTTGACTCAACTACTCAGTCTCCATTACGTACATGTTTTGTATTTCCAGGTTTGATGCGATTTGCCATGTTATATACGTATTTATCACTAATCAGGTTGTGTACATGTTTTTATAGGTTTCATAAGAATTTTTAGCTAATTCAGGTACGTATTTTAAAAAATTATGAATAATTAGGTTATTACAGGTCTTGTTTGTTTTTTCTTGGAAAACAGGTTTATTTCATGTCAAAAAAGTTTATTTCATGTCAAATCAGGTACGCAGTTCATAGCAATTGAATCATGTTATTCTAGGTTTCATATGATTTTTTAAGGCATACAGATATTTATAATGAATTTGATAATTTACTATTTGTTCGTGTTACATTCGCACTTTTATTTTGTTAAGATTACCTCCCATAACGATCACAAATAAATTTGTCTTTAGTGGGGGGTAATCTTACCATGGTGACCATATACATTTTTCCCTATACACTTCAAAACCAACCAAACACAAGAAAAATAGGAAATGTCAAATCAACAAAGGTTTTCCTTTTTTCCATACAAACTAAACACAAGAAAAGTTCATACATTGGTTTCACACCTTATTTTATGTGAGAACCAAACCAAAACAATATATTTCTTGGAAAAGTTTGGAAAACTCAAAACTTGGGTTTCTTTATATGGAATTGCATTTCCCTATATATAGGAAATGAGCCAAACAACCCCTTAAAAAAATAAAGGGTAAAGCTTGTGGAGTAGCCTTCCACTAAGTGCAGATTCTATCAGAACACTCTCATAGAACGAGATGATGTATATCATATATGAATGTTTAGAGATTAGTTTAAGAATTTCCAGCTCTTCTATTTATGATGTAAATCATCTCACTCCTATAAGATTGGTTCTGATAAATCTTTATTTGTACTACACCCTCAGAAGCCAACACAGCATCATCTATAAAAAAATTCGAAAACAACAAATTAGTTATAAAGGACAAAATGGCTCACTCCCTCATAAAGTATTGTTGAAATTCCAACTTCCCCCCTAAAGCATCAATGTGCCTATTTTCCTCCTCATATAATGTTTCTTTATTCAATGAGGCCCGTTTGTGAAACAACAGTTAAACACTTAATGCAAGGAGAAGTGGCATATTATTATTATTTTTTTGTGATTTTAACTAAAATTTACAAACAATTCTAAAAATTTTGAAAAAAAAATATAAAACACAGGCTATAAATTGGAAATTACAAAAAATGCAAAAAAATATAAACAGTTCCATAAAAAACTAAAATTTATAAGCCTTGAAAATATCCAAAATTTACACCAAACACGCTAAAAATAGAAATTATAAAACACACTTCAAATTTTCTAAGAACTACAAACAACCCCCTGAGAATTTGAAAATTACAAAACAGGCTAAAAATTTGAAATTTTATTAAAAACCCTAAAGATTTGGAAATTATGAAAACACACTGAAAAATAAAAAAACCTGAAACTCCAAATTGTAAATTCAGGAGGACGTTGGTAATTTTAGGATTTTTGGGTGTTTTTCATAATTTCTAATTTCCAAGATGTTTCTTATAGATTTGAATTTTTTAGGGCCCATTTATAATTGTGTTGATATTTAGAGGGTTGTTTGTGAATTTCACATTTCAAGGTGCTTTTTATAGTTTCAATTTTGTTGTTGTTTTTTTGCAACTTTAAAATTTTCAAGGGAAAAATGTGTCCAGGCCCCAAAAGCGAAAACTTCATGTGACGATGCCCCATATGGATAAGCCCCATATACACACAGTATTTGTGACGATGCCCCCAAAGTATCAGTTTTCAAAAAAAGCCTAGTGAAATTTACGAACTTGCCCCTTTGATGGGACTAAACTCGGTTACTGCGCCCCCTCCCTATTCAAGTATCCTCTCTCTCTCTCTCTCTCTCTCTCTCTCTCTCTCTCTCTCTTCCACCACTTAGGAGCCACTGAAACTCTCGAATTTTCAATTTTCTCGTCGGATTTCAACAGTGCTAGGTTTTTCGTCGGAAAAATATCGTCCAGAGAAGCAAAATCCGTTAACGACTACGAAATCATTCATCGCGGGGAGCTGAAGGACAAAGACGGTTCATCTGGGGTTGGCAGCGTGGAGGAAGCCACTCAAACCCTTTTGGACATGCAAAGGCAGGTAGTAGAATAGCGAGATCGAAAAAGAAGAACGACAATGGCTGGCAGTAGTTGGGGGTTTGTGGGTTTTTGGATGTTTTTTGTTTTAGTTTATTGGTCTGTATGTAAAAATTGTGGGAGATGTTTGGATGGAAAAATATGGAAATTTTAGGAGGTGTTAAATTGACGTTGGTTCTAATAATTATTCCTAGGTGCGTAAATTCCTCAGTCAAAAATTATGCTATGTATAATATTATTATATTTAAAAATAAGAAATTATTTTCGTGTTAGTTCTAATGGATATCATGATAGTTCTAATATCTGTGTTAGTTCTAGTGGATTTCGTGTTAGTTCTAATGGATATCATGTTAGTTCTAACATGCCGTGGGTTAAAACTAACATAAGAGCCTAAGAGCCTAGAACTAACATGAATTAGAACTAGAACTAACAAGCGGTGAGTTAGAACTAACATACCGTGGGTTAGAACTAACATAAGAGCCCAAGAGCCTAGAACTAACATGAATTAGAACTAGAACTAACAAGCGGTGAGTTAGAACTAATATGCCGTGGGTTAGAAGTAACATGTGGTTGTTTAGAACTAACATAAGAGGCAAAGAACCTAGAACTAACAAGAATTAGAACTAGAACTAACAAGCAGTGAGTTAGAACTAACATGCCGTGGGTTAGAACTAACATAAGAGCCCAAGAGTCTAGAACTAAAATGAATTAGAAGTAGAACTAATGTGTGGTGAGTTAGAAGTAACATAAGAGCCCAAGAGCCCCAGAACTAACATAAGAACCCAAAAGACCCAAGGCCCAAGGCCAAATCAAAGACCTTCAAATATATATTGTAGCTGCAGGGGTTTGAACTCCTGACCTCCTCTCCAAATTCCCAAGGTTTACCACAAGACCAAGTAGCCTAATGTATTTATGTTAGTTCTACTTAATGTTAGCTTTAACATGAATTAGAACTTACATGAAATAAGTTAGAACTAACATGAAATAAGTTAGAACTAACATTAAATAACTTAGAACTAACATAAGTTATTGTTCATGATTGGGTTTTAAAAAAGGCGAGAAATTTCCCTCTCACTTTCCATGTTTTTGGGGACCAGGCGTTTGGGGAAGATTAGTGAAGGGGCAATTTCGGGTTTTTTTTTTCAAAATACAATCTATTTTTTGTACTGCTGATGTGGAGAGGTCTTGAAATATTAAATGTTACTTTTTGGGGCTGAATCACATGGGCCAAAATACAAGGTGTCTGGTCACATGAAGTCTCTATTTTTTTGGGTCTCGACACAATTTTCCCAATTTTCAATGGTAATTTGTAATTTTTATATTTTTCATGGAGCCATATAACTTTCTAATCATGGTGTTTTATGTAGTTTTTTAATTTAGTTTCGAGGAGTTTTTAAAAATTGTTAACTTTTTATAGGATTGTTTGTAATTTTCAAAATTTACGTTAAGCATTCAATCGGTTTGTTTGACATAAGTGACCGCATTGAAATATAGTATAAACAAGGAAATATGCAACTTGATAATTTAAGGGACAAGTTGAAACTTCAAGAATACTTTAAGGGATACAATCATTTTGTCTTAGCATTTACAAAGTCGAGTCCTCGATTTTGTCCAACAATAGCTAGGCCATTTCGGCACAAAGGATATCCCAATTTGATGGCCCCACAAAGTAGGGCCCATTTATCAGTATAAGATAATATAGTGATAGTTTCATCCAACTCTCTTTTTTCTTTTTCTTTTTTTCTTTCTTCTTTTTTCCCGCCCGTATGAAGCCAAATCTATCAACTTTTCTCTTTGACCCCTTTTTCCATCAACCTTGACCTCCATGAAACCCATCATCGTCTTCCAGCTCCTCCTCCTCCCTGCCCTTCTAAATTGTGACCTACCCAACGTCATCCAGTCCGAGTACTCTGCCCTGATTGCCCTCCGTCGAACCCTCAATTCGACCCTCCTCAATTCGTCTTGGAACAGCCTGCAGTGCGTCTTCAATCTATCCTCATGGCAGGGAATCCGTTGCATCAACAATCGGGTCGTGTCGATAACCCTAGAGAGCATCGGCCTATTGTGCCGTATGGACGACCCCTTCGCCCTCTCGAACCTCACTGAGCTCACTCTAGTTAGCTTCAAGAACAATTCGATCTCTGGAACAATGTTTGATTTCTCCTTCAATCCTAAGATCACTACAATCGACATGTCGATGAACAAATTCAACGATCATATATCGAACTCGCTATTGAATCTAAATCTACTAGAGACATTGCAGCTTGATCACAACAAGTTGAGTGGACCAGTTCCTCCCCTTAACCAACCTAGTTTGAAGGTGTTCAATGTCTCGTACAACGAGTTAACGGGTCAGATTCCAACTACATCCAAACTCCAATGGTTTAATGAATCATCCTACACTGGGAATCCTCAATTGTGCGGTCATCCGAGTCCTTCCATATGTCCGGGCTTATCGGGCCCTGAATCCGTTGCCAACGACCACGACAGCGGGTCCAATATGTTCTCAAAATCATCTGTGCTTATAGTTGTATTCGTAGCACTACAAGTCATTGGCCTGATTGCTTTCTTGTGGGTCGTCTTTGTCCTGTACAAGCGGAGAAAAAGAAGAATTAGCATGGGGAAGACCCAGGAGACTAGTGAGGAAGCTAATGGCAACGACGACAACAACAACAAAGAGAAGAGTGAAGAGAAGATCAAAGTCATAAGCGATGCTGTTCAAAGAAAGATTGTGTTCTTCAACGGTGATGGGGGGTTTCACATCGATGATCTTCTCAAGGCATCTGCGGAGAGTATGGGGACTGGGAGCTTCGGGGCGTGCTACAAGGCGACACTCGGAGATGATCGGAATATTGTGGTGAAGAGGATGAAGGATGTCAGTCCTATGACCGATGAAGAGTTTGGCAGTCATATTAGGGCTCTTGTTGCAAAGGAGCATTCGAACTTGTTTCCTTTGCTTGGTTACTATTGTTCAAGTGATGAGAAGCTCTTGGTGTACAACTTGGCTCTCGATGGCAGCCTCTTTGATCGAATCCATGGTGAGTATATAGCAAGCGTATACGTTAGTTCTTCGCATAAATTTGTAGTCAAATGAAAGTCCTCAGGTTTAGTTGACAGATTGAGGATGTTATAACGTTAGCATACATCACTTTCTTCGGTAGATGATTCGTTCGCATAGTTTAGGCTTAATAGATAAGAACACTAGCTAGGCAATAGTTTTCTCACTCAAAATTTATTATTTTACAATCAAAGTAACAATGTGAATGAAACATCAATGATTCAGAAACACCATGATTTAACCATGTTTTTACCATCTAGTTAAGATCAACAACAAGGAAAAACCATTAGAACTAGGGTTTCGTGTAAGATTTTTACATATTTTTAAATCTAGCAATCCGTGTATAGGTAAACCATGATAGTGTTGAAAACGTACATAGCACGAACAGGACCATCGGTTGACTGATAGAGAGTCATCAGTCGACCGGTTCAATCGCTTGAAAACACAGCTACAGGATGTCCTCTGGTTAATCGATTGATGCACTCTTATTGGTCGACTGATGTAGACCTATCGGTCGACCGATAAGAGTGCATTGGTTGACTGATAGTGGATACGAGCTGAAGATGGATTCCTAGCCTGTTTGTGTTTGAGTTGTTTATATAAATAGAAACATGTTTTTTAGGGTTTAGATAGAGAGATATATCAGAGAAAAGAGGTTGTTTTGAGCACTTTGAGAGGGAGATTATTGTGAGGAAGTGCGATCTTTGGTTAGAGTTATTTTGAGTATTTGAGAGAGTTGTAACCCATTGTTTTTCTCCTCCATATAGTGAAATGTCCCCATCCTCTCCCGTGGACGTAGGCAACTTGCCGAACCACGTAAATTCTTTGTGTTATGATTGGTTTTGGTCATTCTTTTGTGAATTGTGCTCGTGATGTTCTTCTCGCGTTGTTTACCGACTCGTCGTGGATTGTGCACACTTCTGCCGGTCACAACAAGTGGTATCAGAGCTGAATTTCAGATCTAGGGTTTGATTTGGATGGAGGAAAACTTGATGTTGGAATCTTGGATCTTAGAGATCTAGGTTTCCATGGAGATAGAGTTGTGGAGTTGCCATTAAAGATCTCGCCTTCCTTGTGCGGTTGGGAGATTGTGTTAGAATCCTATCTAGGGTTTAATTTGGGTAATTTCTTAACTCTATCAAGTTCGAATCTTTCCTCTACAATTTGGAATTAGTAAGCAATGACAGGAGAAAGTGATGAAAGTAGCAAGGCTGCGTCGAGTACAGTTCAGGTTGTACTTTAGAATACAAAAATTAGTGTTGTGAAATATGACGGTAAAATTAATTTTGGATTATGGATGAGTGATGTGTAGGATGCTTTGAATGCTTAAAACTTAGAAGACATGATAATGACTCATGAGAAGCCACCTACGTATGATGAGGTGACATGGGACAAGATAAATCGAAATGCTTGTAGGGTAATTAGATCATGTTTAGAACAAGAGTTAAAATACGATGTGATTGGTGTGACGTCTGTGATGAAGATGTGGAAGATTCTTAACAACAAGTATCTTACGAAGAGTATTGAGAATCGGTTGCACTTGCTGCAGAGATTATTCAGATTCCAGATGTCCAGGGGTATCTCACTTGCAGATCATGTGAACAACTACACAAAGTTGCTGTTGGACTTGGCTAATGTTGATGAGAAGATATCGGATGAGTACAAGGCGATCATTTTGTTAGGCTCATTACCCGATAAGGATTTTGATACATTTGTGGTTATTTTGTTGAATTGTAGATCTTTCATCACCTATAGTGAAGTGACTAATGAATTAACGAATTTCAATTTGATAAGGAAGGATAAAGAGTCTTCCAGAGCTAGCACTTCAGGAGATGCCTTGTCAACAAGAGGAATGAGTCCCTATCCTAGAGGTGGTAATCGAGATAGGTCAAAGTCAAGAGGCCACAACCAAATTGCGAAGAACCAGTGTGATTTCTGTAGAGAATAAGGACATTGAAAGAGAGATTGCCCGAGCTCAGAGAGAAGGAGAATAGCAAGAAGAATGGCCCGAAGTTCAGTAAGGTGAATGTTGCTAAGAGTGGTAACGATTCTGACGATTCATGCTTTTTTTCTATTGATTACTCCAGAGATTAACCATGCGAAAGCATCAGATTGGATGTTGAATTCTGGTGCTACTTATTATGTGACTCCCTGGAGAGATTGGTTTGCATCTTTTGAGAAACTCGATGGAGAGTGTGGTAGTCATGGGAAATAATCAGTCCTGTGGCATTTCTAGAATAGGTACCGTCATGATTCGGATGCACGACGGAGTTGTGAGAGAATTGAGTGAAGTAAGGTTTGTTCATCAACTAAAGAAGAATCTTATTTCTGTTGGAGCTTTGTGTAGACATCAAAAAATGCTTACAGACATTCAAACACCACTCAAGACGATATAGAAGAACAATATACACGTCATCAAGCAACATATGGCGGCGCGGCAGGACATGGTGCCGCGGCTAAGGCGCGGCAGGACATGGTGCCGCGGCTAAGGCGCGGCAGCCTATGGTGTCGCGGCTTAACCGCGGCAGACCAAGGTACCGCGGCTAAGGCGCGGCAGCCTATGGTGTCGCGGCTTAACCGCTGCAACCTATGGTGCCGCGGCAGTTAAAGCAGGATGCTACAGCAGTTATAATACAGTTATCTGATGATTATTTAAAGTCCACGTAGCCGCGACAGCATCAGCTGCCGCGCCTAAAGAGACAGTTATTGACCGGCTATTTCTTCAGTTATCGTCTAAGGAGGCTATAAATACCCCCCTATGGCCATCATTGACAGGGGGGGCATTTCCAGAGCAGATTGGAGCAGAGAGCCTTGAGTTTTGGAGAATTAGAGCAAGAGAGAGAGTCTTTCTTCTTCACAAACATCCTCAAGAAGTTTCTAGCCATTCCTAGAGATCTAAGCTCTGACTTGATCTTTAGAAGAGTGAACATCTTACATCGATAAGATATTCGCTTCAAATTCTTACTTCGATAAACGAAGGAAGAATCATTAAACCCCTCACGGTTCAATCAGAATCTGTGATTTGGTGGTCCACGAGTCAAAGCGCTCCCGGCACAGGCAAAGATCCCACGCAAGCAGCGATCCAAACAACGATCCTGCGTTTGTTTTTCAAGAGTTGTAATTTTCCTTTTGTTGTGTAAAAGAAGTCTTATAAAAAGACTATCTCTTTTGAATTTGTTGTAATCGACCGAAGATATAATGAATTCCATGACAAAACCAACTTTTGACGCAAACACTTTGGAGGCAAAGGGATTCAGGGTAACTTTAAGAACCCTGTAGCTAAAGTTACTAAGGGATCATTGGTAGTGATGAAAGCGGTCAGCGATAGAAATCTCTATTATCTAAAGGGAAGTACCGAGATCGGCCAGGTAGCTTTAGCGGTTTTAGAGATGGTTGGAGTAGACTTTAGCACTATTGACTTGGGCACACAAGAAAAAAATCATTGCAAGCATTATGCAAGTAGAGATTATTGAAGAGAGCCAAAATTGGGAAAGTTGAATTCTATGAGCACTGTATTATTGGTAAAAAGACTAAAGTAAAGTTCATGATAGCCATTCATAGGACAACCGGTATTTTGGACTACGTACACACGGATGTTTAGGGTCCCACCAAGACGGAATCACTTGGTGGTCGATATTAGTTCGTCACGTTTATAGATGACTATTCTAGACGTTGTTGGGTGTACACCATGAAGCAGAAGTGTGAAGTCCTAGAGATATTTATGGAGTGGAAGAGAAGATTAGAACTGCAGATAGGGAGAAAGATCAAGATGTTGAGATCTGACAACGGTGGAGAGTACACATCAGACCCCTTTCAGAAGCTATGTCAAGACGAGGGCATAGAGAGACACTTCACAGTTAGTCATATACCATAGCAGAATAGGATGACAGAGAGGTTGAATCGGTCATTATTAGAGAAGGTTCGATGTTTGTTATCGCCAAGTGGTTTAGAGAAAATCTTTTGGGCTGAGGCGCTCACGTATGCGAACCACCTCATTAATAGGTTACCTTCATCTGCGATAGAGGGGAAGACTCCTATGAAAATATGGTCGGGAGAATCAGCACACGATTATGATCAGCTCAAGGTTTTTGGGTTCTCTGTATTTTATCATGTTAAAAGTAATAAATTAGAACCTCGAGCTAGAAAGGCCATATTTGTGGGTTTCAAGCGTAGAGTGAAAGGATACAAGTTTTGGGATCCAGTTGAGAAGAAGATTGTATTGAGCAGAGATGTCACATTTGATAAGGCTTCACTCTTGAAGTCTTCCAGATCTCATCAGGTAGAGAGCACTCCGACAAAGAGTACATCGTAGGTGGTGGAAATTGATGTAGCTCCACAGTGTCCAGATGGGATTGTATCCATTAGAATGCTAACTGAGGTGACGCTAGTTGAGCATAGTGATGATTTGGAGGATACATGTGATCTAGCAGGATCAGAGATCGACAACTCAGGTTCAGAATTCTATTCCAGTTCGAGACCTAGGAGAGACATACGGTTGCCAGCGAGGTATACAGATACAATGGTCGCTTATGTACTTTCGGTGGAGAGTGTCGATGAGATGGTTCCTACTACCTTTAGAGAGGCTGAACAGAGTTTAGAGGCTGATATGTGGCAAGAATCTATGCAGAAAGAGATGGAGTCTCTTCAGAAGAATGACACATTGGAGCTTGTCAAGCTTCCAAAGGGGAGGAAGGCAATTGGTTGCAAGTGGGTGTATTCCAGTTAGGTTTAAAGCTAGGTTGGTAGCGAAGGGTTATGCACAAGAAGAAGGTATTGACTACAATGAGGTCTTCTCTCTGGTGGTGAAGCACTCTTCGATTCGGATCTTACTAGCTTTGGTGGTACAATATGGATTAGAATTGGATCAGTTGGATATGAAAATAGCTTTTCTTTATAGTGATCTTGATGAAGAATTTTATATCTCATCCATTGGGATTTTGAGCTGCAGGGAAGAAAATTTTGGTTTGTAGATTGAAGAAATTGCTATACGAGTTGAAGCAATCTCCAAGTCAGTGGTATAGGCGATTCGATGGGTTTATGATCGGTAAGTCATACATTAGGAGACAGTTTTATCCTTGTGTGTACTACCACAAGTTGCATGGAGGTGCGTATATTTATTTGCTATTTTATGTCGATAACATGTTGGTTGCTTCCATTTTTAGATCCAACATAAATGAATTAAAGGTACAGCTTTCAAGCGAGTTAGAGATGAATGATTTGGGTGAAGCAAAGTACATTTTAGGGGATGGAGATCAGTAAAGACAGAGATAAGGACAAATTTTTTTGACACATATGGCTTTTTTGAAGAAGGTGTTACAGCAATTCAATGTGAGTATGGAGACGAATCCAGTCAGTGTACCTTTGGGAGCCCATTTGAAGCTTTCAGCTGATCTTTTACTGAAGTCAGTTGAAGACATAAAGTTGATGTTGAAGACTCCTTATGCGAGCGTAGTGGAAAGTTTGATGTACGTCATGGTATGTACAATACCGGATCTATCACAAGCAGTTAGTATGGTTTCTCGATACATGCATGACCCGGGTCCGGGTCATTGCGATGCCATGAGGTGGATTTTAAGGTACGTTCGAGGTACTCTAAATGTTGGTTTGGTGTTTGAACGGGACACTAGTGGTGGATAGTTATGTATTGGTTATGTAGATTCAGACTATGCTGGAGATTTGGATAAGTGTCGGTCGATGACTAGGTATGTGTTCACTTTGATTCGTGCACCAGTGTGTTGGAGATGCACCTTGTAGTATACAGTGGCTTTATCGATGACAGAGGCAGAGTACATGGCGATTACAGAGGCTATAAATGAGGCAATTTGGCTTTAAGGACTTTTGGAAGATCTTGGTGTTTCGTAGCGGACTGTCACTATTCATTATTGTTGATCCTCATGAACAAACAGTCGATGGGGGTTGTCGGCCGCAGGATGCATTTTCGACCCTGACAGCGCTGAGGAGAGGAGATAGGATAAATGATGGGGCCGACTCCTCCTCTGACTTTACGCCCGATTCTGAGCGCGTGGGTTAGGCTGATAACCTACACATGCAAGAATCGCGGGAGTACGAGGCTAGTTTTCCCCGTGGTACCTCCGACGGTCAAGTCAGCTGTAGAACTTGAGTGGGGTTTGGGGAAAGGTCCTTGGGCCATTGAGGTCCTCGGAGCGTACTCTTTTGAGAGTTTTCTAGTTCTTTTTTAACTAAGGTAGGTTCCTTATTTTTATGCAGAAGAAGTAACTAAGCAATTCTCACTTACCTCCTGCGTTCCTCTTTTCTCCTCCTTTTATAGTCTTTTGCCTCTGAGTGGTTGACCCTCGGCTTTGACTATACACAGGAGGTGGCTGAGAGGTTAGCAATAAAGGTGCTGAGTCATCCTTCTCCTTCCAGATATTGACTGACGATTGGAAGGGAAGTCATTCGAATATAGGAGAGAGATGTCCTCTCAGTATCCTGGATTTAACAGATGAAGCAGGGCAGAGAATAGGTCAGTTGCTTAGCCGTCCTTCTCTTTCCAGATGGCGGCTCGCGGTTGGAGGAGAAGTCACTCGTGCACAAGAAAGTATCATGACAATCTTCTGGGAAATGACTTGTAAGTAGAATAAGCGGCTTGGACACGATGTTTGTCAGAATAGAGATCATGATGGGACTAATCAATACTGTTGTCGATTGACATCTAAAGTGAACTTGGTCGGCTCTTATCCCTTTAGTCGAGGCGGGTTGATTTGCGAGCTATCATTATGATTTGGCGACCCGATAGTTGAGTGAGCTTCGGGTCGGGTGTATGGTCGAGTCGCCTACTTCGAGAAGTCGTCTTAATTGCGAGGGGGCGACTGATCCCGCACTTCGAGTCGGCCATGATGACACTTGATCGAAATATGGCGTGTCTGCTTGTCTGGTCGAGAGACTTGACCTTGTCTAGGCTTTTGAGCCTCTAAGTTAGTTTGGACTATAGCTCTCTTGGGCTTATGCAGACATTCTTATGACATCTCTTTGGATGGTAAATTACCATAACAATTGTAATAGCATGAGTGCTATCTATTTGGTGAAGAATCAAGTTTTTCATACGAGGATGAAGCACATCGACGTTCGTTATCACTTTGTTCGGGATGTTCTTGAAGATGGGGATGTGGAGCTTGTGAAGGTCCACACAAAAGATAATCTAGTAGATATGCTCACGAAGGTGGTCCCTAGCAATAAGTTCGATCATTGTAGAAGTTTGTTGTAGATTCGTGCTTGTTGAAGCATGTCGAGGCCATTTGGATGAACTACGGGCGGCTTAATCCCTTTGGACAGGGGGTACGTAGGTAACCACATTGGTACAGCCGGATTTGGAGAGACGACACATTGATGCTCATGTTGATGTTAGCTTAGTTTTGGGAATACTTCGCCGAGGTGGAGAATTATTGAAAACGTGCATAGCAGGAACAGGACCATCGGTCGACTGATAGAGAGTCATCAGTAGACTGATAGAGAGTCATCAGTAGACTGATAGAGAGTCATCAGTCGACCGATTCAATCACCTAAATACACAGCTAAAGGATGTCCTCTGGTCAGTCGACTGATGCACTCTTATCGGTCGACTGATGGTCCTGTTCCTACTATGCACGTTTTCAACAATTCTCCACCACTCTTATTTGCTCAGTCGATTGATGCACT
The DNA here is from genome assembly GCF_001876935.1 of Asparagus officinalis. NCBI lineage: Eukaryota > Viridiplantae > Streptophyta > Magnoliopsida > Asparagales > Asparagaceae > Asparagus > Asparagus officinalis. The sequence continues at coordinate 83,718,788 of NC_033801.1, read as the reverse complement.
CTTATCGATCGACTGATGAAGACCTATCGATCGACCGATAAGAGTGCATCAGTCGACTGATAGCAGATACGGGCTGAAGATGGATTCCTAGCCTATTTTTGTTTAGGTTGTTTATATAAATAGAAACACGTTTTCTATGGTTTAAAGAGAGATATATATCAAAGAAAAGACGTTATTTTGAGCACTTTGAGAGGGAGATTATTGTGAGAGAGTGAGATCTTTGGTTAGGGTTATTTTGAGTATTTGAGAAAGTTGTAACCCATTATTTTTCTCCTCCATATAGTGAAATCTCCTCATCCTCTCCCCGTGAACGTAGGTAACTTGCCAAACTACGTAAATTCTCTGTGTTTGTGATTGTGGTTTTTATAGGCTGTCTAAAAATCAATGTAGATGGCTGATTCCCATCAAGCACTGATAATGGAAGTTACAATTCGACGACTTTCAGAAGGCTATAATTTGAATACTTTCACGAAAATCGACGAAAGTTACAATTCAATAACCTTCACAACAATTGATGGAAGTTCTAATTCGACGGCCTTCACAATCATCAACAAGAGTTACAACTGATGACTCTTGTATTTTAAAGAGCCATGAGGAAGATTACAAGATGACAATTTTCACAACGCTCTAACAGAAGAGTGTACAAGTTGATGGTCTCTTCAAAGCAAAACGCAGAGCTCGTGGATACGTTCCAGACTCAAAACATAGAGCTCATGACCACGTTCCAGACTCAAAATGCAGAGCTCGTGGCTGTGTTCAAGACTCAAAATGCAGAGTTCGTGGTTGCGTTCCAGACTCAAAACGCAGAGCTCATTGCTACGTTTTCAGACTCAAATGTAGAGCCCAACTCTACGTTCCAAATCCAGGATGCAGAGTTCTTGCCCAGAACGTAAATTTTTATGTTTGACTCATTCAAACACGAGTTGAACGGTTCCAAAATCGTTTTGCGTGATCTGAGGGGATCACAATCCTACTAAGGAGCGATTTTAAGGGTTAGTTACGCCCCTAAAACCCCTATAAATAGCAGAAAACTCAATTGAGTTCGGGCTGGATTTTTAAGATCTAAAAAGAGGGAAGATCTTTGAGCATTTTCGGATCTAGAGTTTGGCAACATCTCTTTGCATATCGGAACTTTGGAGGATCAGAATTAGCTCTCTTTGGCCTCGGATCTTGGAGAGTTTGGGGCATCATCATCTTCGGCTAGAGCTTTGGTGAAGGCTTTTCTTGGAGCTTCGTTCTTGGCTTGAAAACCGATTTCGGTTAAATCAAAAGAGGATTAACCTCCTTTTTCAAATTAACTCTTCCATAGAGTTTTAAACTCATTAAGAGTTATTTAACTCGTTAAGAGTTCCAAACTTGCATCGCAAGTTCTCCTCAACGCCAAATCAAGAGGAATCAACCAAGTTTCACGAGGCGAAGCGTTCGGATCGTCAACAGGATACAAGAATCAAACTTCCATCGATACCAAGAAGAACCTAGGTTAAACAAAGGGAAGGGTCTCCTTCAATCCCTTCTCTCTTTTGTATTTCAAGAAATCGATTGAGAGGAATTATAATTTTTTTTCTAAGTTGTTAGAAAGGGATTGCATTAAGAGAATTGTAACTCATTCTTTTTCTATGTTTGTTAGAGAGAATAATACAAATTCAATTCTCCGTTTTCTTCTTCAAAATTTTCCCACAAAACAGTTTTGGTCGTTCTTTTGTGAATTGTGCTCGTGGTGTTCTTCTCGCGCTGTTTACCGACTCTTCGTGGATTGTGCCCGTTTCCGCCGGTCGCAACAGATAGATCTTATGAAAACTTCTCTAAAACATCAAATAATTTGCTACAAAGAACCCTGTCAAGTATATATATACAGAGACGTAACGAAGAGAAAATCCCTATGAATAAAGAATAAGGTGGAGAAAACCCTCTCCTGAATTGAAGATTGTCTCCTGCCAAATTTCGTCTCTCTCTCTCTTTCTCTCTCTCTCTCTTCGTCCTCCCCTAGAGAATTCCTGCTCCAAAAAATTACGTTTCAAAAAAATAAAAATAAAAAGCTTAAGAATCTAGGGTATTTGTAGGCATTGGACCTATTTGCAAATATAATGAATATTAATTATTTATTTTACTCTTCTAATCCTGAGGGTTATATATACGCTAATCCCCTTTACTATTAAGTCCAATTGATGATTAATTCATAAATCTAATTCTAATAAAGTTATACTTAAGGTAATTTCATCATATTGAGTCGAAATACTTGTATATTTTACAATAATCTCCTCAATTAAATATATTATTTAATCGAATAATCCGGGGCCTTACAAAAAGTTTGCTTCTGTATTACTAGTAGACATAAGCTTAGACTAAACCATGTAAATCTTGGTGCTTACATTGTATCCTTTTCTTATCTAGCTTGGAGTAGAGAGTATTTTGACCCAACAACTTGTGCTGAGGAGTCAACCTCGGTGTTCCTTCACTTCATTCTTGGCCAAGGAGCCAAGGATCTAAGAGAGATTACGTGGTGACAACAGCATACCATGTGGCGGGTAATGGCTATGGTGGAGCTGATGTGGGCTTCGGGTCCACGCAGTTCGGGAAGGCGGGTCTAGCTTTGATCAAAGTGATACGTCAAAGTGGTATCACGTGACGTCATTATCAATGACCATCAAAAGCCTCACCCACACTAACAAGAGCCCCGCAAATAGATGAAATGGCCCTAATAAATCTCCGTAAACCACTTATATTTCCAACTTTTCATCTAAACCCCACCTAAGTTAAAATTAAAAATTTTAATAAAAATAAGAGTGCAATTCAATTTCAGTATTGTAAACCTGCCATTAATCTTTTTTTCCCCCTCTCCTCAAGATCCCACAGGTCCTGGTTTCTTCTCTGTCCGACGGCCTCCTTATCGCTAGCTCCTCCTCAGCTTCTGTTGTCAAGATTCTTGTTGGCAGTTCCTATCTCTGTCTTAACGAGTTATTGATACTTTATACGTATAGAATTTAGGATAAGATCTATCCTTTAGTATATTTGCTTTTAAACGTGACAGTAATTTTATCCATGGCTACAACAACTATTAAAAGAGGTTTTCTACAATGATGCTTATAAAGTCGCAAAATAAAATGAGTGATGATTAGCTCAATACTTACCCGATGGCATATATTTGATGTGTTACTATTATTATGTGATTATGTACTTTTTTCAAAATATGAAAACCTTTTAAGAATAATTATTGTATCTTTTTAGTTATTTATTATTTAGTAATATCACTTTTCAAAAATTGATGTCATGTGACCTTGAAGTCACGGGTTCAGATCTCAGAAACAGGTCCCCAGAGTGGAAGTAATGCTACATACATCTGACCTTCCTCATAGCTCACAATGGTGAGAGCATTATACACTAGGTCACCTTTTATTACTTTTTAAAATTTTTGGATCCGCCGCTGATAGGTTGGACCCGTGAAGAAAACGTATAACACTTGAAAACTAACATTGTATCATTGTGTAGATCTTCCCTGTATTTTCGCAATTTTATCCCATAATTTGTTTTCTCAATATACTAAACATAACTACATTATGTTTTTTTTTCTTCTCGCTTTTAGTTTTCTAATTATCGATCACTGACTAATTACTGTCTAAAAAAAGGAGGAAGAGGGGAAAATACTAGAATCCCATTCAAATGGAGCTCAAGGCTCTCAGTGGCCAAACACGTAGCCAGAGCCATGGAATTCTTGCACAGAACAACTAAGAGAGGAGATGAACACTCTGTTCCTCACGGCAACCTCAAATCCTCCAATGTCCTCCTCGAATCTGACGAAGTGGCTCTCGTATCCGACTACGGCCTACTTCCATTAATCCCGGCCCTGCTTGCCCCCAAAAGAATGGCCGCATATCACTCGCCTGAGTACCAAAACAACCGAAAAATATGCAAGAAGTCCGACGTGTGGTGCTACGGCTGCCTGCTCCTTGAGCTCGTGACGCGCAAAACTCCATTGAACTCTCAGGTCCGGCGGATGGACGGAGGGGAATTGGTCGGGTGGGTTCATCGGGCTGTGAGGGAGGAGTGGACTTGTGAGGTGTTTGACGCGGAGATAGCGATGGAGAAGGGGGCGATGCAGGGGATGTTCAGGCTGCTGCAGGTGGCGCTATGGTGCTGCGAGAGCTCGGTTTCCAAGAGGCCGGACATGATGGAGGTGTAGACAAGCTGGTGGAGGAGGAGGAGTCAGTGGAGGAGATCAGTTACTGATGAAGTGAAGTATGTAGATGGTACGTCATAAGTTTTCATCGACGAAGAGATCTGTGTAGAACTCTTGAGCTTCATGGGTAATCTTTTTAATAAAGAGAGGCTGTGACCATAAGAAATAGTAGTTATCATCATTGCAATAAAATTAGCTGTTATGCAAGTTTGTGACATATGAATAGTATGAAGAAATTACAGAAACTCATAAAAATCAGCAGAGAGTTGGGCGGTCGACCGGCGCGGTCGACCGCAAACGTGCACCGAAGCTGATGGGAATCAGAGTGCGTGGCGGTCGACCGGAGCTGGTGGTGGTCGACCGGCGCGGTCGACCGCGGATGACTGTAGGATTTTCTGCTCTCGGGTTTGATGATTCGGTCGACCGGTGCGGTCGACCGCGAGACCTGTGCGGTCGACCGACGATGATTTGGACTGGGCTTCAGGTTTTTTGACCCGTTTCGTTTTGTAAACTATATATACCCTAAACCTGATTTGTTAGGGTATCTGTAGGACGATTTTGAGCAGCCTCTAAGAGAGATTTGTTGCATCCAATTGTGGGAGAGCTTTGAGAGATCAAGTGCTTTGTTTTAGGGTTTGGTCTGAGAGATTTGTAACCCTATTTGTATTCCCTTGATTTCTAGTAGTAAAATCTCCCCCCTCCTTGCCCCGTGGACGTAGGCAACTTGCCGAACCACGTAAATTCTTTGTTCTTGCTGTGATTGTGGTTTGCATATTGTTTGTGGTTTAGTTCGAGTTATTGTTCGTGTTGCCCTAGAAAGCTTCCGCCGCGCACAACAATTGGTATCAGAGCTAGATCGACAACATGGGAGATGCAAGCACGTCAGGTTCGTCTCTAACAAAGGCGATACAGAGTCTGAGCATTAATAACACGAAGATTGATGTTCCGAAGTTTGATGGCAAGATCAATTTTGGATTGTGAAGGTGTCAGGTGATGGATGCCTTGGATGCACAGAATTTGGAGGAGACTCTTGAGTTAAAAGAGAAACCTGCTGAGTTGGAGGATAAGGTTTGGAGAAAGATGAACAGTAGAGCTTGTGGTGTTATTAGGTCATGCTTGACGCCGGATCTTATTTATGATGTTATGAACGAGACGTCGGCGAAGAAGATGTGGGAAACACTCAATGAGAAATATCTTACGAAGAGCATTGAGAATCGGCTTCACTTGAAGAAGAGATTTTACCAGTTCAAGATGAAGAGAGGGGTTTCCATCAGGGAGCATGTCAACAATTTCACTAAGCTACTTTCAGATATGGCCAATGTTGATATTATAGTTGAGGATGAAGACAAGGCGATGCTACTTCTGTGTTCGTTGCCCGAAGATGATTATGGTACGTTTGTTCTCACTATGATCAATGGAAGAACTACAGTTATCTACAAGGAGGTGGCCTCAGCTTTGGTGAACTATGAGTTGAGGAAGAGTGATGGTGAACCCTCCGAGAAGGCATCGGGAGATGCGTTAGCAGTTCGAGGCCGAGATCCAAACCGTCGTCAGTTCAACCGCTCAAAGTCAAAGAATAGTAGTGCCTATAAGAGTGTTGGTAGAAATCAATGTCGGTATTGTAAAGAAGAAGGACATTGGAAGATTGACTGCCCAAAGTGGAAAGAAAAAGCCGGAAAGAATAAGGGGAAAGCTGCACAAGCTTCAGAAGTGAATGTTGCAAAAGCTATTGGTGAGCATTCAGATTCAGATTCTTCAGGCTATTCATGCCCTGCTTTACCGTCGGTTTGCTATGCGGATTCCACGGAGTGGATGATGGATTCGGGAGCTACATATCACATCTGCCCTAAGAGGGAGTGGTTTTCTAGCTTTGAGGAGCTGGAAAGAGGGGATGTCGTGCTTATGGGTAATGATCACGTATGCCCTATTGGTGGTATTGGTTCAGTCCGGATCAGGATGCATGATGGTGTAGTGAGGGAATTGAAGGAAGTGAGGTTCGTGCCGCAGTTGACGAAGAACATCATTTCTCTTGGGACTTTGGAGGCAGCAGGATATCGAGTGATCTTAGAGGATGCTACAGTGAAGGTCACGAAGGGTTCTATGGTGGTGATGCGAGGTGTCAGGGAAAACTACCTATACTACTTGAAGGGCAAGACAGTTACAGGGGGTCTGGCAGCTTCTATCACTACAGAGGAGGACACTACCACCTTATGGCACATGAGACTTGGACACACAGGAGATAAGTCCCTACAGTCATTGGCTAAACAGGGGCTATTGAAAGGTGCTAAGACCTGCAAGATGGAATTGTGTGAGCATTGTGTACTTGGGAAGAAGACTAGAGTGAAGTTCGGCACCGCTGTTCATAACACCCAAGGTACATTGGATTATATTCACACGGACGTTTGGGGTCCTTCCAAGAACACATCTCTTGCATTGATGATTATTCCAACGAGGTATTTTCACCCGTTGTGAAGCATTCGTCGATTCGGATTTTATTGGCGCTGGTGGCACAGTTGGATTTGGATTTGGTCCAGATGGATGTGAAGACAGCCTTTCTACACGGAGATTTAGATGAGGAGATCTACATGACATAACCCCAGGGTTTTAAAGCTGCAAGAAAAGAAGATTTGGTTTGTAAGCTGAAGAAGTCTCTTTATGGTTTGAAGCAGTCACCAAGATAGTGGTATAAGAGATTCGACGGCTTCATGATTGGCCGAGGGTACACGAGGAGCCCATATGACCCATGTGTTTATATGCACAAGCTACAGGATGGTGAGCTCATATATTTGCTTTTATATGTTGATGATATGCTTATTGCTTCCAGGAATTCTTCAGCTATTCAAAAGCTGAAAGAGGAGTTATCATCCGAGTTTGAGATGAAGGATCTTGGAGAGGCAAAGAAGATATTGGGTATGGAGATCGAGCGAGACAGGGTGAAGGGGAAATTGAAGCTTACACAGAAGAGCTACTTGCAGAAGATGTTGAAGAAATTCAGCTTTGATGGCAATGCAAAAGCAGTTAGCACACCATTGGCTCCCCACTTCAAGCTTTCAGCGTTGATGTCACCTGTTTCAGTTGAGGACAGAGATTATATGTCGAAGGTCCCATATGCTAGTGCAGTAGGTAGCTTGATGTATGCGATGGTGTGTACGAGGCCAGATTTGTCACAGGCCGTGAGCATGGTATCGAGATACATGCATGACCCCGGGAAGGGTCACTGGGAGGCCGTGAAGTGGATTCTACGGTATGTTCGAGGCACCGTGGATGTTGGTTTAGTGTTTCAGAAGGATGAGAAGGACGGGCAGGCTTGTATTGGTTATGTGGATTCAGATTATGCTGGAGATCTTGACAAACGCCGGTCTACGTCAGGTTATGCTTTTACTTTGGCAGGTGCACCTGTATGTTGGCGTTGCACGCTTCAGTCCACAGTGGCTCTCTCTACTACAGAGGCAGAGTATATGGCGGTTACTGAAGCAATTAAGGAGGCTTTATGGTTGCGTGGATTATTGGATGACTTGGGGATCGCTCAGGAGACTATTCAGATATATTATGATAGTATGTCAGCTATCTATTTGGCGAAGAACCAGGTTTATCATGCGCGCACGAAGCACATCGATGTCAGATTTCACTTTGTTCGGGACATCTTGGATGATGGAGATGTCATATTGGAGAAGGTCCACACAAATGACAACCTTGCATACATGTTGACCAAAGTTGTTTCAGGAGTGAAATTTGGTCATTGTTTGAAGCTTTTGAACATCCTTCAGTGCTGAGGCCTTTGGAGGCCATTTGGGTGAACTACGTTCGGCTTGATTCCTTGGGCAAGAGGATACGTAGGCAGTCTTTCAGATGCAGCTGGTTTGATCAGTTGATTCAGATGAGGGGAGATCACGTTTCAGCTCAAGTATTGTTCCTGGACTTGTTGAGGAACTATTGGATGATTTGGTGTCGGCTCAATTTTGGTGGAAACATTCGCCGAGGTGGAGAATTGAAGAAATTACAGAAACTCAGAAAAATCAGCAGAGAGTTGGGCGGTCGACCGACGCGGTCGACCGCAAACGTGCACCGAAGCTGATGGGAATCAGAGTGCATGGCGGTCGACCGGTGCGGTCGATTGTAAGCTATATATATCCTAAACCTGATTTGTTAGGGTATCTGAAGGACGATTTTGAGCAGCCTCTAAGAGAGATTTGTGGCATCCAATTGTGGGAGAGCTTTGAGAGATCAAGTGCTTTGTTTTAGGGTTTGGTCTGAGAGATTTGTAACCCTATTTGTATTCCCTTGATTTCTAGTAGTAAAATCTCCCCCCGCCTTGCCCCGTGGACGTAGGCAACTTGCCGAACCACGTAAATTCTTTGTTCTTGCTGTGATTGTGGTTTGCATATTACTTGTGGTTTAGTTCGAGTTATTGTTCGTGTTGCCCTAGAAAGCTTCCGCCGCGCACAACATAGTATTTAACATCACGTAGCAAAGATCGTTAGTGTCATTCTTTACGGTGGCACTAGGGTCACACCCCTAACAACACCTTCAACCACACCCTCTCTCTCATTTGCTACAGTACACCGGACCCCACATGATATTTTAAAATTTTAAAATCCCATGTGGGACCCAGTGTACTGTAACAAATGAGAGAGTGTGTATAGTTGGAGGTGTGGTTAGGAGTGTGCCCCTATCATTTTCCCATTTTTTAAGATAGGAGTGCCTCAATAAAGAATATACCAAATTATTGTTGTTGTGCAGACGGCGGCGCCGAGGAACCAAAACAAATGCCGATCCAAGAAGGCTAAAAACAACCAAATATCAATGCACAAACCAAACATTAATTTTAACGTGGTTCGGCAATTGCCTACGTCCACGGGGCAAGAAGGGGGAGGGTTTCCACTAATAGAGAAGGAGAGTACAAATTGAGATTACAAATCGCTCAAACGAACCAACAAATCTCTCAACCTCTCAACCAATAACCCTAACAAATAGCTCAGAAAGATCTCTCTTTTTGTGCTCAAAATCCCCCAAAACGCTCCTACAAAACCCTCAAATCGTATTGGTATTTATACCAAAACAGAAACCCAAACAGACTGCAAATAGGAACCTGAACTTTCCAAAAAACCCGTCGTAAGTCGACTTATCGGTCTGCATAAGTCGACTTGGCAGAGCGAAAAATGACAACTGGAGAAGAGATCATAAGTCGACTTATCAGACCTGATAAGTCGACTTGCCAGAGCCCAAAATCAACAATCCAGAGCAGATCGTAAGTAGACTTACGACACAAACATAAGTCGACTTACCATAAGTCGACTTATGCCTGTGCATGAGTCGACTTATGACCAAAAACTGCTTTTTCCAAGTTCTCCTCCACAATTCTCCACCTCGGCGAAGTTTTCCTTAAACTGAGCCGACACCAACCAAACAAATGCCTCACATGTTGAGACCCAAATAGGAGTGCGAACACTCACCCCAAATGTCGATGTCGCTCACCAAATCGGCTGCATCATAAAGACTGCCTACGTATCCTCTTGCCCAAGGAATCAAGTCTTCACGTAGTTCACCCAAACGGCCTCCAAAGACCCTCAAACAAATAGAAAAGTATACAACTCTTCCCTAATATCGCCGACGGATCTGCAACTGATAGCGGCCCCAAACTGATACAAATCAAACACCTCCATATGAGGTGAACTAATGGTCGTATCCAAATCATGTCCACCAGCTGCAACCGAATCCAAAACCAATCCATCATCTGCATCCAAAATCAAATGATCCCCAACCTGTGTCACCTCAGCTGGAATCCCAAATAATGCAGTATGATCTGGAGTACGTGGAGTAATCTCCACCCAACGTGGAGTAGCATCACTCTCCACCTGCTACGATATCCAAACGACCTGATCAACGAGAGTCAAAAGTGACATACCTGCTCAGAACAAAATCAGAAGCTCCCAAACGATAATCAACTGAGCCTCCGAACCCCAAACGCGCAATCGGATCCAATCTCACATCCACGATGTGACCAAATGCTGGGTATCCAAATATCCGACGCGACCCAAAATCTGAAGCAGCTCCACCAGATCTAATAACTCCTAAAGCAGCAGTCGGCGACCTATGCATAAGATGACCCAAATATGTCGAAGCCCGCACACCAATGCCAATGCTCGACATCAAACGCCGATCCTCCTCCAGAAAGGAACGACCCATCGAAACTGTCATCTCATCTCGTCGCCCCAAAGTCTCCACACCAATGAAGTGTCTCCTATTGCCGGGAGCTCGGCACAAACGCAAGAAAGGACCCCTACCAAATCTAGAACAACGAGTTACCTTTCTGTCAATACACTTCTTCCAATTGTTGTTGATTTCTAGGACTTTACACCAACGGGAACTGGTCGCGACCCAATAATGCCTAGAACAATCATCAACTGCGAAAACCAAGATACGATTACCTCCCAATGATGCCTCCTTGGAAGGCCCCCAAATGCCTGACTGAACACCTCCTAAAAGACCCCTCGCTCGATGGATAGGAGTGCCAAACTCCACCACGGTCTTGCTCATCCCAATGTGCTCACAGGACTTCAATCTGAAGGTCAAAGCACTCCTCAACAACCCATGATGCCACAGTCTAGCCGAATCTGATGAAGTCGTCATTTCCCTATCAATCACCGTGCTTCCGTGCAAATAATACAAATTTCTTCTTCTGACGCCCTTCATCACAATCATGGACTCAAATGTAACCTTCAAGCGTGCATCCGCCAAGGTCACCCTATAGCCTACTGCCTCCAAAGCTCCAAGTGAAATGATGTTCTTCTTCAACTGAGAAACGAACCTCACTCCAACCAACTCCCGAATCACCCCGTCACTCATCCTGATCCGAACGGTACCGATACCACCAATAGAGCATTTGTGATCATTCCCCATGAGTACGAAATCCTCTTTTTTCAACTCCTGAAAGCTAGAGAACCAATCCCTCCTAGGGCAAATGTGGTATGTAGCCCCCGAATCCAACATCCACTCTGTAGAGTAGGCAACATAAACTGACGGCAGTGTAGATAACGAGTAGCCCGAAGAATCCGAATCTGAATCGTTGCTATTTGCCTTGACAACATTCGCCTCTGAAGCTTGAATAGATTTTCCCTTATTCTTCCCGGCTCGATCAACTAACTTTGGGCATTCGGCTTTCCAATGTCCATCCTCTTTGTAAAAGGCACACTGATTCTTACGAACTCCAAGATGTGCCCCTCTAGACTGCGACCTCCCATTATGGTTTGGACCATTTGCTCTTGCGACCAACGTCCCCGCTACCGGCTCAATCGAATTCTCATTATCCTTCTTTCGAAGCTGATAATTCACAAGTACATCGGTGACCTCACTATACGAAAGAGATGTCTTCCCATTAATAAGAGTAAGAACGAAGGTCTCATATTCCTCGTCGGGCAAGGAACTCAACAACAACAACGTATTGTCCTCATCTTCAATCACCACATCTACATTCGCCAAATCCGCAAGAAGCTTCGTGTAGTGGTTCATGTGATCACCAATGGATGTTCCTTTCTTCAACTGGAAGCGGTAAAGCCTCCTCTTCAAATGCAAGCGATTCTCCACACTCTTGGTCAAATACTTGCTCTCAAGGATCTCCCAAATCTTCTTTGCAGAAGTCTCATTGATCACATCATACTTTAGATCTTAAGTGAGACAAGACCTAATCACACCACACGCCGTTCGATTCATCTTTTTCCAAACCTTCTCATCAATATTGTCCGGTTTCCCGTCCAACTCCAACGTATCTTCCAAATTTTGCGCGTTGAGCGCATCCATGACTTCGCATCGTCAAAGTCCAAAATTGTTTGTGCCATTGAACTTTTCCACATCAATCTTCATTGAGTGGATATTCAAGCTTTGGACGGTCTTCACGCCGGAAGTACTGCCCACAACTCCTTCTTTCTCGGCCATAATCCTCAAGGCACCACCAAACCAATGCGGAAACAAACGAGAAATAGATCCAAACTGAAAAAGACGAGATTTTTACCAAAAAAAGATCCCACCTTTATCACCAAACGAAGCCCTAGATGAACTTCCAAAGCGATATACTCCTCTAAATAGCCCAAGCGTAGCCCGAGCTCTGATACCACTTGTTGTGCTGACGGCGGTGCCGAGGAACCAAAACAAACGCCAATCCAAGAAGGCCAAAAATAACCAAATATCAATGCACAAACCAAACACCAATTTTAACGTGGTTCGGCAATTGCCTACTTCCACGGGGCAAGAAGGGGGAGGGTTTCCACTAATAGAGAAGGAGAGTACAAATTGAGATTACAAATCGCTCAAACGAACCAACTAATCTCACCAACAAATCTCTCAACCTCTCAACCAATAACTCTAACAAATAGCTCAGAAAGATCTCTCTTTTTGTGCTCAAAATCCCCCAAAACGCTCCTACAAAATCCTCAAATCGTATTGGTATTTATACCAAAACAGAAACTCAAACAGACTGCAAATAGGAACCTGAACTTTCCAAAAAACCTGTCGTAAGTCGACTTATCAGTCTGCATAAGTCGACTTGGCAGAACGAAAAACGACAACTGGAGAAGAGATCATAAGTCGACTTATCAGACCTGATAAGTCGACTTGCCAGAGCCCAAAATCAACAATTCAGAGCAGATCGTAAGTCGACTTACGACACAAACATAAGTCGACTTACCATAAGTCGACTTATGCCTGTGCATGAGTCGACTTATGACCAAAAACTGCTTTTTCCAAGTTCTCCTCCACAATCGTCTCTATCATCTTAATACTTTTTGTAATGTCCTAGGTAACTAATTTACATTGGAAAAAAAATTACCCTTTGATATGCTCAACATGATCACTTGAAGAATCATAAGCTGTTCAGGTACTATCTGTGGGGCGTGGGGGCCACACCCACCAATTGAAGCATGAACAAACCTGGCCCACCCGAGGTACATGTGCATCAGGTACATGTACATCGGGTGTTTTTTCTTTTCGTGGACGTGAACGAAGGCCCACCCAAATTGTTAACCGTGTGATGCTTGTGGGGCCACGAGTTGTGAAGAGGTCATGTGAACGAAGGCCCACCCGAGATTTGGTTTTGTTCGTGCTTATAAATGCACGCCGAAAACAATAGCATAGGGTTTGGTGCAAAGGAGGTTTGTCAATTTCTTTCGGTTGTGAATTTTTTCAGCTGCAGGAGAAAAGCGCCAGCGGCAGAAGAAAAGAATTACGGCTGTGTTGAGGAGATTTAGAGCAGTCTTTTGTGTCGAATTTGAGAGGGTTTTTGCATCCTTTTGAGTGAGAGATTGTGAGGGATCTGAGAGATTGTTTGAGGGTTTAAGTTGTGTGATTGTAAACCCTATTTGTATTCTCTCCCTTTACTAGTAGATCTCCCCCCTCCTTGCCCCGTAGACGTAAGCAATTTGCTGAACCACGTAAAAAAATTAGTTTGTCTCGCTTTTGTGTGATTTGTAATAGCTTATTTAGGTTCGCTAGACGGGTCAATCTTAGAACTGATGAGAGGAAGAGCTGATATCCCTCTTGGTTAAGATATTTTACTTAAGGTTCTTGTTTCCTTTGTGAAACGGGAATTCCTATAGCGACCTAACTCTTTTGTTGTGTTGTCGAAGTGCTGCTGAAATTTCTACTGCGTACAATACTATCTAGGATTAAGTTGAATAAAAGTAACAGCTGTACTAAAGTATTGATCTCCTACAACCAAGCTTAAACTCTTGGAGAAAAAGATCAACCATGACAAAACCAACATCATGTACACTTGATAGATTAACTAGAGCCATATCTAGCAAATTATCTGCCTGTTCAAAAAGAGTTAAATTCTTTTGAGTGCATTATTCAGGAAACATCCTTTTGAGCTCTCCTACGACCAAGCTTAACCCGTTATGCTAAATTCATGCTCCTTATCTCCCACCATCAAGAAATGAGGCCCCTCATCAACCAACATCCTTCCATCTTCCTCAATCCTGCTCAAATGCTTGCATGGGTTTATATCAAACTCGACATCTGATTTGTCTCTAGCCTTTAAGTGCACATTCTCGAACCCAATCAATTGTTTCCTCGGCGCTCCACCACGTACATAATCCCTTCTCAAGAACAGCAACACTGAATGCTTTGCATCCATTGGACCGTGATTATTAACTCTCACTGCAGCAGAAAATTTCAGTTTCTGACACTGTTCAGATCCCAATTTTGATATATCATAGCTAATGTTTTTTTGTGAATCCTTGACAGCTTGGAGTCTGATTGTTTCGTTCATGCGGAGGATTCTCTGAGTTGTAGAGGTGAACTCATAAGAAAATGTGGAGTAGCTCAGGCCATAGCCAAATTCGAAAACCGGTTTGCCTGTAAAAAACCGGTAGGTTCGTCCTGGATATTTATTGGCAGGGTCTGCTCTCATCCTCATGTCGGTCATCGCCACATTTGTGAAGTCTTGTGGGTACCATGTAACCGGTAGTCTTCCCCCTGTGATATCATCCAGACCTTTAGAAGTTTAAAGTACTAACAATGCACCATAGATCTTAAATTTGCTGCATGCTTATTTAGTGTCATAAATTGGACAAATACAATTGTTGTTTACTTGGAACAGACCATGATCCTCTCCAAGGTTTGAACTTGAACAAAGGAAACAGCCCCATATTTAACCTAGGGAGTTAAATAACTTAACTTCAAGATGAATATTGATACAAAAGAATTCAGTCATGGAGATAGTTCAGTCAAGGAGATACAGGATTAGACTGTCGCTTAGATTTTGAAAGATATATCATCATAACGTCAATATTAATAAGTGAAATGCACAAATTTCATAGCAGACCCCATAGTGTTCATCAATCATAATCCTTCCTATACCAAATAAGTGATCTTTATTTTATCAGTACGAATAACTAAATACATGTGTCTCTGTGTATCGCCAACACTAAAAAAACTACAGAATTGGTACACATATTGTTTTCTGTTCTATGAATGTGTATCAAACTTTTGATTTACTCTTTCAGCTACTAACATTTAATTTATCTTTTTTTGCTGTGCAAATTTTAGCTGTGAATTAACCAAGTTCTCAGTTAGTTGAACTTCTTATTTGAAAAGTTGAAAGATAATCCAAACAGCGAAGTGATTTTCAGTTTTTCACCTGGATTATGTTCACCAAAGATAACATCAGCAATTGCCAGTCCACCAGCTTCACCGGGATAACCAGCCCACAACATCCCTCCTATATTCTCATCATCCTTTGCAAAACTAACATCCACAGGACCACCACAAAGTAGCACCAATATCACTGGCTTCTTTGCTTCTCTCGCCACGGTTGTTATTAGCATTTGCTGTTTACCTGGCAGCACCAAATCCACTCTATCAAGCTTTTCCTTCTCTTCAGTTAAATCCAACCCCATGAGCATAACAACTTGGTCTACTGACTTTGCCAATTGTACAACTTCATCAATTGAGACATCAACACAAGCCACATCCTCACACCCCTGCAGAAATTTTGTATCTGTAACATAGCTCTGGAGTGCCTCAAGAGGAGTTATGGAACTACAAGGAGGCCCTGCATAATTCCCTAACATGACAATGTTTGCATTAGGGCCAATAACACCGAGGGAAGTTGTCTTTAATTTTTTCAGAGGTAGGAGATGGCCTGAGTTCTTTAGTAGGACTATGCCTTCTCTTGCTGCTTCAAGAGCCAAGAACTTGTTCTCCTCTGTGCAGACATCAGTGGAAGAGAATTTTCCATAAAGATGGTTTCTTGGGTCTCCATTGAAGAGACCGAGCCTCATTCTTATTGAGAAGAGGTTGTGAAGTGCTCGGTTTATGTCAGACTCTGAAAGCTTTCCTTGTTGGACAGCTGAGGCTGCATACTTCTGAACATATTTACCACAATTCACATCCATTCCTGAGATAAGCTTTAATCATATGACAAGCGAAGAAATGATTCATCAAGTAGTGATTGAATTTATAACACCCAAAAATTCTCATCTAAATAAACATAGGAGATAGATGGCAGTATGAATATTGCACATACCGGCTTTGAGAACATCTGCAACAGCATCTTCTGGTGTGCTTGCATATCCTTGAGCATCATGGATGATTGAAACCGCATCACAGTCTGAAGTGATGTACCTGTTTTCATCGCAAAATAGGATTTAGTGATATAGAAATATATTAGTTGTGGTATGCCTAACATCCAATATGCAGCCAACAGAAATTGAATTTGAAAGAAAACAATTGAAGTGGTCACAAATAAGTGATATAACTGTCTTAAGATCTTACCCATCAAAACCCCAAGAATCCCTTGCAGTTTTTGTTAGAAAGTTGTAATCAGCACATTGGTACTCCATTAACTTGATTGTAAGAGCACATAATTCCACTAGCTCGAGCCTCTTCAATACAACTCCTGAAAGGAGGCTGAAAACTATCCTCCAAATCCTGTATCGATACCTGAAACAAAGAATTAAATCCAATTCTTAAAACCGAACCAAAAGTAATTCCATTTTCTGACAAAATTAGATAAAATTTTACCACAGCATTAAACGTGTATCTAGTTTTTCCCTTCCAGTTGTCCATATCATAAGCCGTGAAGTGCTTGCAACAAGCTGAAACCTTAAGCCCTTCAGAGTTATTTCCATCAGAAGAATAACCCTGAAGTCCTCTTACATAGTAGGTTGCATATTTTCCAGCCATCATTGGGTCCTCCCCAGGTGTCTCTTGGCCTCGTCCCCATCTTGGGTCTCTAAATATGTTTATGTTCGGCGACCAGAATGTTAGCCCCTCTGCCTGCCCAGCATTGAACATTGCCCGAGCTTCTACTCCAATTGCCTTCAAATGAAACAAAATTTGGAAATTACAAGGAAGCAGAATTTCGAGTCAAACGCACTAATCCTTATGGTTGTAAACGTAGAATAGTCAAACCCAGTTCTTCTTCATGATACAGTTCAAAATACATGGATATGGAATAAGATGAAAAGTGGTTTCATGTCAATAAATGAAACATAAATGCTTTTAAGTAGAAAATAGGCCTCAGATGTTGTGATAATATGGAATTTGCTCATAATCAAGCTCATTTTGGTAGAAAAATGCGTGGATTTGTTTGGCTCAGATTTCGCGTTTATCACCAAAAGGAGTGAAACTTTGCTGTGATGGGGATCTTCTGATTAACCTGGAAAGAGCAAAAACCTACATATCTTTATGGGCAATCCTTTCAAACAGAAATCATCCACAACTCAGCCAGAAGGCTTGCAAATTTTGGTTCAAGTATTCTGGTGGGAAAATGCTAGCTTCGTCGTGTTCTTGTATACCTCTTGATATCAAGTTTTACTATGTAACCATTTTTTGCATTCCACACTTTTCCTCTTATAATTACATGGACTCCCTTCGTTTCCCTAGACCATAAAACCCGAGAACTTTTTTTTTAATCAAGAATTTATCATTAGATCATGATGTCCACTACATGGCACTAGTACTATAAACTCAATTACCAAATTAGATTGACCCAACTTAGTTTATACCTGCCCAATTTGGTACCAGAGTTGAGTATTGAAAGATGCAGCAGTGTGGATAACTTGAGGAAAACTTGTAACAGAATGAATCGAGCCATTGAAGTGAATCCCCCTGCCCGAGGTGGACACCCCGTGGAGGGACTCCGACCACCATTTGTATCCCGGAACACCCAACCAATCAATTGGAGGCGCGATATCACCCAATTGAGCTATCCTCTCCTCTAAAGTTAGACGAGAGATGAGATCTTCTGCTCTATCGCTAATGGGCAATGTTGAGTTGCAAAATGAATGGATCTTCGATAGAGGATTCGAAGGATCACATGAGAATGGAGGGGAAGAAGATAGGAGTAATCGAAATTGGAATATAACAGCGAAGAAGAGAATTAGTGAAGGACCACTATTCATCTTCATCACTCTTGAGTAAAGACAGGAAGGAGAGGGAAATGAAGGAGCTGAAGTTTCCTTTTGAGGCAGTAAGTTATGGGCACAAACTGAGGGAATGCTTCCATTTGAGGTGAAATGACCAGAATGCCCTTCTGATGACAAAGGTATTTATGAGGTGATCGAGCAAGTTAAGGAAGGGTGTTTTGGGCAGTGAAAGAACTCGCCTTTTAAGTAGGTAGAGGACAAGGTTAGCCGTTGGGCTTTCAGGAGATTCCCGCCATGTTCTACGCTTGAGTGTGAGTGATATGGTCACCGTCAGTGAGCACAAATGTACTCCCACCTTAACTCTTACCGGTCAAAACCACATGTTATTTGAGGACGAAGGCACTGGGTTAAGGAGCTGATGGGGGGCCTTAACAAAAGGTTGGCAGAGAGTTGAAAAGGCTGCATGCAGAGCAATAGGTGGAAAATTTTTGACTCTTGATTGCTTTATTTTATTGTTGTAACGTAAAATTAGTGTAACGCTAAAAGCCGGTTTGGTCTTCAGCCGTTTGCTTTGCTTCTCCGTGAACAGAATCATGCGTTTCTTACTCCTGCGCACATGAGCAGAGAAAAGAGCATCCCGTCAATAATTCCTTTTACCTGCCTATCGGTTTTTATGTCCAAATCATGGTTATTAGTTTTGTCTTATTTTATGGATTTTGTTTTCTTAATTCATTTTGAGCTTCTTTCTCTATCTCATCACTTACCTTCAGATTACCAGTGTATGGAAGAGAAATAGCACACACTTATGTGAAATATGAATCCAGCAGACGCAGGATAAATAAACAAAGTAGCCTACTTCCAGCAGAAGTTGGATATATACCCATCACTTGCATTGAACTTCTTGAGTCCAAGTTTATACTCAAAAACCCAAAAAGTTCATCGCCTGAGAAAAACTGTGACGGTCGATCACAATAGACAGGTATCACAACTCCTCAGGCACGTACTAAACTAATGGTTATACATTTTATGCATATGCATAAGATATCTCACAAGGGAAAACTATGAGACAGCTCACTTTAGCAGGCGCAACAGTCCCAGGAGAAAATTCAGACATCAATACTGTTGTGCGCAGCGGAAATTTTGGCAGCACCTCCGGTGCGCAAGGTGCACAACAAGAGATTAGATCACAAAGCGGAAATTTTGGCAGCACCTCCGGTGCGCAAGGTGCACAACAAGAGATTAGATCACAATGGAATTCTCGTTTCTCAAAGGAAACAAGAACCAAAAAGCCAGATATCTCATCAAAGTGAGATATCAGTTCTTCCTCTCGTCAGTTCTAGGACTGCGCGTCGAGGGAACCTACAAGCTATTACAAATCACGGCAAGAACACAAAATTTTACGTGGTTCGGCAAACTGCCTACGTCCACGGGGCAAGGAGGGGGAGATCTACTAATAGAGTTACAATCTCACAATCTAAACCCTCTCAAACAAACTCTCAAATCCCTCTTACAAATATTCTCTCAAAGATACATAAAGAAAACTTAAAACATCAGCTTCGATTTT
The DNA here is from genome assembly GCF_001876935.1 of Asparagus officinalis. Taxonomy (NCBI): domain Eukaryota; kingdom Viridiplantae; phylum Streptophyta; class Magnoliopsida; order Asparagales; family Asparagaceae; genus Asparagus; species Asparagus officinalis. The sequence continues at coordinate 83,699,188 of NC_033801.1, read as the reverse complement.
TCTTCTGCAACTTTGTCCGCTGCCACGAAAAAGGAGCTGACTTTTTCTTTATGTAATTTCCTCCTCCGCTTCAATTTTTCTCACGAAACCCTAGGCTATTTATAGCCTATGCGGAAGCGATTTTCGGGTGGGCCTGCGGCTTCCTTTTCTTTTTTTTCTTCAGCTCATGCGATCCCATGCAATCCCGCTTCATTCACGTGCATGGGCCCCACATTCACAATTCTCCACCTCGGTGAAGTTTCTTCCAAAACTGAGCCGACACCAACCAAACCAAATGCCTCACTTGTTGCGTCCAGTACGAAGTGAAACGATTCACAACAACGGACTCAATCCACAACAAGTCGAGAACCCAAATAAGAATGTGACCACTCTCCATACGTTGGTATCTACTCATCAAATCGGTCTCACCCCCATCAAAATCCAACTAATCCCAAAATGGCTGCATCTGAAAGACTGCCTACGTATCCTCTTGCCTAAGGAATCAAGCCGCCCGTAGTTCATCTAATGGCCTCGAAAGGCCTCAACACCGAAGAATGTTCAAAAGTTCCAAACAATGACCAAACTTGACACCTGAAACAACTTTGGTCAACATATCTGCAGGGTTGTCCTTCGTGTGGATCTTCTCCAACATGACGTCTCCTTCATCCAAAACGTCACGAACAAAATGGAATCTGACATCGATATGCTTCGTGCGTGCATGATAAACCTGGTTCTTCGCCAAATAGATAGCTGACATGCTATCACAATATACCCGAAGGGTCTCCTGTGCGATCCCCAAGTTCTCCAATAATCCCTATAACCACAAAGCCTTCTTTACAGCTTTAGTCAACGCCATATACTCTGCCTCCGTAGTGGAGAGAGCCACTGTAGACTGAAGTGTGCATCTCCAACATACCGGTGCTCCTGCTAGTGTAAACACATATCCGCTAGTAGACCGGCGCTTGTCCAGATCCCCCGCATAATCAGAATCCACGTAACTAATACAATCCTGCCCATTCTTCTCATTCTTCTGAAATACCAAACCAACATCCACAGTACCTTTGATATACCGTAGAATCCACTTCACGGCCTCCCAATGATCCTTCCCGGGGTCGTGCATGTATCTGGATACCATGCTCACGGCCTGTGACAAATCTGGCCTTGTACACATCATCGCATACATCAAGCTATCCACAGCATTGGCATATGGAACTTTGGACATGTATTCACGGTCCTCAACTAAAACAGGTGACATCTTAGCTGATAGCTTAAAATGGGGAGCTAATGGAGTACTCACCGCCTTGGCATTACCATCATAACTGAATTTCTTCAGCATCTTCTGCAAGTAACTCCTCTGTGTCAACTTCAACCTCCCCTTCACCCTGTCTCTCTCGATCTCCATACCCAATATCTTCTTTGCTTCTCCAAGATCCTTCATCTCAAATTCGGATGACAGTTCCTTTTTCAACTTTCTAATAGCTGAAGTATTCCTGGAAGCTATGAGCATATCGTCAACATATAATAGCAAATAGATATACTCACCATTCTGTAGCTTGTGCATGTAAACACACGGGTCATATGGGCTCCTCGTGTACCCTCGGCCAATCATAAAGCCGTCGAATCTCTTGTACCATTGTCGCGGCGATTGCTTCAATCCGTAAAGAGACTTCTTCAGCTTGCATACCAATTCTTCCTTTCCTGCAGCTTTGAACCCCATAGGTTGTGTCATGTAGATCTCCTCTTCTAAATCTCCATGTAGAAAGGCTGTTTTCACATCCATCTGGACCAAATCCAAATCCAGCTGTGCCACCAATGCTAATAAAATACGAATCGACGAATGCTTTACAACAGGTGAGAATACCTCGTTGTAATCAACGTCCTCAAGATGTGCATAACCCTTGGCAACCAATCTGGCTTTGTACCGAATGTCCCCAATAGAAGATCCTTCTTTCTTTGCATATACCCACTTGCATCCAATAGCCTTCTTACCCTTCGGTAGCTTTGCAAGTTCCCAAGTGCCATTCTTATGAAGAGACTGCATCTCCTCCTCCATGGCTTCCCTCCACCTAATCGAGTTAGAGCTTGACTCTGCTTCCTTGAATGTAAAAGGAACCAAATCATCAACGACTTCTGTTGATAAAGCATATGCAACCATGACATCGTTATATCTAGCTGGCCGACGAATGTTTCTTCTTGGTCTATTAGCTGTAATAGACTCCTGAACATGACCATGTTCCTGAGTCCCAACATCCACTGTATCCTCTAAATGCCCGGCTGTTATCTCATCTCCTTTCAGTGTCACCTCTGTAGGAGCTTCGATGGATACAATGCTCTCTGGAGTGAGTGGAGTCACATCATCCTCCACCTGTTGTGATATCCCAACTGTCTGGTCTTCCTCCACCTGCTGAGGAACTTGAGGCTTCATCATGTACGCCTCGTCAAATGTGACATCCCTGCTAATAACTATCTTCTTGTCTTGTGGATCCCATAACTTGAAGCCTTTAACTCCATCTCTAAATCCCACAAAGACTGCTTTTCTCGCCCTCGGATTCAATTTACCATCACTAACATGGTAATAAGCTGGACACCCAAATATCCGAAGCGACTCATAGTCACTAGCTACCGAACCAGACCAACGCTCCAACGGAGTCTTCCCCTGTATCGCAGTGCACGACAACCTATTCACGAGATGGCTCGCATAAACCAATGCTTCGGCCCAAAAAGATCTTGACAATCCACTCTGTGTCATCATACATCGCACCTTCTCCAGCAAGGTACAGTTCAACCTTTCAGCCACCCCGTTCTGTTGCGATGTCTCACGTACTGTGAAGTGTCGCCTAATACCGTGATCCCGGCAAAACTGCAGAAATGGATCACTCTTATACTCTCCACCGTTATCTGAACGTAGAGTCTTCACCTTTCTACCTGTCTGCAGTTCCTCTTTCTTTTTCCACTCCACAAAAATATCCAGGACCTGATGTTTATGTTTCATCAGGTATACCCAATTTCTCCTGGAATAGTCATCAATGAAAGTGACAAAATAGTTGGCCCCACCAAGTGATGTGTGCTTGGAAGGGACCCAAACATCTGTGTGAATATAGTCCAATATACCTTGGGTATTGTGAATAGCGGTGCCGAATTTCACTCTTGTCTTCTTCCCAAGTATGCAATGTTCACACAACTCCATCTTGCAGGTCTTCTTACCCTTCAATAGCCCCTGCTTCGACAATACCTGCAGAGACTTATCACCAGTGTGTCCCAATCTCATGTGCCATAAACTGGTAGTATCTTCCTCTGTGGTAATCGAAGCTGCCAGACCCCCTGTTACTGTCTTGCCCTTCAAGTAGTAAAGGTTATTTTCCCTGACACCTCGCATCACCACCATAGTCCCCTTTGTGACCTTCAGAGTAGCATTCTCCAAGATCACCTTATAGCCAGTTGCCTCCAAAGTTCCAAGCGAAATGATATTCTTCGTCAACTGAGAAACGAATCTCACTTCCTTCAGCTCCCGAGTCACCCCGTCACACATCCGGATCCGTACTATACCAATACCACCAATAGGGCATACGTGATCATTACCCATGAGCACGACATCCCCTCTTTCCAACTCCTCAAAGCTGGAGAACCAATCTCTCCTAGGGTAAATATGGTATGTAGCACCAGAATCCATCATCCACTCCGTAGAGTCAGCGTAACAAACTGACGGTAGTGCAGAGCAGGAATAGCCTGAAGAATCTGTATCTGAATTGTCATCACTAGCCTTGACCACATTCACTTCTGAAGCTTGTACAACTTTTCCTTTATTCTTCCTGGCTTTATCTTTCAACTTTGGACTTCGTTCTTCCAATGTCCTTCTTCTTTGCAAAAGCGATATTGATTCCTACCAATATTTCTATGGCCACCTCTTGACTTCGATCTTGAGCGATCACCTGGACGACGGTTTGGACCACGGCCTCGAACTGCTAATGCATCTCCCGATGCCTTCTCGGAGGGTTCGCCATCACTCTTCCTCAACTCATAATTCACCAAAGCTGAGGTCACCTCCTTGTAGCTAACCGTAGTTCTTCCATTTATCATAGTGAGAACAAACGTACCAAAATCATCCTCCGGCAACGAACACAATAGTAGCATCGCCTTGTCTTCATCCTCAACCATGATATCTACATTGGCCATATCCGAAATTAGCTTCGTGAAGTTGTTAACATGCTCCCGAATGGAAACTCCCTTCTTCATCTTGAATTGATAAAACCTCTTCTTCAAGTGAAGCCGATTATCAATGCTCTTCGTCAGATACTTCTCATTGAGTGTTTCCCACATTCTCTTCGCCGACGTCTCGTTCATTACGTCATAAATAAGATCCGGCGTCAAGCATGACCGAATAACTCCACAAGCCCTACTATTCATTTTCTTCCAAACCTTGTCCTCCATATCAGCGGGTTTCTCTTGTAACTCAAGAGTCTCCTCCAAATTTTGTGCATCCAAGGCGTCCATCACCTGACACCTCCACAAACCGAAATTGATCTTGCCGTCGAACTTCGGAACATCAATTTTTTTATTATTGATGCTCAGACTTTGTATCGCCTTTGAAAGAGACGATCCCGATGTGCTTGTTTCTCCCATGTTGTCGATCTAATCTTCAAATAGGAATCCTTCAGCGAATCCTTCGAACAAGCTCCCAAGTCCAACCCGGAGCTCTGATACCACTTGTTGTGCGCAGCGGAAATTTCGGCAGCACCTCCGATGCGCAAGGTGCACAACAAGAGATTAGATCACAATGGAATTCTCGTTTCTCAAAGGAAACAAGAACCAAAAAGCTAGATATCTCATCAAAGTGAGATATCAGCTCTTCCTCTCGTCAGTTCTAGGACTTTTCGTCGAGGGAACCTACAAGCTATTATAAATCACGGCAAGAACACAAAATTTTACGTGATTCGGCAAACTGCCTACGTCCACGGGGCATGGAGGGGGAGATCTACTAATAGAGGGAGAGATACAACTAGGTTTACAATCTCACAATCTAAACCCTCACAAACAAACTCTCAAATCCCTCTTACAAATATTCTCTCAAAGATACATAAAGAAAACTTAAAACATCAGCTTCGATTTTTCTTCTGCAACTTTGTCCGCTGCCACGAAAAAGGAGCCGACTTTTTCTTTATGTAATTTCCTCCTCCGCTTCAATTTTTCTCACGAAACCCTAGGCTATTTATAGCCTATGCGGAAGCGATTTTTGGGTGGGCCTGCGGTTTCCTTTTCTTTTTTTTCTTCAGCTCATGCGATCCCATGCAATCCCGCTTCATTCACGTGCATGGGCCCCACATTCACAAATACTACAGCAATTCACAAATAAACGCAAATAAAGAAAACCAACATTCAGAGAAATCCTGCAGCACCTTCACGCTTGAACTTGGAATTCTTAATCAATCAAAACAACATACGGCATGAAATAGCAGAATCAGATAAACAATAAAATAGCCCTACACACACACACACATATAGAAAGAAAAGACAACCAAGCACCAGAGGTGTAACTAAATAGACACTGATAAAATTCAATTCCTATTATCTTAACACAAGACTATAAACGAGTCTTAAATCATAAACCTCCACGATTTGAAACTAATACATCAAAAAAGACAACCTGACACCACAAAAGAAACAAAGCCTTTTTTTACCTTCGCCACCATCGGTCATGTGAAAACGGCGAAGGAATTGAGGAAAAGAATTGAGAAAAACGTGAAAAATGAGCGAGACAGACTCCACCACACCCTGGTGTGGTGTTTACCACACCCACGTGGCAGGGTGTGGCAGAATCTACCCTGTTTGTTATGGGTATAGTGTCTGCCACACTCTGGTGTGGCGGAATCTGTCCTGTTTGCCATCGGTATGGTGTGTTCCACACCAGGATATAGCAGACTCGTTTTTAGAATCCTAATCTGTTAGGGATTGTGTTTTGTTATAAATAGAGCCACGTTTTTTAGGGTTTTCTATTGATTGATTGGGTAGCTTGAAGGTAATTTTGAGCACAAAAAAAGAGAGATCTTTCTGAGCAATTTTTTTGAGGGTTTAGTTTAAGAGATTTGAGAGATTTGTTTAAGAGGTTAGTTGAGTGATCTTGTAATCTCTACTTTGTACTCTCTTTTTTTATAGTGGAAACCCATCTCTTTTTGCCCCGTGGACGTAGGCAATTTGCCAAACCACGTTAAACTTTTGTGTTTGAGTTTGTGTCATTATTTTCGATTATTTTGGCTTTCTCTCTCGGCGTTTGTGTTTGTTCCGCTGCACACAATAAGTGATATCAGAGTTCAGGTTACGCTTGGGCTATTTGGAGGAGTAGATCACTTTAGAAGTTCGGCTAGGGCTTCGTTTGGAGTTAAAGGTGGGATCTTTTTGGTAAAAATTCTATCTTTTCTTAGTTTTGGATCTATTCTTCGTTTGTTCCGTTTTGTTTGTTGGTGCTTTGAGGAATTATGGTCGAAAAATAAGGAGTTGTGGAGGGTACTTCAGGTGTGAAGATCATCCAAAGTTTGAATATTCACTCTATGAAGATAGACGTGAAGAAGTTTAATGACACTAATAATTTTGGACTTTGGCGATATGAAGTCTTGGATACGCTTAACGCGCAAAATTTGGAAGATACTTTAGAATTGGATGGCAAGCCATATGATATTGATTAGAGGGTTTGGAAGAAGAAGAATCGAACGGCGTGCGATGTGATTAGGTCTTGTTTGACTCAAGATTTAAAGTATGATATGATCAATAAGATTTCAGCTAAAAAGATTTAGGAGATCCTTGAGAGCAAGTATTTGACCAAGAGTGTGGAGAATCGCTTGCATTTGAAGATGAGACTTTATCGCTTTCAATTGAAGAAAGGAACCTCCATTGGTGATCACATGAACCACTACACGAAGCTTCTTACAGATTTGACGAATGTAGATGTTATGATTGAAGATAAGGACAAGACATTGTTGTTGTTGAGTTCCTTGCCTGATGAGGAATATGAGACTTTCGTCCTTACTCTTATCAATGGGAATGCATCTCTTTCGTATAGTGAGGTCACTGCTACACTTGTGCACTATCAGCTTCGAAAGAAAGATAAAGAGTCTACAAGTGACACAGTAGCGGAGGCGTTGGTCGCAAGAGGGAAGATTCCAAACCGAAAGAATTGGAAGTCACAGACTAGAGTAGGGCATCCTACAGTTGGAAAAGATCAGTGTGTTTGATGCAAGGAGACTGGTCATTGGAAGAAAGATTGTCAAAAGCTCGACGAATGGATGAAGAATAAGCAGAAGGGAAAAGGGAAGCAACCATCATCAGAAGCAAACATCGTTATCTCGGATGGTAATATTTTTGATACTTCTATTTATTTGCTTTCTATCAGTCCTACAGGTAGCTATTCGGAAGAACCGAGTGGATGTTTGATAGTGGTACGACCTATCATGTGTGTCCTAGAAAGGAATGGTTCTCTAGTTTTGAGAAGCTGGATAGTAGTGTGGTGTACGTGGGTGACAACCGTGCATGCCAGACCCTTGGGATAGGAAGAATTCGTATCAAGATGTTTGACGGGACAGTTAGGGAGTTATATGGTGTGAGATATGTTCCTTCCTTGAGGAAGAACTTGATCTCAATTGGAATTTTAGTTGGAGAGGGTCTGAAAGTTCGTGTTGAGGACATGGTTCTCAAGATCATGGAAGACTCTTTGATTGTGATGAAGGGCGTCAGAAGGAATAACATGTACTATTTGATTGGAAGTTCGATGATAGGTAGAGAGCTGGCGACTTCTGTTGATTCGACTAGACTGCGGTATTTGGAGCTTAGTCATTCCAGTATTGATTTGGAGATGGGTGTACAGACCTGCAATTTAAAGTCCAGTGTACACATTGATGTGAGCAAGAAGACCGAGGTGAAGTTTGGCATCTCTATTCACCGCATTAATGGTCTTTTAGGTGGAGTTCACAGGGTTGTTTGGGGGCCTTCCAAGGAGGCATCATTGGGTGGTAATAGATGTTTGGTTTCCTTTTGTTGGTGGTTGTTCTAGACGTGTTTGGGTTGCAACTAAATCCCCTTTGGATAAAGTCCTAGTAGTCTCCAATAGATTGAAGAAGTGTGAGATTGGTAGAAAGGTGAAGGTACTTAATCTGAGTTTGGTGGGAGGTATAAGAGGGACTTGTTTTTACATTCGAACCGAGCTCACGACATTTTGAGGGATTTCGGTGGAAAGGAAATCTTGGGACAACAAGATGAGATGACAGATTTGGTGAACTATTCCTTGCTGGAGGAGGACGGACGTTTGATGTCAAGCATTGATTCTAGTGTTGAGGCTTTGATATATTTGGGTCATCTTTGTTGGAGTCTAAAAATGCCTATAGGTTCCTGTATGCAGCTCAAGATAAAGAGGAGATGATGAACATTATTATCTGAGTAAAAGAGGATTATATGACGTCGACAAACCATATAAAATAACAGAACAGTAGAATAATGAAGATACGATCCGATTGGGAGTTATGTTTTCACCGTAAAGGATGAAGCGTCACTCATGTCTCACTCATCCCATGGGTGTCTCGCCACTGGAAGGTTGTAGATTATTTTGCAAGCTTTCTAACTACCTTGGGCCTCATAGAGCTATTTTAATAATGATTCACTTCAAATATTAAGAATCTCAAAAGACAAAAGTTGTAGAGCTCCTTGTTGTCTTTCCAACGCATCTTAGATCAACTCGTATGAGAGAGATAAAGTCAAAATACCGAAGATAGTATAAACTACCTCAGAATTGCGAGACAGTGTTGGTGTCTTAGAGAAGAATGGAGATTTTGGCCATGATTTGATTCGAATATGAATATCCTCAAAAGGCAAAAGTTGTAGACCTCTTCGTCAGCATTCCAACTCATTTTGAATCATTTCGTTTGGAGGTTATATGAGAGATATAGAGACAAAATAGCAGAGAGACACTTGCACTGTCTCGGCCAAGGCCGAGACAGTTGGACTGTCTCGGACCTTATAGAGCTATTTTAACCATGATTTGATTTGAATATGAAGAAGCTCAAAAGACAAAAGTTATAGATATCTTCATCATCTTTCCAATGTATTTTGAATCATTTTTTGGAGGTCATATGAGAGAGTTAGAGGCAAAACAGCATTGACACTTGCACTATCTTGGCCAAGGCCGAGACATTTGGAAGGTCTCGGGTCTTATAGATTTATTTTAACCATGGTTCGTTTCAAATATAAAGAATATCAAACCAAAAAATTTTTTAGAGCTCCTTGTTAGCTTTCCAATGCATCTTGAATCAACTAATTCTAAGATTGTGTGAGAGAGATAGAGCCAAAATACCGAAGATAGTACAAACTGCCTCAGAATTCCGAGACAGTGTTGATGTCTCGGTGAAGAATAGAGATTTTGGCCATGATTCATTTCGAATATGAAAAAGCTCAAAAGACAAAAGTTGTATACCTCTTCGTCAGCTTTCGAACATTTTCTGCATCATTTCATTTGGAGGTCATATGAGAGAGTTAGAAGCAAAATAGCAGAGAAACACTTACACTATCTCGGTCAAGACCGAGACAGTTGAACTATCTCGGACATTATAGAGCTATTTCAACCATGATTCGATTCAAATATGAAGAATCTCAAAAGATAAAAGTTATAGGTCTCTTCGTCATCTTTCCAACGCATCTTGAATTATTTCATTTGGAAGTCATATGAGAGAGTTAGAGGCAAAACAGCGGAGAGACAGTTAGACTATCTCGGGCTTTATAGAGCTGTTTTAACCATGATTCGTTTCAAATATGAAGAATCTCAAAAATAAAATTGTAGAGCTCCTTGTTATCTTTCCATCGTATCTTGGATCAACTTATTCTAAAATCGTATGAGAGAGATAAAGCCAAAATACGAAAGACAGTAAAAACTGCTTCGGAATTCCAAGATAGTGTTGGTGTCTTGGAGAAGAATATTGATTTTAGCCATAATTTGATTCGAATAAGAAAAGATCAAAGACAAAAGTTGTAGATCTCTATATCAGCTTTCTAACGTATCTTGAATCATTTTGTTTGGAGGTCATATGAGAGAGTTAGAGGCAAAACAGCAGGGACAGTCTAACTGTCTCGGCCATGGCCGAGACACTCCAGGTGTCTGCAGGCCTAAAAATGCTATTTTGAGCCGTTTTCGACGTTAACCGTCTGGATTTATTCCAACTGATCTAATGTTATTCTAAAACATGATAAAGTGTTTATAACGTAGGATAAGAGTTAATCAGCCGTTCTTATCCTAAAATGGAAATTCAGCAACAAAGATAAGATGAAAGATAAAATGATACCATTTTCATTCAATTTTGATAACTTGATACAAAGTGACAAGAATTAGAATAAAGGCGATACAAAATTATTCCCCAGCTAAAAGCAATTCAAATCTTAAGTATCAGGGGCCATCAGCCTAAAGGACTTGAGCTTAGACTTCAAAGCTGATATGTTCTCCTCACGAGCCTTTTTGACTTCATATGTTACCTTGCTCCTAAGCTCCTCTTCATTAGGTGTTGCTTCTGCAATCTCTCGTCGAATCTCATCGGCAGCAATGATCTCATTGCAATAACCTTTGAGAAGCCTGTCACAGTGAGCAACTAACCCTTTTATGACTTCCATATCGTTAGTCAGTTGGGCATTTATCTGAGATAGCTCGACATCCGTGCGAGCAAGTTCTGCTAAAGTATCCCGGATACTCATAATGAGGCTGCCCATGTCTATTTGTATTTGGAGATACTCCTCATGCAAGCTGGTAATACGAGTCTCTTTCTCAGACAGACTCTTCTGAAAAGCCTCTTGACGTTGTACTCCCAGAGCTTTGGCCTGAGAAAGAGCCTGATCCACTTATGGTCCTAGATCATCACGTTGCAGCATTGAAAGGAACTCTAATTCATATTCCAGAATAACAATGCTTTCACGACAGTTCTGGTCCACAGTACATTTCCCTGGTGCCCGATCTTAGCTAGGCACTCCAGCAGATGGGGTTCAAAAACTTTGAAGCACACTTCCCCGAGACCAACGACATCGATGATCATTCGCATCCAATGTTCTAATTTCTCAACAAGTTTCCTAAAAATTTCTAAGCTTGGGGGTGAAGCAATCGGATAAATAAAACAATTCACATAATCAGTGCGAATAGGGCGATGGACGACCTCAGATGGTAATCTTGCGGGCATATTTGATGCCGAACCTCTGACGGTCGACCCCTACTCAGCCATTATCATTTTAGGACCGGAAGAAGCGACTTGAAGCATAACATCCTCTTTGTTCTCAGGAGGTTCAACAGGTGCAGACTTTATAGCGTCCTCCATCAACTTGGCCCTCTTGGAGTTCTTAGCTGCAACGGGCTTTCGCTTGCGAATTCTTCTATCATATTCACCTTCCTCCTCAGCAGTAAGGGCCCTCTTCCCTGATGATCTTAAGGAGCGGGGCTCAGGAGAGGGTGCTCCCTCAAGAATTTCTTTAGCGGCCTCTTCTTCAGAAAACTCAGTAGCTGATAACTCCTTTGGGATCTCTTCGATTCCCACTGCATCTCATTTGCAGGATAGATAATCCTCTATCCTGTAGGCTGTCTAAAAATCACAATAGATAGTTGATTCCCCATCAAACACCGATGATGGAAGTTACAATCTGACGACTTCCAGAAGGTTATAATTTGAAGACTTTCACGCAGACTGATGAAGGTTACAATCTGACAACCTTCGTAACAACTGATGAAAGCTCTAATCAACAGCCTTCACAATCAATATCGAGAGTTACAATCTGACGACTCTCACATATCAAAGAGCTAAAGCAAAGATTACAAAATGACGATCTTTGCAACGCTTCGACAGAAAGAGACTACAAATCAATGGTCTCTTCAAACAAAGACGTGGAAGTCCTCCGCGCGAACCAGCATCAAGACGCACCATGTTCATAGCCACGAACGCAGCTGAAGCGTAGCCTCCAAAGCTGCCAACGCAGCTTCTATTCGCTGCCAAACGCAGCTCTTAAATCCTGCCAACGCAGCTTCTAACAAGTTGCCAACGCAGCTTCCATCCGCTGCCAACGTAGCTTCTATCCGCTGCCAAACGCAGCTACCAACAAGATGTCAAACGCAGCTTCCAACAAGATGCCAACGCAGCTTCCAGCCACTGCGTCCGAGCTTTCAGACACTGCGTTCAAGCTTCCAGACACTGCGTTTGAACGCAGAATTTACACTAGAACGCGGATTTTGCGTTTGACTCGTTCAAACACGAGCTGAACGGTTTCAAAACCGTTTCCCACGATCTGAAGGGATCACAACTCCACTCAGGAGTGATTTAAGGGGCGGTTACATCCCATTAGCCCCACTTAGGAGCGAATTAAGGGGGTGGTTACACCCTTTAATCCTCTATAAATAACTGAATATCAATTCAGTTAGGGGGTTCGGTCTGTTGGAACTTCTTGGCAGCAACGGGGGCTAAATCTTTGGGGCTTCGGTTCTGATCCTTCGATAGGGACTCCTTGGAAGCAGGGGCTGGATCTTTCTTCCTTCTTTTTGGCAGCAAAGAAGAGATCCTTAGCTTGTTTAACCAATTACGGTTAAGATCAATCAACTCATCAAGAGTTCTAAAACTTGCTTTGTAAGTTCTCCACAACGTCAAATCGTGAGGAGAAGACCACGTTCTAGTGAATCAAGACGTTCGGATCATCAATGGAGAGCAAACTCGACGCGAGCATTCGAGGGAGGCACTCCATCGCCACCATGAAGAACCCAGATTTAAACAAAGGGGAGATTCAAATTCATTCTCCTCTCTTTTGTAATTAGGAAATCCAATTGTAATTAAGATTAAAGGAATACAAATCAAATTTCCTTTATTTCTTTTACTGCAAATTTTCCACCAAACATATCCCTGGTAGTCGAGTCCTAGTAGAACCACTTCTCGATTTATAGAGTTCCCGGATCTCATTTATACATGAAGTATATACATCATATTCTGGGATTTGAGAAGCTTTGTCAAACCAATCGCAGAAGTCCACTACGGTTGAGCAGCTAGGCGGCGAACTGGGCAGAGTGAACTATGCATGAGTTCCTCTGGCAGAAGAGAAAAACCAAGCACAAGCCCCTTTATATAGGTTCCCGATGTGAGCTAGTCGCGGATTAGGGTTACCAACATAAAGTTGATCGTACCCAAATTGTCGAGCAAAATGCGAAGGGACATATGGTTCAATTATACATCTCTCGCCCAGTCGTAAAACTAAGTAGCCTACCCTGATAGCGAGAAGCCATTGGAAGATCCATGTATTTAAGAGTGAGGAGCCTTCGAAGAACACATCGCCAAACTTTGGGCCCTCTTCTTCAGCCCCATCAAAACAAGGGCGACAATAAAAAAGATCATAATTATTCCCTAGGGACAAGAGTTGTCTAGCCCGGACTATGTACACAGTCGTCCATATGGTTGACTCAAGCCTCTGCACAAAAGGCATAGAGGTGTTGTTGTCGTGCAAAATCCCCGTCATCAAAGAGGGACAATGTAGCACAAACTAAGCCACTAAATAAGTATAGGGCACTAGCGCGCGGGGCTGAGGAGTCTTCCAAACTTTCCTCCCAGCTACGCTGATCTCCTTAACATCGAGGAATTCAGAAATCAAATCTCGTAAGCCCCTCTGTAGACAACCTACCATGGTAGAGAGTATATTCAAAGGTCTTCCATGAGCTAAAAGAACGGCTGGATATACTACTTCAGCCAAGATAGACTCAACTGGCTTCGACGGCACGATGCAACGCTTCAGCCATATCATCAGGAAGCCTGCAAGGAGAGCAGTATCGGAGATAGGATTCACAGCCTGATAATGAAAGCTTTCAAATTCAGTACCAGCTTCAAATCCATCCTCTAGATGCTCATTCTTGTAGTTAGCATTAGGAGCCTTGATACGGACTTCAATGCTCTTGGATGAGCTTACAGTAAGACGAGTAACTATTAAGTCCTTCTGACCTAAGTTCTGAAAGAGATAATTTACCCACGCAGTATGCATGATGCCACCCCCACGCATCCCAACAACCTGAGTGCAGATGTGGAAATGACACATCAACTCCCATAAAGTGGCATATATCTCTCGATGAGCTGTCTTTAAAATAGAAAGTTCCTCAGTTGTTAGAATGAATTCTTCATAGGGCATTTGCCCGAAGGGTAGCCCTGATACTGCATGCATCTCATGGAGAGCAAATCCCAACTCCCCAACAGGTGTGAAAAAAGTGCAGCTATCCGGATTATACCGCTCCAGCATAGCGAAGAAGGAGGGATAGTTCTGGGTGATCCCACACCTCGTGGCCAGCACTGGTATTGTAAGGCCGGACTGAGCGAGAGGCTCCTTGAGTTCCTCAAGTACAAAATCCATCATCCGGGTCCACCAGCCATCTTCTCCAGAGAACAACCAGCCCAGAGAACGAAAGGCTTGCGCAGAAAATTCACCCCGAGCAGCAATAAACCGGCGTATAAAGATGTTCGCTAGAAGAGGTGCTTCCTGAGCAAGATCTTTTTTCTCAAATCTACCAGGTCTCAGACCTTTGAGTTGCCCGTCAATTTGTACATGAGATTGGCGACCAGATCCAAGTGATATGTTCTCTTTCTCCTTGTCAAGATCGAAGGCCAAACCTGTAACGCCCCTCCTCTGGGAGGTACATAAAAATTTGAACATGACCTATCTGTAATAAGAAGGGTCGACCTGCTAAATCTTTATGCACATCACAACATAGATATACTGAAGGGCAAAAAATAAAGAAGTGGAGATGCATATGCAATACCCAAGATCACAAGGTTGACAGCAGAGTCCATATAATACCAAAATAGAAGAGAACTAAAGCGTAATACAAAATATTACAATAATAGTAGTGGCTACAACATTAATACATGTTTTATAAGTCAAAGGTACTACAAAAGTGAACATAAATTAACCCCTACTAAGATTTTCCTCTGGAGCTAATCTTCAAATTCAGGGTCTGCAATGCCCTTATCCTTGCTAGTTGTATGACCTGCGAGTGGATTCAGAAACAATAGGGGTGAGCCTAAGGCCCAATAGGTAACCATAAAAATCTCGGGTACAATCCAAGGGAACGAATGAAAATGATAGACATAGATATCAAACTTGAACAACGGGGTCTCAACATTAAGTTGCCATTCTTATATCGTAATCATTGACCGAAGTGAAATAACATGTAAAGATGAATAATCAAGGTCTAATATTCAGGATTCTAAACTCCCCAATAATTGGATAATCAATAAACCGCGCATGCCTTTATACATCTACCGGTGAGCGTCCTCACACAGGGCATTGTCCCATCGGGACACTATAACATTACCACCCACCGGTGACGCTTACTTCACACAGGGCATAATCCATGAATATAGACAATTAATCATCAATAAATAGAGGAATACTATCATTATCAATAGTTGAACCATCGAATCAATTCGAATTGTTGCAATGAAATCATTCAAGGATATCGAAGGTATAAAACTGAAATAAACAACATTAGGATAGCAATGATTAACCAATCCGCAACGAGCCCATGCATGAGGTGAATCAAATAGGAATATTATGAAAGTGATAAGATACAATTAGCATGGGAAACTAACTCACAGGAACTTTAAGAAAGTAATCAATCGAACTCTCAAAGACTTGAGAGGAAATAATGAAAGGTTACCTACCGATTATGCCGGGATCCTCTCGGCCAACGAATGAATCCAAGATTCTATGTCCTATATATATACATGTATACCCACATGAGATTCTAGACACTATGTCTTTTAAAACTTTAACTTAAAACTTATATCATGGTATAAGCTACACCCTAGATGATTGCATCTAATATCTCTAATATGCACAGCAACACAAGTAGTGTACATGCAACAGATTTAGGTGAATGGATGGTATAACAATTGATGTCTAAAATACATGAAACTAGTCCCAAACGTCTCCATTATGAGTCTAATTTCATAATATAAAACTTTTACATCAATGCATGGTGTATAGTAAGAGTTATGCTCTCAGTAAACTACACATATCAAAACTGTAGCAGAAAAACATAGGTTACTATCTGAAATGAATAATTCACTTCGGGTACTTAACACTATACAAATGAGCTCATATTTGGTATATAGGTGATATGATGGGTTAGATTCCAAGTCCAATTAGTTTCATTAAACTTTCAATTTTATAATGCATGTTACATGCAAAACAACACAAGGGGGTAGACTGGAATTGCCAGTACAAATACTAGGTATTAGAACTAGGTTTAGACTTACCAAATGTTACTCAAATTAATTAAAACTTACATCAACAGAAAGACAATTGAGTCTAGTTTTAGGAATAGAAATAATTTTATTCATGCATTATATATGTTGAGATATATGCTCTTTCAAAGGATATAACTCAGGCAGACAGTTTCAGACACATGCACTGAGTTAAACTATATTTTAAAACAAGTAAATGATCTCAGAATTAAACAAACATGGTCTCAAATGAAATCCAAGAAAGTGTAGTTTCTAGAACAGAAAGAATTTCATTATTTGGATATATACAAAGAAAGTTATGATCTGTTTACTGGTAGTATATCTTGCTGAAAATTTCTGCACGAAATTCTGTTTCAAGATAAATTTTACATGCATGCCCTAAAATGTTACATGCAAGACCCCAAGTGTAATATAACTATAATTATTGATTTAATTCAGTTCTAAATGATGGAATGAAATATTTTTTTTAGAGATTATACCTTAGAATACTCTTTCCTCCCTTTCCAAGCTTCAATGAACCCCTTCTTGACTATCCTTGAGCTCCCTCTTCTTCTTCAAGGTAAGCAAGGGTTTAGGGTGAAAAAAAAATGAATGAGGAAGAGGATATAGAGGAGGGTTGCTGTTGGCCAGATATAGAGTGAAAGAGAGAGAGATATGATAGGATTCTCTTGGAAGGGTAAGAGATGTGAAAAGTTGAGTGGTTGACTAGCTTTTTCCCCATGCACTAATCTCTTGCAATAATAAGTTTTTGAGGGTTTAAAATGTAAAATACTCCCACTAACATGGCTGACCAAAATTAAACAATTATGTTAATTAGAGTGTTCAAATTAGGTATTTAATAATTTAGTTATCTCTAATCAAGGTTTAAAGCATGGTTAACTTAGGTTTACATGCTAAGTTTGTATGCATGCTATGACTTAGTTAACTAGATCACAATATAAGAATTAGCTAAGTTTAAATCCTCATACTAGAAGATTATATGAGATACAAAGAACAAAAAAAATGTACTAATTTATGGATTGGTATTGATAACGGTATCCCATCTATGAAAGGAAAAAAATGGAATGTTACATAAACCCCTACGGCAACCAACGCTCAGGAAATAGGAAAGCGGATACATTCTCTCCATGCTTGGGAGGAATAAGAGACGATCGTTGATTCTTCGCAACAAATGGGAATTTTTTACATGTCCAACTTTGTCATACGTCGGGATATGGTCCCCAAACAAAAATGCTGGTTTGACAAATTGATCCTGACCCGCGGGTGTTTCTAGGTTCAAATCAGTGATCAGAGCCCTAAGAGTGGAACATCCGACAAACCTGATTAACTGTGCCCGCTCTAAGCCAGGGAAAGTACACATTGGAATTACTCTATGAAGACCAAAAACTTTCCCCACTTTTGGATCGTCAGTATAACTGAAATGCTGCTCCGGTAAAAGTGGCACATTAGGAAAAAGCACTGTGAAACAAGAAACAGAAGTTAGCAATTAAAGGGAGTTGCTAATAAAAAGAACTAGATTGTGACGCAGACTTCAAAATCTATGTTTTTTTTAATCTTAAACGCAGACTTCAAAATCTTTGTTGTTGATCTTAAACGCAGAGTTCAAAATCTGCATTTTTAATCTTAAACGCGGACTTCAAAATCTACGTTTTTTTAATTTTAAACGCAGACTTCAAAATCTGCGTTGTTAATTTCAAACGCAGATTTCAAAATCTGCATTGTTAATCTTAAACACAGACTTCAAAATCTGTGTTTTTAATCTTAAACGCAAACTTCAAAATCTACGTTTTTAATCTTAAACACAGACTTCAAAATCTACGTTTTTAATCTTAAATGCAGACTTCAAAATCTGCGTTTTAAATCTTAAACGTAGATTTTAAAATCTACGTTTTTAATCTTAAACGCAAAGTTCAAGATCTACGTTTTGAACGCAGAGTCCAAAACACACGCTCAGAGTTCATAATTAATGCAAAATTCCAACCGTGCGTTCCAATTATAACAAAACGAGTCATCTCCCTCGTTGACAAGAACCCATTTAGGGTTTTCAGAAAACTTGTTGAAACAAGTTACTATGGCCACCACTTACCACAACAATGAGGCCCATACGACAGCGGCGGAAATGGTGAGGCGCTCGTGAGAGCAGCAACACCACCGGCGTTCTCAGCCGGTGATGTCTCTAAAGCCCCCCTGATGATCCTCTTGGAACCAGAACTCATCCTCCTAGGCACCATGGATGCAGTTGATCGGAGAAGACGAAGTTCGCCGGAGAATCGGTCAAAATTTAAACAAGAGTTCTCGTTCTTGGAATCAAGCTAAAAATGAAAAGAGTCGAATGACTCTTGATGTGACCACACATGCCTATTTATAACAGCCATCAAGCTGTTAAATCGATACGGGATTCTAGGAGAGAATCCCAACCATTTTTGAAACGCTATCTACAGTGTTAATAGATAAGAAGTCTTTTAAACTTTAACCTTAATGCAGAACTCATCTCTGCGTTCAAATTCCCCAAACACTAGGCCCAGACATGCATTATGAGAGTTCTTAACTCTACGTTTCAATTCCTCAAACGCGAAGGTTACCCTTGCGTTGCAATCATTCCAGACAAAGGATCCACCTTTGTATTTTCAAACATGACACTTATTCCTTAAGTTCATGCATCCTGTCAATATGGTCTTGTCAAACTTCTGTATCACTTCAACAGAACCTAAATTGTTTTAGTGGATCGAACTTCCATCAAGATTAGTCTTACACTTATGACAACCATCATCCCCACAGAGCTCGAATTTAGCTTGCGTCACTCCCAATGGGACGATAATTCCTCTGTCAAAGCCAACTTATCGATTCAAATCACGATCAGTTTACTAACTCCCCCAACAGAGTAGTAAATAACTAATCTATCAACTCTCTTCAACAGAGTGATAAAAAGTCTTAAAATCTTGTTCAAATCACAAGTATCATAAGTCATCACTCTGATGATAAACCGCTTGACAATTCTCCCCAGCAAGATGCCAAGTCCCCTGAGGTCTTGTTCAACATATCTTCCCTGTCACGTTAATATCACACCTCTCACAAAATCAACCTATCGACTCTCCTCAATAGAGCGATAAGTCCTCAAAATTGCCTCGATCATAATATCTTCCCTGTCATGTTAATATCACACCTCTGACAAAATTAACCTATCGACTCTCCTCAATAGAGCGATAAGTCCTCAAAATTACCCCGATCGTAATATCTTCCTTGTCACGTTAATATCACACCTCTGACAAAATCAACCTATCGAATCTTCTTAAAAGAGCGATAAGTCCTCAAAATTGCCCCGATCGTAATATTTTCCCTATTACGTTAATACTATACCTCTAACAGTGTAAGGCCCCCATGGGAACGTTTTTATTTCTATACATGAGAATAACAAGTGTTCCCATAAAATCCCCAACAAATCAAAATTTTCTAGAATTATCTTAAATGATAATAAAAGAAATTTTCTAAACTTGGCATTTTTCATATAATTTCGTCCTTGCAAGTCAGAACACGACACATGCAATAAATAGGAAAAAGCCAAAATCACTCTCTTCTTATTTTATTTAGAAATATTAAGAAGTGATACGAAAACCTTGTTCTTATCAAACAAAAAGAACAATACATAATTAAGCCTTTGGGCCAATAAAATTGAAAGACGCGAGTCGGGACTTAATAGCGGATAGCTTCTCCTCATGAGCGGCCTGTACCATTACATCGGCTCTCTTCATAAGCTCGTTCTCTTCCGGCATCATTGTGATAGCTTCCTTCTGGACAAGTTCAAGAGCTTGGATTGACGAACGATAGGTGGCGTAGGTCTTCACACTTTCTAGTGTGAGCTTTTTTAAGATCTCTTCTGCCCGCGCAAGTTCAGCTTTGTGTCGAGCCAACTCGACCTCTAGTCGATCGATTTCTACTCAAGACGTTTGTATAGCAGTATTAGAAGCAACTATGGCATGTTTCTTCTGAATACATTGCCCCTGTAAGGATGCAATCTCAAGCTCCCTTTCAGTGATATTTTTTTTTGAAGAGCTTCATATTGACGAGCTGCTTCAGCCCTGAGATCATCAAAAGTTAATGTAATTTGGATAGCAAGATCAGCATAGCACAACTCCTCCAAAGCTCTCAGATCCTTTTCCAATCAAGAGACATTCTCGGAATAGTGTTGAAACCAGCGAGCGTCATCCACATATCGAATGTCGTTCAAAGAATGCATGAGTATTGGCTTAAAAGAATCAAATAAAGCTCGTCCGGCACCGACCTCCTCAATCGCCACCTTCATCGTATCCTGTGAGGGTCGTATAAGAATTTTAAGCATGGAGGGAATGACCACTGGACTTAGAGATGTCACCGATCTGCGATTTTGAATTCTCTGTTGTGGCTTCGGCCATGACGGATCGGGAGAAGATTCAGAATGGCGCAGATCAAGATGTTGTAAGAGCCCCCTTCAATCCTAATGGAGCAGGAACAGTAGCAACTAATGAGGGAGAAGATCAAGGATGGATCAATGTGATTGCTCGTAAGAGGTATAAACAGAAATTTTCTTCAAATTCAAATGATTCTCAATTTATCGAATCTCAGAAGAATCATCAGCATGCATTGAAAAAAGATGGTGGTCGAAATCATTATTCTGAATCTAGGATCAAAGCCAACCACTCTTTGCACCAGAAACAGAGATCTGCTGAATCTTGGAAATTTAAATCTGTTGGATCTACATCATGGAAGGACTTTGCACCAGAAACAGAGATCTGCTGAATCTTGGAAATTTAAATCTGTTGGATCTACATCATGGAAGGATGTTTGCACTATGGGCAGAGTAATTGGAATCTTGGAAATTTAAATCTGTTGGATCTACATCATGGAAGGATGTTTGCACTATGGGCAGAGTAATTGATCAAAATTGTTCTTTAGAATATTATCCTCCTTCTATCGATAGAAAAGGTATGCAATATGCTTCTATTCCTAGATCAGAAATTCTTCTTAATGTTGAGAAATGGAATAACACTTTAATTGGATATGTGCTTGGTGATAAACCTTTCTATTCTCATCTAAAAGGATGTGTTGGACGTCTTTGGAAATTAACCTGTTCACTTGAAATTTTTTCTAGAGAGAATGGTTTCTTCTTTTTCAAATTTGGTACTAATGAAGAGATGATCAGAGTTTTAAATGGTGGCCCTTGGTTATTCGATGGAAGACTTATTATTCTTAAACAATGGTCTGAAAACATCAATTTAGAACGTGAATTACTTACGACTGTTCCAGTTTGGATTCGTCTTCCTTCATTGCATCTAAAGTTATGGTCTACTAATATCATTGGAAGAATTGCTAGTATTGTGGGTATTCCTTTATATATTGATCAAGCAACTGCATCTGGGGAGAGACTTGCATATGCCAGATGTTTTGTGGAAATTTCATCTAAAGCTAAACTTCCCAATTCTGTAAGAATGGATTTAGGCAATGGAGAATGGTTAGAAACAAATGTGGAGTATGAATGGGTTCCCCCTAAATGTAGTAAATGTTTAGTTTTTGGCCATGTTGACTATCAATGTCCAGTAGTTCTAGTTGAGAAATGGGTTCCTAAAGCTACAACTGATGAAATAATTAAGGCAAAAGAAGTTGAGTTACCTGTGACAGATTCTACCATTTCAAATAAAGTTTCTCATCAACATGGCGTATCAGACATTGGTGCAAGCTTCGAACATACAATAGTTGTCTCAGATTCTGATTTTCCTCAAGAGGATGCTACCAACTCATATGGCTATGATAAAGAAATAACAGCTCCTGATTCTATTATATCTGAAAGAAATGATAATTTGTTATATGGGAAAGTTGTTGTAAATGAGGTTATATCAAACATAGAGGATAATGGACCTGGGAAAAGGATTTATGATGATGTTGTTATCAATAATGATTATAATGAATCTGAGGAACCTTCAGATCAAGCTGTGGTTGAGCAGAGTTCTGTGATGCAAGACAATCAGGAATCTATTCATAATATTGAGCAAATTGACAATTTCACATCATTTACAAAGGAAACTTTTGATTCAGATACTTCAGAAACAATGTCAAAGAAGAATGGCCATGCAGTCAATACAGGCTTCCATAAATCTGGAAATGATTCTCATCTACCTAGTAAACCAGGTCATGCACAGCAATTTCAAGAAGAGAATGATTATTTGCAAATAGGAGAAGGTAATATGAAAGATAAAGTAATGGATTTTCCAATTGCTATTGATAATCCTGAATGGTTAATAGAGAAAAACCAGCTGTTAATGAAGAAGAAAAACCAGGTTAAAATAATTAAGGAATCTTCATTAGGTCCTAAAAGAGTTACAAGGGCCTCCTCAAATAATCACTCATGACAATGATATTTTGGAATGTTAGAGGTATGAACAATTTGGGTAGAAGAAGGGATATTAAAATGCACATTCAATATTTAAAACCCAGTGTTATTGGTTTAATAGAGACCAAAGTAAAATCATCAAGGGCATACAGAGTTACTAAATGTTTTCCTTCTCAATGGTCATATTGTAACAACTATTCTGCTTCTATTAGAGGTAGAATTTGGATAGCTTGGGATGCAGAAATGTGGAATGGGACAGTCTTATCAGTAACATTACAGCAAATTACTATGAGTTTGCAGAACAATGGTGGACTCACTCTGATTCTGAGTGTTATTTATGGTGAGAATTCAGAATTTACAAGAAGATCTCTATGGGCTGATATTGCAGACATCTCTTCTCAAGTTAAAAATATGTCATGGTTGCTAGTGGGTGATTTTAATGTATGCAGATTCACTACAGAGAAAATTGGAGGTATGAAACTTACTGCCAAGAAACTTCAAGCTTTCAATGACTGTCTTCAACTATGTGGTCTATCTGATATCAAAAGTACGGGGTTAAATTGGACTTGGCATAATAATCAGCAGGGTAAGTACAGAATCTATGGTAAGTTAGATAGAGCTCTGGGCAATTCCACATTGATTGATAAATTTCCTCATGCTTTTATAGAATATAAAAGTACATCCTCTAGTGATCACACCCCTGCTATTGTTCATCTTGTGGCCTACACAAATTCAGATCCAAAGCCTTTCAGGTTCTTTAATTACTGGGTACAATGCCAAGGATATGACGAAGTGATCAAAGTGGTCTGGAAAAGTCATTTTTATGGTTCTCCTATGTTCATTTTTGTTAAAAAGCTTAAAAATCTTAAATTAGCTCTCAAGCAATGGACTAAAGAATCTTTTTCTTCAACAAGGGCTAATATTATTAAATTATCCAAACAGCTAGAGACCTTGCAGAATAATTTAAATCATGATATGGGAAATGAAGAACTGCAGGCTTCAGAATCTATAGTATCATATGAGCTTAGTGGTTGGCTTGATAAGGAAGAAAATGAGTTGAGACAAAAAAGTAGGATATTATGGCTTCAACAAGGAGATAGAAACACAAAATTCTTTTATAATGCAATCAAACACAGGATTTCTTCAAACAATATCAGGAATCTTATTGATAAAGATGGGTCTCCTATTTCTTCTTTTGACAAGTTGAAGTTGATTGCTCCCAGATTTTATGAGGATCTTTTCAATCAAACTACATACTGGAATGTGTTTCCTAAAGTCACAGTGAAGAAAATCCTTACCTCTGAAGCTAAGCAATGGTTAGTAAAGGAAATCAATAACAAGGAGATTAAAGAGGCTCTTTTCCAAATGAATCCAGACAAGGCTCCAGGACCAGATGGTTTTAACGCTTATTTTTATCAACACAATTGGAGTTTGATCAAGGATGATGTGGTATTAGCTGTCAAATCTTTTTTCTCTTCAGGTAAGATTCTAAAACAGATAAATCACACTTTTCTCACTCTAGTACCAAAATCAAAAGAAGCCACGTCCATTCAAGATTATAGACCTATATCTTGTTGCAATGTTATTTACAAAATTATTACAAAGATCTTAAGCAACAGATTGAAGTTGGTGGTGGGTGAGTTGATTTCAAATAATCAACATGCTTTTCTTCAAGGTAGACAAATTGGTGAATGTTCTCTATTGGCACATGAGTTGCTTAGAGATTTCTCTAGGAAGCATGGTAAAAGAGCTTGTTTCAAAATTGACTTGCATAAAGCATTCGACAGTATAAATAGGGAATTTGTATACTATATTATGCACTGCATGGGTTTTCCAGCTATATGGATCAACTGGATCAAAGAATGCCTCTCTACCCCTTCTTTTTCAGTCCTATTAAATGGCTCTTCAACTGGTTTTTTTCAAAGCAATAGGGGTATTAGACAGGGGGATCCTCTATCCCCATATATCTTTGTTTTGGTGATGGAATTTTGGTCTATTAGTATGGAGCTTGCTACAATTTCAGGGAAAATTCAGAATATTAAGAGGAATCAGAATCTACAAGTGTCTCACATTTTATTTGCGGATGACATGCTGGTTTTTTGTAGAGCTAACAGGAAATCCTTTGAAGGCATTAACAATTTGTTGGAGTCTCTTACACTTAACACAGGACTGAGCATCAATAAAAGCAAAAGCAGAATTTTTTTCAGTAAAGGATGCAGAAATAAAGATGTTCTAAGTTCTGTTATAGGCATATCTAGTGGGTCTCTTCCTGTAAAATATCTGGGGCTTCCTTTATCTATCAGTTATCCTAAAGCAAAAGATTTTCTCCCACTTATTGATAAAGTTAGGAAAAAGATTGAGGGCTGGATGACATACTCTTTATCTTTTGCTGGAAGGATTGAACTCATAAAATCAGTTCTTTTTAGTACAATAGCATATTGGTATTTTGTCTACAAACTTCCCAACTCAACTGTTCGCAGTTTGGAGTCAATTTTTGCTAACTTTCTTTGGAAGGGTAAGTTACATGCTATCAACTGGAAGGATATCTGTCGTCCAAAACAAGAAGGAGGATTTGGTTTGAGGAAACTAAATGATCTCTGTCTTGCTGCTGCCCTTAAATTGACATGGAGACTTCTTTCTACTTCTACTCTATGGTCTAATTGGATGAGAGCAAAATATGTCAGGGGAGGTAATTTTTGGGATACTCCTGCACATGCTTTGGACTCTGGAACTTGGAAGTTTTTATCAGGTATTAAATCTAAAGCTATGTGTTGCATAAGGAAATCTATTGGTAATGGTGAAACAACTTCTCTATGGTTTGATCCATGGATTCTTGAAGGCAGACTTTCGGACATTCTACAGCAAATTAACCCACATCTCACAGGCACAGAAAATTGGACAGTAGCTCATATCATTCAAAACTCTCAATGGCATGTTATATTACCTTGCCTTCTACCAATAATCCATCATATCTCAAATATTCAAATAAATGGTCTAGATGATCATTGGATTTGGCTACCAAATGCAAATGGGAAATTTACTTTTGCGTCAGCATGGGATCAAGTAAGAACCTCATACTCAAATTTTGATCTTTCTAATGTGGTCTGGTTTCCTTCCTCTAATCCTAAGATGGCTTGTTGCTTGATTAAAAGTTTATACAATAGATTAGCCACTAGGGACAGACTGTCCAGATTTGGAATTACAGCAGCTGTTGAGTGTGTTCTCTGTTCTGGTGGGATTGAGTCTAGGAATCATCTATTTTTCCAATGTGATTTTTCAGCATATATCTGGAAGCTCTGCAAACTAAAACTTCAGCTTGATGCTACGGTCATAAATGACATTAGAACTGAAGCTCTAGATATTCAATCCAAGTTCAAGAGGAAAGACAGAACGTATAAACTGTCAAGAATGGTTTTAAGTGCAGCTGTCTGGCATATATGGCAAGAAAGGAATAGACGTATATTTCATGCTACCCAGTTGCACAAGTTGATGGTATTTAGGCGACTCTATGAGGATATAAATGTCTTGCTTAGAACCTGTACATGGAAGACTGGTAACAATACTATCCTTGCAAATTGGGAATCCGCAGAGACTTGTAAATAATTCTATTTACAGGTTCTGGAGATAGGTTGCTTTGTAATGGGATATGTACTTGATTATGTATAGGCTTTGGGTCAATCAGGATCCTTGCTAGGTTCTTTAGTTGAGGGTGACGGCCAGGGTCCTCTCCCCTCTCTATTAGTTTCTTAGTTAGAATCCTGAGTAGCCTAGCCTATTCTGTAATATATGTACTAGAGTTTAATTTTAATGGAAATTCTTATTTTTCAAAAAAAATATATATATATATAT
>NC_033801.1:83654189-83672718 GCF_001876935.1 Asparagus officinalis | reverse complement strand
TATATATATATATATATATAAATTTTTTCATTTAAAAAAAATTCGGATACTGTTCATTACTATTCATCCGAGAGAAAAAAGCATCCTCTTGTTTCTGTTCATTTATTATTCATTCAAATAGTTACTATAAATATTCCTTGTTATTTATTAGTTTCTGTTTAAAAAAAATTCTTTTCACGAGTTGTTTTGTTTAATGTTCATAAAAAAATTATTATTTATTGTAATTATTATCTTTTGCTAGTTTACAAATCTAGTTTATATCCTAAGTTATAATCCTCTAAGTTACTAGTTGAGTGGTATTGACAAATGATTTATAATTTTAGATACCAAATACCTAGACTAGTAAACTCAAATTGGACTTATGCTAACCCTGATCATTCCAAAAGTTCCAAACTTGAAAAGTTCACCGGTGTTAATTATAAATGGTGGGCTAATCAGATACGATACTGGCTTACCACATTAGGTCTCTTATCTGGTATAGACATTCCCGAGTCTTCAATTAGCGGTTCTCAACCTTTGACTCCTGATCCTGAACAACTTGTTCCTTCCACTTCTGGTTCTGGCGCTAGCTTCATTTCTAGCTCTATGAAACCAGAAGAAATCAACTATCATTATTGTCATAGGATTCTTAGTGCACTTGCGGACAACCTCTATGAAATTTATTATGAGTTCAAAAGTGTTAAAGACCTATGGAATGCTCTTGAAGAAGAATATGGCTATGATGATGTCAAAATTCTACGTTTCACCTCCTCCTCCTTCAATAAGTTCATGATGGTTGATGACAAACCCATTAATAAACAAATTCATGAATTTCAAGATTTCCTTCATAACTCCAATCAAAAGGAAATACTTTTACTGATGACTATAAAGTTTCATGTCTGATTGATAAACTCCCTCCATCCTGGTCTAGATTTGCTGGAGATCTTCGACACAAGCAAGGAGATCTAACTTTTAACAGAAACCCTCAAGGCTATTCGTATTAAAGACCAGCATAGGCAAAATTCTAAAATCAAGTATGAACCAAAAGCTAAAGTAAACTTGGTAAATAATAAGCCTAAATCTAGGAATTTTAAACCGAAAAGAATAAAATTCAAGAAAAACAATCAATCCTTCAACAAATCTTCTTCCAAATCCAATCCTAACTCTTCCAGCCATAAGTCCGACGGAAAGTTCAACTATGTCTATGGTAGAACCAACTACCTAGCTCCCAACTATTTCTTTCGGAAGAAGGAACCGGCTAAACCTGCACCCAAAGGAAATGGATCCAACAAAATTAATATGATTGAAGAGAATCCAACTTCCTTCAGGTTATCCTCTTCATCCTATCTTGTGAATTCCCTTATTTCTTTCACTGACTAGTACTTAGATTCCGGAGCTAATATTCATATTTGCAATGATCGCTCTTGGTTTTCAACTTATCAGGAATCATGTGGAGGAAGTATAAGCTTAGCAGATGACTCTACCAAACAAATAATTGGAAGTAGATGTATAGAGCTCACCATGACCTCTGGAAAACCTCTGAATCTGTAAGGTGTCCATCATGTCCCTTCTCTCCATCAAAATTTGATCAGTGAATCTCTTCTCCTTAGAGATGGTTTTAGGATTATCAAGGAATCAAATAAATTTGTGATTACCAAGGATAATGTATTCATAAGAAAAGGTTTTATCTATAATAGTCTTCTCAGCCTTTTGATATTGAACCTCGAAGGAGCAAAAGACGTAAAATTCAAAAGGATTTTGGAGAAAACTTCTATACCTTTCTTGTTGAAGGTGATCCAAGCTCACTACAAGAAACAATGGATTGACCTGAATCTTCTTTCTGGAAAGAAGCCATTGATGATGAGATTAAATCTATCAATGAAAACCATACTTGGATACTCACTAACATACCTCCAGGTTGTAAACTTGTTGGTTGTAAGTAGATATTCAAGGAGAGCTGATGGTTCCATAGATAAATTTAAAGCTAAATTAGTAGCTAAATGCTATACTCAGCAAAACGGTATTGATTATTTTGATATCTATTCTCCTGTAACCCGAATCTCTACTATCCAAGTATTATTAGCCTTTGCTGCTATCTATACGTTGATCATACATCAGATATATGTCAAGACTGCTTTCCTGAATGGTTCGTTAGATGAAGAAATCTATTTGTACCAACCTGAAGGATTCATTGCCAAAGGTCAGGAAAACAAAGTCTGTAAACTTGTTAAATCTTTGTATGGTCTTAAATAAGCTCCTAAACAATGGCACCAAAAATTTAACAAAGTCATTGCGCAATATGGTTTCACTGTGAATGAACATGATAAGTGTGTTTACATTAAAGTGATAAACAATGACTATGTCATCATCTGTCTCTATGTTGATGATATCCTCATCTTTGGAACAACTCTTGAATTAATCTTAAAGGTTAAGGATTATCTATCCATGAACTTTGACATGAAAGACTTAGGTCTTGCTGATATGATACTTGGAATAAAAATCACTAGAGACACTAGAGGAATATCTTTGAGTCTTTCTCACAGTATTGAAAAAATACTGATTAAATTCAACTTTCATAACTCTAAACATGTTTACACACCTTATTATTCTTCAATATCCTTGAAGAAGAATAAAGGTGAACCTGTCTCTCAACTGGAGTATTCTCAGCTTATTGGATCCCTTTTATACATATCCAACCGGACCAGATCCCATATAGCTTATGATGTAGGGAGACTGAACCGGTATACTAGCAACCCTAGCCAAGACCACTGGTCTACCTTAGAAAGAGTATTCAAATACCTGAAAGACACAGTTGACTATTGCTTGACTTACACTGGTTACCCTGATGCTATAGAAGGATACAGTGACGCCAATTGGGTCACATATTCTAACAACGTAAAGTTAATATCTGGACAGGTGGTGCAGCTGTATCATAAAAATCCTATAAGCAAATAGTGATTACCAGGAGCACCATGGAGTCTGAATTGATTTCTCTTGATTCCACTTGCACAGAAGCAGAATGGTTAAACGATCTTCTCTTTGAACTTCCTTTGGTCTCTAAACCCTCTCCTCCTATTTCCATTCGCTCTGATTCTAGATCCACCATAGAGCTTCTAAAGCAAGTACATGTAAATAAAAAACTTAACAGACATATTCAAATAAGATATGAATCTGTACAACGCCTATTAGGCAAAGTTATGATCTTGGACCTTTTAAATTCTGAGAAGAATCTTGCATACCCTTTGATTAAGGGATTATCTTGGAGTGTGGTTCTGGACTCATCGAGGGAGATGGGGTTAAGCCCATAGATGAGATCACTGACAGCGGCAACCCAACCCTTATTTGGAGACGTAGTCCCAATGTTGGTTCAATGTGGTAGAAACAAGCTGGACAAGTGACACTCATGTGGAGCATCGACCCAGATATATTTATATATCCTTATGTAGCATCTGCTACTACCCATTCTCTATGATGACGATGCTCTTATGATATAGCTGGTTAGGCTGAGTTTTACTCTTAATAAGTCCAACGCGTGTAATGCGAAGGGTTTGATATCCAGCTGTAGTACCCTTGGAGGACTTACCTACATGAGAGGAACCGTGATGGTCGTGGTTAGGGGGGCTGGGCTAACCCCTACAAACTCTCATGAGTCAGTTATTATGAGCATGGCCTTTAACGTTCAACCCACTTTGCTTAATAGATGAAATCGTATTGTGTGTGTTTTCATCAATACCTGGTTCAAGGGGCCTAATTCAAGGCCTAGTCCATTATGTCCCTCAGGTGGTGATGAACTCACTAAGGAAAGATTCAAAGCCGAAAGCTACTTCTCTCCAATTCACGATACGAAAGGTTGCCCAATCTATATCCTTTTTATGATTTATTGATTTATTTATTGATTTTGAGTTTTCAGTCAATATTGCCTTTTAAGGGGGATTGTTGGATATTTGTTCATAAAAAGGCAATTTTGCCTTTATGAATAGTCCCACATTGGAAGATGAGATGAATAGTAAGAGGCTTATAATGTTTTACATCATATTGGGCTTTGAGTAAGTTTTTTTGGCCTTGTATTGTTTAGGCTATTGCTATCACACATGCGCGCGCACGCACGCCACGCCGCGCCTCGCCTCGCCATGCTAAGCCTTGCCTTGCCACGTCATGACGCGCGCGTGCCACGCTATGCCGCACCGCACACACGCTCATTTTTGTTTCTCAGTTTTTTATTTTTTACCGTTTTCTTCCGCTTGACCCGTTCATAACGGATGCGGAGATGGCGCGGGGGTTATGCAGATATGGCGTAACATGTGAGGGTTTGGAGCAATGAATCTCTAGCTTTGGAGTTCTATAAATACATGCACTCTTCTCCTCGTTTAACACAGAAAACAGAAAGAACCTCTTCTCTCCTAGATTCTTCTTTTTACAGTTTCGACTATTGTGTTATTTTCTTTAGGGCAACTTTCTTCATTTGAGCTTAAGCTCTATTGCTCTCGTCTGAGTATAAAGGTCGGCTGAACCGGAGGTTTTTATCGCTAGGGGAGAGAGGATCGACTGTGCCAGGGCGATAGGCGGGTCCTCAATCTTCTAAAACAGTCAGATCATGACTGCTCCCATTCAAGCCTTATTTTCTAACTTTTTATTTCAAATTTATACTATTTGTTTCTTATTTTACAGCAGGTGGGATGCTTGGGCTCGTTGATCTGGTCTAGGGCTTCGAGAAGTGTTGGGCCCTTCGACCAATCGAGGTTGGTGGACCTCTCGATCATGTTGTCACCCTCAAATCCAAAGATGGGGACAAAGGCGATCTTGTCAGGTTTGTAGCCAACCTTCTTGAGGTAGGAAGATACTTCCTTCACGATTTCATCATACCTCGCCTTGGAATATTTGGGTGTGGTTGCATCCATTTGCAAGTATACAAAAGAAATTTTGGTTACAAACAGTAGCATATTTAGTAAAAATGCTGAAAGTAATGCGATTCATAGTTGATAACTGTTTCTTACAAAGAAAAATCAATATGCTCTTACCATAAAATTAAAAGGGAAGATTTTGAAACAATAGACTGTCAAAATCATGGGAAGAAATAATAGAACAAGCTTTTATATAGAAACATTTTACCATGATCTCAAAAAGTTATACACTAATGCTCTAACAAGAGAGTAGCATGTTATAGCATCTTCAAAGACCTTCCAGTTTTTTCCTAGGCCCACCAAGCTTCAATCTATCTCTGGTGCGGTGTCCTAATCAAAAGAGTGTACTGGGTATGTGCCTCCTTCAGCGCTCATCATCAATTCATACTGTTCCTTGGCTTTTTGAGCTATCGGACCAAGGATCATTCCTTCTTTGAACTTTTCTTGCAGCTATCATTCCTTAAACATTAAATGATGGAGATAAAGGATAATAAAATCTGTAATAACCATTTTCATATTATAGTGGTGTAATGCTTCAAAGAATATAATAGCAGTAAGTTCTCTTTCTTCTTCAAGATCATATTCCTTCTCATTAAAAGGATGTCTGAAATGGGGTTCCCTTACTAGGGAATCAAGGTGTCATATCTGGTAGGAAGGATAATGTTCTAACAAGTTTATTTCTTCCCACATAGACCATATGGTGAACTCAAAAGCACGTTGGAATTTTCCAGTGTCCTTAAGTGCCTAGCTACAAATTTCAAGAATGAAGGACATGTATTCGTCTGGTCTTGTTTTATCAACATATAGTTTATGAACCAGACCTTTCTGAGTATGTTCTTTGTATAGGGATATAAGCTCAAAATTAGCTAATACTCTTGGACTATCATACTGGTTTAGTATGACTTGGGATGCTGACTTGAACAATGAACTAATGCCATCATCTTTCATCTTTTTGAAATATGCGAGCATTGCTTGATCATCAATCAGGTTCCTCTAATAGCTGTCGAACATATCTTTCAGTTTCCTCTAAGCTTGATATTTTGAAATATCAAACTTGAAATAGTTGATAAGTTCGACAAAATCATTAATCTTGCTTATTGCCAAATCTTTAATCTTAACTTCCTGTAAGATCATTTTAAAATTTTTGGAATTTGAGCTTAGAGATTCTGACATTTGTTCTTTTTAGCTCTTCATTGCCCTTGACATCGTCAGAGATTCTGACATTCAGTTGCCTCCATTTTGGGGGTCTTGATGATGTTTGATGCACCTGATACAATATGGACATTCATAGATATTATTAGGCGTTGTAATAATTTTTATAAATTCAACTAATTCATGAGTATATCTTTTTCTACTAGCAGCTTCTTCAAAGTTCATGATGGAGCATAGAGATTTAATAGCTTCATCATAACCTTTAATTCCAAAGCTACTAAGATTCCTAAGAAATCGAGATATTATTTGAATATCTCTTCTTTCTATTTCTGGTCCTAAATTTTCATGTAGGGTTTCAGCTATTTCTAGTTGTAGTGAGAGTTAGGTTTCATTACCTTTCCCCTTTACCTCTGTTTGAGGTGGACTAGTGCATGCGTTTTGCCTTTATCTTTATCTGGAGACTGTTTAGATGAACTAGCCATGCCTGGAGAGATAATCAGCACAAATATTAGTAAATCTAGGAATACAACAAACTATATAAATATAGTTTTTTAATTCCATGGACTATCGAATTATACGCTCATTTTTCTCTATTAGGGAGTTTGCTTTTCTCTTGAGAAATTGTGCAACAACTTGATTATTTATTTTAATAATGAATTCAGATGATAACAAATATATTTCAAGGAATTAATAGTATTTTTAATAGCTAATAATTCCTTATCATATGTAGCATAATTTTTTCTAGACCTTTAAATTTTTCAGAGCAATATGCACATATTTCTAGATCCAATTGGTTGATCTTTTCCTTTGATGCAGGCTCCGATACCAACACGGAGTGGGGATGTTTTGGCGGAAGTGCAAATAACATTTCAGCCTAATGTGTACATGAAGCATCAGTCTATATGACTAATGTATCCCCAGATTGTGGTTGATAAAGGATTTTTTTTTGTTCCTTTATTTCTTTTCTGATGTTGGCAATTTCTTATAATTGCTCATCATTTAATGTAATTTTGATCTTTTTCGTGTCCCAGCGGGTTACACCTTTATTATTTAACTTTTTGTATTTTCACTTTTCTTCAGTTAATTTATGCTGAAGTGAGGAAATTTTTTCAGAGAGCTTGGGTATATACTTTTTCCATAATTTATAAGCCAAGAAAGTTTTGTAGATCCTTTAGAGTTTCAAAGTGATCTTTGAACTCTTTGATTTTTATAATGATATGGTCTTATAATTCAATGTGACCACTTTTAATTCTTTTTCCCAAAAATCGATATCTTCTTCATTAGAG
Organism: Asparagus officinalis; assembly: GCF_001876935.1. Classification (NCBI taxonomy): domain Eukaryota; kingdom Viridiplantae; phylum Streptophyta; class Magnoliopsida; order Asparagales; family Asparagaceae; genus Asparagus; species Asparagus officinalis. Next base: position 83,665,400 of record NC_033801.1, on the reverse strand, counting down.
TTATCTTTTTTTGGGATAAAATTACATCATGATTGAGCAATATTTTTACTACTACTATCAAGTGTTCTTTATGCTCTTCTTTAGTTTTTGAAAATACAAGAATATCATCAATATAAACAACAACAAAAAGTAAATGCCCAAAAAATTCTATTCACTCATTTCTAAAATATTTGAGGAGCATTTTTTAGCACAAATGACGTACCATTCCATTCATAATGCCCACCATTAGGATAGCTAAATGTATCGTTAGTCTTTTACTTTCTTCATCCTTAACTTTAATTTGCCAAAATCCAGACTTTGCATCAAATTTACTAAACCATCTAGCATCTCGGATTCTATGTAGTAGCAATCCACTATTAGGGATGAAGAGATCATCAAATTTGATGGCTTTATTAACCTTTGTATAATTAATGACCATCCTAGCTTTTCCTTTTTCTTTTTTTTTGTTCTGCATGGTTCCTTATCATAAAGCAGACAAGATTTTAAATGTCGAATGTTGGTTTATGTCCGACGGCTGAAAACCATGTCGTATAGGGAAAATCAGGGATATATCGGGGACATGGACTAAATATTGGATTGTCATATTGGGTGGTGAGCATATGTATAATATCATATCTTAAATATAATCTAAGCATTCCTAAATTCAATTTAAGTATACTTTATAAATTCTACAGACTAAACATATAAAAAAAGTAAATAATATATGATGTCTAGGGTCACTAACTGATTGTAGAAATTTGATTCTCGATTGCATCTAAACTATTCGGATGTTTGACCTACAAAATAAGAAAACATTGTTAGTAAACATAGAATAGCATATAAAGAAAAAGCAAGTAACATATAAGATATAATATATAGAATGAAGATTACAACTAACAAGATTCATATCCATAAAGAAACATAAGCAAATCAAAACAAACAAACAAGTTTTTAAATCTACAAATAGTTTATAATTTTTTAACATTCATAGAGAAAATCTATAATAACATAAAAGCTAAGATAACTAGAAAGTCTAAAATCAATATTCATCGTGATCGAAAGTAAGATTATCACTCTCATCTGTCTCCGTGAATAACGCATCCATCTCTTCTTCCTCATCATCTTTCATTGGCTCTTTTCCTTTCGATGAAGATGATCCCAACTACTTCTTTCTTTTATACATTTTCAACCTTCCACTCTTTCTCTTCATTGTATTAGCTTTCGAAATATCTTCAACTTGCCTAAAGGTCAAACACTCTCCCGGGAATACTTCATCATCACTATTATTCCCCTCCTCACGCAACAACCATTCGGAGACCCTTTCCTCATCATCATAGGCGGTTAAAGGATCTCTATCTATAACGGCATGCTTGTTCTTCAACTTTGCATTGAACTTGACAAAGACTAAATCATGAAGTATTTTATGAGTTAGCATATTCCTCTTCTTTGTATAAATCTACAAAAAAAAATTATGAATTAGCATCATAAAAAACTAGTCATCAAATACTACAATACAAGTCTACAAGATGATTAAAATCTAAGAAATAATATTATCATCTCAAATGTACTTCAATTTCTTTCACAAGCGGAGGAGATAGTTGTCAAGCCCAAAATCTTCATTGTCATCTTCCTCAACTCGGGAGTATCATTTCCATAAAGCCTCCATCAACTCGGGAGTATCGTTTCCATAAAGCCTGCACCAAGTAACTAGTCAATTCATTAATGAAACAAATTAGTATCTTATAAATTCAAAAAAGAGGTCAATGAATTAATTTGAACGAGAACATAATTTACCCGGACAATCACCCTTAGTAGCTCCTTGCCACGCAAATTGATTCCCAAATTACCCTGGGCGTTCTTGATAATTAGGTATTAGATCTCCAATCTTTGTGAAAGTCACATGGTCATCGGAATAGAGTCTATGCATACACTCCACCACGGCTTTCATGAAGCTTCCATCACCTTCAATGTCTGTGTAAGCTGGGTAATAGAAAAAAGGATTCAAAAAGTAGCCCACTTTACGTAGCATTCCACTAAGATTATTCTTAAATCTCGGTTCAATCATTTTCAATATGGAATTGTACTTCTTCTCATCATCCCCAAAGGCCACTTTCAACTCCTTCATAGCCACCAACATGTCCCCATATATAAATCTCATTGAATCGATTTTATCACTATTCGCTCTTCAAAGAACCTTCATTAGAGGAGTGAATACTTTGAGGGCAAAGTCTATATTATCCCAAAACTTATTGCTAGCAATTATCTCCGCTACCTACAAACATACAAAAAAATCCAATCAATGAAATATAAATGCAAATGAATAAAATGAATACAATTAAAATATACCTTTTTGTCCATTTGTCAGAGATAAACATTTGCCTCATTTTTATGATCCCTTAATGACTGTAGAGAAAGGAATGTTGTAGTAAACCTCGTAACCCCTGGTCTCACAAGATCACCCTTAGTGAACTCCCTAAACAATTGAAGAGGCTTAGTGTGATTATATAAGAACACTGATACACTCCTCCCCTATTAAAATGGCATTACGAATGGGTTTTATCTTAGCTATATCGGACAAAATCAAGTTCACTGTGTGTGCAGCACAAGTCGTCCAAAATATATTTGGCCTCTTCTCGACCAATAATATAGAAGCCGCCATATTATTTGAAGCTCCATCAATGACTATTTGCATCACATTTGCCTCCCCTATCTAATCAATAGCCTTATCTACAAAATCATAGATATATTGAGCATCGTGTATCGACTGATGCATCATGTGACGACAAAAAACAAGCGCTCCCAGTAGAATGTACAACGATGTTCATGATGCTTCTAGACTTCCAATCACTCCAGGCATCGGTCATTAACCAGCAACCATTGACAACACAAGTCCTTTTGAAGTTTTTAACAATTTCTTTTGTCTGCTCCACTTCTTTCTGCAAATATGCCTCACTCAATTCATACATTGATGGAGCTTGTAAATGACTTCCAAACAAGATAATGGCTTGTAGCAATTTGATGGAAAGAGGGAAGCGTGGCGGTATGAAATGGATGTAGGGTCTGATTTTGCTTATGTATACCAAGTGTAGGATCGTGACCCTTAAGAATATAGTGCGCTCTTATAAAAATCTGTGGAAGCTTTACACTTAAACACTAGAGGGTAAGTTTGCAAAGTAGATTATAAATTGCAAAGAAAGAATGACAATCTCAGAAAACGAACATCACAAACACAAGTATGTATACTAGTTTCACCTCCCCGGTGTACATCTAGTCCCCAAGCAAATCCCGCTTGAGAGTTTCCACTATGATTTTGAAACCTTACAAAATCAAAAGCAAACCTGACCAATTTGCAAGACCATGCAAATTGCAAACTCAATTGACAAGACCATGCTAATTGCCACCCAATATCTAAACCAATAGATCAACCCTCTCAAACCCGAGAGAAATCCTTTTTGAAGCAAGAACACAATTGATCCTATAAGCCTTGAATGTGTAGTGAAGTGCAGCAGTGGCTTAGGATTCTTTTAACTCTCTGAATATTGCCTATACAATCTCTAAGAATGATTGAAACTAAGGCAATATCAGAAACTCTCTTTTTCTAAACACTTAGCATGAAAATCTGGAAAACTAGAGAGTGAATATGCACAAATGTTTGATCTTATGTGTATGAATTAGTTGTGCAAGTTTTTGAACTTATAACCTATTTATAGCCCTTGAAAAGATAAGTTTTCAACCCCTAAAAACGTACACAAAACGGCTATAAACAGTCACTTATTCAAAACCTAAAATCTGGAAAAACTGCATCTGTAGTCGACTACAAGTCATAGTAGTCGACTACACTGAGTTTAAACAGACTCTGTAAAGTCAAAAAATTGCTTAGTAGTCGACTACAAGATATAGTAGTCGACTACACTGTAAACTCACAGATTCTGGAATTTTCTTTTTAGTATTTTGACTGTAACTTTCTCATCCGATATCAGAATAAGGTGATTTAAGATTTGTTGGAAAGCTCTTAAAGAGACCTACAACTTTTATCTTTTATGTTTTTTCAGATTCTAATTAATAAAGGGTATAAATAAAATATTTTAAGACTCACTCAATATCTATAAACTCTAATGGCTAACATAGGAGATTTCTATTGTTAACCAACACACTAAGCATGTGTTAGTGTGTTCTAATACTATATGTGTGCATGTGTGTGAGTGATCAAGGCTTGTACAAATTTCTAAGCAAAGAAAATATAAAATTACATTTTGACAATAAAGTATATCTTCTTCTTTGCTTCATTTTGCCTTAAACTCATCTATGTCTTGAGTATATCTTTGAATATAATTATTGATATAGCTCTGATACTGGAAAATAAATGTTAGCACATAATACACACAATATATAATATTTCTTGTCATCAAAATAAACTAATCTTGGGGTCAAGATTCCTAACATTCTCCCCTTTTTTTATGATGACAAATATATGTTATTAAGATATAAAAATTTTAATCCCCCTGTATAAAATCATTAAATAAAATCTTTTACTCCCCCTGCATCAAAGCATTAGTAAACAATTTAAAATTTTCTATATAACTCCCTCTTTGTCATTAACAAAAAGAAATAAACATAATTCTAGTTAAAAAAATTTTCCCCGAGTACCTTAATAAAAATATTAAGCACTTTGGTACCCTTTTATATTATATCATTAGGATTAGACCTTAGGAATCCAAATCCACTTGGAATTTGGTTTCCATTTATTAACATAAGTATAATTTTTTGAATTGCAAACTTCATAAGTATAGGATGAAATATAATCATTCCTATCATGAATATTCAAATTCTTAGGAATCCATATATACTTATTTTGTTTAGCATGAATATTCTTATTATTATTCTTCAAAACATAATCATTCTTTGTAAAATATTTAGGAACAAATCCAATGCCAAAATGATTGTTTGAAGATTTTTGAAATGAGAGAAAATTATTAAAATTCTCTTTACTTTTATTGAATTTACTAACATTCAAACATATATCATCATATTTTAATTTAATAGAAGAAATATCTTTATCTAAAACATTAATACGAATTTTTAAATCATTGCATTCTGATTTTAGATAAACATTCTCATTAGTCAAAATATGATTTTCTTTAAGCAAGGATTTATTTTCCTCTTTCAATTCAATTACTTGAGAATTAGAAATAGTAGAAGAATTAAAATTAGAAATTTCTTCAAGTAATCTTTTATTTTTACCTTTAAGAAAATTATGTGAAGCTTTTAATCTCAAAAATGTTTCATATAATTCATTGAAAGCATCTAAAAGCTCTTCATTATCACTTACTTCATCTTGTGTCATAAAACACATATGAACGCTTTCCTTTTCTTCGATTTCTTCATCCGAAGACAAATCATCACTATCATCTCATGTAGCCGTCAAAGCCTTCCTTTTCTTGTTGAATTTTATAAACTTTGACATTGATTTTAGAAGGTGACAATCATTCTTTATATGTCCTGGCTTATTGCAACCATAACAAATGAAATTATTATTAGTATCTTTAACATTACTTGTACCTTCATAAGTTACCTCGAGTGTGTGCCAAATATCATATGCGGATGTGGCCGTTGACACCCTATTGAACTCATTCTTGTCAAGAGCACAAAATAAGACATTCATTGCTTTAGAATCCAAGTTTGCATTGTTCCTTTGAGATGTAGTCCATTCCGTGAAAGGAGTGGTTGCCTTCTCATATTTTGTTTCCACAATGCTCCAAAGTTCGTAGCCAATTGATTGAAGATAAATTTTTATTCGACACTTCCAATAGTTGTAGTTCAATCCATCGAACATTGGTGGATGATTTATAGAATGACCTTCTTTGAATTGTGATGTATTTGTTGATGTCATCTTTCACCTTGTTCTGATACCAAATGTAGGGTCTGATTTTGCTTATGTATACCAAGTGTAGGATCGTGACCCTTAAGAATATAGTGCGCTCTTATAAAAATCTATAGACCCTTAAGAATATAGTGCGCTCTTATAAAAATCTGTAGAAGCTTTACACTTAAACACTAGAGGGTGAGTTTGCAAAGTAGATTATAAATTGCAAAGAAAGAATGACAATCTCAGAAAATGAACATCACAAACACAAGTATGTATACTGGTTCCACCTCCCCGGTGTACAATCCATTTGGAGATGTATCTCAATACACCCTCCCTTTTCTTCTTTTTAAGCTTGGAGTCCACCGTCGGTTGTTTCCTCTTTGCTACTATTTGTGCAATCTCCTCGGGAGAATGAGCAGTGATGGAGTCCATTGGTCCTACTACCTTGTGAGAGGATGATGAACTTCTTTGACTACTCAATGAGATTGAGTTATGCTCCTCATCCTCCCCAATATGCACCTCACTCAATAAGTTATGCATTTTTATCTCCTTCTCATCATTACTCTTTTTTGTATTATCTATAATTTCAGAAACTTTTGCCTTAACATCAACGGGAACTTTCACACACGGCACGTAATTTTCCCTCTTTCCGGCTAGGTGTTGTTTGAATCGGCTAATCCCGCCATTGAGAATTTGAGTGCAATATTTTCATTTAACTTTATTTGTTTCGGAACCAAATCTCTCTCCATATAGCCAACATGGATCTTTACCGCATGTTTTTGATGTTGTTGATGGTCTAATAGATCCTTATCCTTCCGACGACAAGAATCCTACAATAATTAACAAGACAACAAATATGGATTTAGACAACCAGTTATATTTACATATTTAAATTAATTACATATTTAAATTGACAAATTAAATAACTATGCATTATTCAAAGCTAATTAAAATGAAAAATTAAATAATTATGCATTATTCAAAGCTTATTAAAATACCAACTACCAAGTCCATTATTCAAAGCTTATTAAAATTATGAATCTTCAAACAGTAACTGATTTAACAGTAATTGATAATTTGATTTGATAGGCCAACCAAATGATTAGAAAGTGTATAGGGCAGTGAGAATGTTGTCTTCACACTAAAAAGCAATCAATTTCTTAGAAAGTGTACAAGGGATGATAATTTCAGTTCTCAATTGCTTGGTATTTTCTAATTTCAATTTAATTTCAGCAACTTGGTACGAATTCAAGAGGCGCAGCTGACATAAAGGAGTGTTAACTGTTAAGTATCTCCTATGCATTAGCATTTGAATTTGTTACATTTCAATTTTATAATTTAATTACTAATTTTAAAATTAATTTTATTTGACAGGGAAATGATTCAAGAGGAAGGCTTACCTGATTTTGAGAGACAACAAACAAGAAAAAGGAATCAAGAGCTACTCCTTTTGCTCAGCACAAAGCCACAAACTAAAACTAAAAGAAGGGGAAAAAATCAATCCTTTGCAGAAACAATCTAAAATTGCAAGACAAACTCACAGAGAGACAGAGAGAGAGAGAATGAAGGAGGCTTACCTGACGCTGGGTAGAGCCTGAAGTTTGGCTGTCGTTGTCACAAGAAAGAGGGAGAGAAAGAGGCGACACCTGCGATGGGTAGATTTTGACATCGCAGGGAGGCAGTGTCGGCAACGGGATGAGAACAAAGAGGGTAGGCTGGCAGTGATGGGTTCCCAAGTTCACTACAACTCTAATTTTTCTTTTTTCTTTCTGTTGGGTTCATAAGAAATACTTAAACATGAGAATGGGTCAAATAGGTTTGGTTTTTTATCACTAAACCCAAACCCGATAACAAAAAAAGATCTTAAAAAAGGGGCCATATCGGCCAATTTTTTAAAGATAAAAAATTGGTTGATATGCCTGATATGACCTTGATATTTCTGATTTGGCGCTGAAAACCGACATACGAGTTGAAAACGCCCATGTCATGTCGCTCAAATCCTCAAACCAACATGTGGGCTGACATGTCCGACATCTCGACCGATATTTAAAACATTGAAAGCAATAGAAGAATGGTTTGATTTTGTGTTTTGGATTAGTTTTAGTTTGAAGAGCTCAAATATTTGAGTTTCAAACTCTCTTCTGTCTTCAATGTTTGCCGCTATAGGATTAATTCTAATATTTCCCCCTTTCTATTCTTTTTTTAACTGGATAGTGCAGTACCTAGGGCTTTTGTCAAAATATAACAAGGGGTTATCACTGTATAAAAGTGTCAACATTGTATGAATTATTTTTTCAAAGCATTGGAAACCGAGATATTATAATTTAGTTGCTTGATTTCTATTTTTTGTGGTGGGGTTTCTATCTCACCACGCTGTGCTGCAGGTGTTAGGGTGAAACCATTTTCCTATTTGGAGTATAAAAGGTATTTTTGGTATAGAAAATTTCTTCTCGTTAGGAAGAAATGTAAATTTAACAACATATTTATCTATGGTTAGTGGGAACCAACTACATATGTTATTATTTCCAATAATAATGTCTTTCATATAATCACTTTTCATAATATATGCAGAAAGTGTCACTGGAACTTCCCTTTTATCAATAGTTTCAAAGATAATAGGGATTTTGACCTTTTAAGTCATAGTTGTTGCTTTTGCATTAAATGACGTAATAATTTGAGGCTTTTTGTAGGGTTTTCTATATGATGAAGGAACAAATTCATCTCCAATGATGCTTATATTGGCTCCTGTATCTATTCAGGTTTGGAGCATAAAAGAGTTTATATTCTGGATAAGCTATTATTACACTGGTAAAGCAATTTACTTGTGTTTTCTTTTCTAAATTTATTGATTCTATTACTTAACAACAAATCTGTAACTGTTATGGATTATTCAATCACCAAATTAAGGCCTCTCATCAACAGCAGGCAAGTATCCCATATTATACCTAATTCGGCCGACTCGACACTTAAGGTAGCCAGAGTCCTAATTCAGTCCACCCGGTAGGTCGACATCTCGCTAGGGTCGACTCGAGAGGAGGTACCTATCGATCCTCTCGTCAAAGGCAACCCGCAACAAGCTTGCTCGACTAATTATCTGGCCGACACCTCGGCGAGGGCCGACTCAAAAGGTGGTACCTCTCGACATCCCTCCATGCAAGACAAACGACGACCGCCACCTCGATCCCCCCGCTAATTGCGCGTCAACATCATATTAAATGCATGATAGGAGCCATCATTTCTCCATCCCCAAAACTATTTATGGTACATCGGTCCATACCGATTCTGCACACTACATGTCCTATCTCATTAAATGCCGAAATGACTATGTCCACCCTACATTCAACACCTATAAAGTTGAAGCTAACTCAGCCTCTAGCCAGGATTTGGGCGAAGAGACCAAAACACCCCTCCTTCATTGCCATAAAAGGGGAAACGATTCCCAGCGTGAGGTAAGCAATTTTTCTCAGTATTTTTCCTCATTCCACTGTACTTAAGAACTGCTACAGTTCGCCACTTTCCCACTCAAGTATCTAGCTGGCTTGATCATTGGAGGAACAATGAGGGAACCAGATCCCACCCTTACATGAGTTGTTATACGTGCATGGAAGAATAGCTCAACTCTAAACCAGATATTTAGAGAAGTTAGCGGCCCCTGATCAACCTCATTCTGACTAATTCATCTATTTGATTATTTAACATCAACAGTAACCTTAACAATCAACAAATCAGTAACTTTAACAACTAATCTGTAAGCTTAACAACAAATCTATAACGTTAAAAACCAATTTGTAAACTTAACAACAAGCTATCTACAACCTCAACAAACAACATGTAACCTTAACAACCAATCTGCAATCTTAACAACCAATTTGTATACATAACAACTAATCCCTAACATTAACAACTAACAACTATACTTAAGAACTAATCCCTAACATTCACAATCAAGAATAAGCATAAAATCTAGACATTGCTCTAAATAATAAAAAGTAGGAATATTTACAGACACAAGCTAGGTACACCCTTGTAGATATATAATCTTATTTCCTGGTCTAGGACCCCTTAATGCCTTTTCAATTGCATCATTTGTCTCATTGAAAATAAAGCTTCTCTAAGCAGTGTTCTTTGCTTGTTCGATGCTGTCAACATACTTGAACAAGTGTCTTGATATGCTAAGAACACTGCTAGGATACTATATCATGCTCAATTGATAAAGGATCTGAAGAATGACAAAATCATTTACATCTTCACGGTTACTCGTACAAGTTTTGTGAGTAGATCCTCAACATAGTGTCTGGTAGGTGTAGCTGTAGAAGCCTTACTATTGTCATACTCATTTTTAAAAAAACTTTTTCCCAAATCCGATTGTTTCGATCTCGATTGGGGCCAACAAAATTCCTCTCATTAGAGAATCATGTATGGTTCATGACCCATTCAAGGTTGAATGAGCACTCAATATCTTCTCCAGTTTTTGTATCTGTGAAGACAAATTTCAACTTCTTCATGTCCCACTATCTCAACACGTGCTCAAAAGTGGGAAGATCAAGTTTAGGAGGCCAAAATGAATGTAGTGTCTGAAGACACTATCTTTGTAGGCATTCCAATGCCTCTGGACCACAAGTTACACCAAAGAATGAATGAAATCATACCAAACCATGAAGCTGGAAGTAGGCACCGATACAGCCTTTTGCCTGCAAAGCAAAACAACAAGAGATAATTAGTTTGTAAATAATCTATAACCTTAACAACTATGTTGTAAACTCAACAACAAAACTGTAACATTAATAACAAATTCACAAACTTAACAATCATTCAATAACCTCAACAACCAAGCAAATAACTTTGATAACAAATTTATAACCTTAACAACAGGCCACAAGTTAACAGTAATATTAACAACTAATAGCCACACGATAACAGTAACCTTAACAACTAACAGCCACATGTTAACAATAACCTTAATAACTAACAGCCACATGATAACAATAACATTCACAACTAATTCATGACCTTAACAACCAATGCTTAACATTAACAACTAATGAATGTCCTTGACAACTAAATGTAGGCGTCTAAAATGCCTATAAGTGTCTGCACGCAGCTCGAGATGAAGAGAAGACGATGAATGTCATCATCCGAGTCAAGAAGGATTATCCAAGTGTCTGCCACGCCTGTCGGTCAACTCCAAGAATCGTAAAGAAGCTAACGAGCGTATGAAGCAAGTTAATGAAGCGTAAAAGTCAACAAGATGATCAAATATACAAAACAGCAGAAAGTACAAGTCCGAGAAAGTCCGAAAACACTGAAAAGCTCGAAACTCGCATGGTGTGTGGGTCACCCAAGGGTGACCCACGGCCGCGCGGGTC
>NC_033801.1:83584334-83653189 GCF_001876935.1 Asparagus officinalis | reverse complement strand
TCGACCAACAGAAGTACGAGGAGTACGTGTCCTCGTCTGGATCTACCTCCTCCCCCAAAAGTCCAAGAAGTTTCAGAAGTTCTCCTCCAGGAGAAAATGTCCGTTGGTGCGAAAGAAGTTGAAGCCACCAACGACGACCTCACCCCATTCGACGCCGAAGTTGCGTCAGGTGAAGTCCTACCGGCCTCGAAGCACGGTCAAATCCGCCATCGAAGGCGTGGTGATTCTCTCTAAGAGAGCTCGCCAGAGGCAGCGCCAACGACTCATACTCGACCTCCTCCACGACCGGGATCGAGATCCGCGGCTGCGACGCTCCGATCTCAGCAGTGAAATCGGTGGCTCCCACTGTGGTCGCCAGATTGTTTGCGGGAAAAGTTGGTGTTTTCTTCATTATCGATGTCATTGCACTCAGTTAACAACTTTATGCGTTACAAAGAGATCCGGTCTTTTTATAAGATCCGGCTTACAATGAAAATCAAAATAAAACAAAGAAATCAAAATTACAACTTCTCTCTTTTACCGAACAAATCACAAGATCCTGTTATCCGGTCTCTTGCTTCTGTGGGTTGTTTGCCTGCGCCGGGGTTGCTTACCGTGGACCACCGCGTGATCTGGATCCAAGCAGATCTACGACGTATTACGGGTATTATCCCACCAAGGAGATAATAGCCGGGAGGGATCGTTTCACCAAGGAAACGACCGCTCGAATCTCGGGATCTAAGAACCAAGCTTAGATCCGGAGTGTAACGACGTAGATCTGAGGATTAGACTCTCTCGAACTCCTGCCTTTTTCGGTGCGGGTGCTCGCTAAGAATCAAATCCGGGTCTCCAAGTCTTCAAGCCTTCAGATCTCCGAGTTGAGGTGACAATCCGGCAGAGTTTCGGCTCTCTCAAAAGTTTCAGAAGAAGTCCCTCAAATGAACAACCACCCCCCCTATTTATAGCCTCTCTGAACTGTGCCTTTGTGCACAAGAGAGAGAGGGGGGGGAGTCGGGCCACCTGTTGGCCGAGCCACCCTGGGGTGGCTCGGCCACCGAGCCACCCTAGGGTGGCTCGGCTTGGGCCGAGCCACCTTAGGGTGGTTCGGTTCGGGCCGAGTTCCCCCAGGTGCGCTGGTTTTGTCGTTTTCCGTTGTTTCCGGTTGTTTTGTCCGTTGTTCGGTTGTTTTGTTGATTTGTTGACTTGATTCCGGATTTGGCAGTAAACTCAGTCGGTGTTTGAGTTCAAATCCACTTTGTTGGAAGACCCGTCGACTCCCCGAACCACTAACGTTGTTCACATGCAGTTCGTTAGCTTTGTAGCCTCTTTAGTTCGTTTCGTTGCTTGAACGTTCGTCGATTTGTCGAATCATCGCGCCGAGCTGTGTCAAGGGACCTATAAGCAGTTTTATACGCCTACAGCTGGTCGGCGTCGTATAATCTTCTTTAACTTAGATAATAGCGTTCATCACCTTCTCTCTGTCTCGAGCTGTATTCGGGGACCTATAGGTAATTTTTGATGCCTACAATGGCCAAAATCATCGAGGATGCTTTGGCTAAGCAAAAAAGAGAACTTCAAGTTCGAATTGGAAATGGCCATGATGCGGATGAAGGAAGAGCATGACCAACAGATTCTGGGTTTGTCCAATCAACTTGGCGAATCTAGCCATCGCAACATTGCTAACCAAACAGGTAGTGATTTAGATGTGGACGAGAACCTTGATCAAGACAACCCTTCGGCTGACCAAAACGCTGGGGGTGGTCCTACTAAAGACAACAACGCTGGGGGTGGTCCCACCGAAGATAACAATACCGGGGGTGGCCGCTTTGTTCTTCTCAGAAATCATCCAAAGCATAATACAGACGGGGACGGAAAGATGAAGGACGTCGAGAGCAAAATCAACGCTCTGATGTCTGCTCGAGAGGTGAAAAATACCGGTATTCTATGTTCTTACCTAAGAGAGTGGGAGTCAATCTCGTACCCGATGAAGTTCAACCTAATCAACTTCACACCGTTCGATGGGAAGGGCTCCCCCACTCAACATTTGATTTATTTCAAGTCCTACTTAGGAGTAATCACTGGCAATGAGCCTTTGATGGTTCGGTCATTCGTTGGTACCCTTCGCGGGCCTACCTTCGATTGGTACCGTTGTCTCAAGCCTGGAAGCATCAATGGTTGGGACGACATGGAAAGCTCATTCCTCGGTAATTTCTTTGATGACAATACTGAGGTATCCATCAAGACACTCTTTGAGGAGAAATAGGAAGATGAAGAGACGGTCGACAACATCATCAAGCGCTTCCGAAATAAGGCGATGAATTATCGAGATTCAATCACAGAGGACTTCATCCTCCAAACTGTAGGTGTTAAAAATTGCCTATAGGTCTCCACGAACAGCTCAAAGCTAAGGAAAAACGATGAACATTACTATCCAAGTTACAGAAGCTTGATTGACGTCGACGAACGCTTAAAGTGAATCGGCGAACTTCGTAAAGTAACGGAGTTTCAGAATAACGAGGATGCGAACTGATCGGGAGCCCCGCATCGCTTACAAAAGGCAAAACACCGCTCGTATCCCAGCTTACTCCATAATGATCTAATCATCAGAGCTTATAGAACTCCTCACTGGCTTTCCAACGCACTTTGAATCACTCAAATCCGAGTTCGGATGAAGAAGTTACGACGGAAATGGACAAGTGTGCAAAACGAAACGTCTCAGCCTGAGCTAAGATACCCTGAGGTGTCTCGGCCCAACCGAGACATCCCAATGTGTCTCGGCCTCGCTGAGACACCCAAGGGTGTCCTGGGCCCTAAAAAATCAGATTTTTGATGGTTATGCAATTTTAACTGCCTGGATTACCTGGAGCCTATAAATACAGCCCCAGGACCTTCATTTCTTCGAATCTAGAATTTTGGAGAATAGGCGAAGCCCTATCGGACTGAAGATTGATCAAGTTCTTCAGCACAGGAGAGAAAGTTTCTTCAGATCTACATTGCCCGTGTCCGTTCCTTAGGATTATCCCGTTGCGGTAATCTTAAGAAGAGCAATTATCTTACCATTGTCAAGATAAGCACTTATGCTTCTAGATTCCTTTGCGGATCGACGAAGTCTTAGATCTGATCTAATTGACAGGTGGTCCACGGATATTAATGTCCCTATCACCGGTCAAAAACCCACGCAAGCAAGAGACAACGAACGGATCTTGTGTTATTTTCGAGAGAGTTGTAATTCCTTTATTTCTTTCTTTTATTGATTATTTGAAATCTTTGTAAACAACTAAAGTTATAATGAATTCAGTAATAAAGGCAACTTTTAGCGAAAACAAACTGGCAACCATAGTGGGAGCCAATAGCCTCGCTGCCGAGGCTGTCATGACGCAACCGGCAATCAAGATCCGGGTGAATGAAGAGATCAAATATGAATTCGATCAGCAAAAGTTTGAAGAGTACCTCTCTTCCTCCTCCCCCAGATCCGCCTCTCCAAGCAGGCGCAGGAAGGTCTCCTCTTCCAGAAGCACTCGCGGGACTTCAGGCTTGAAGATCAAGGATCCCCTCGCCGCCGCTACACTCACGCCCCGCGACGCCCCTGCGACGTCCAAAGAGGTCGAAGCTGTAGATCCGGACTTCTCCTCCGCCATGAAGATAACTAATGAAGGCGCTCTAACTTTGTCGAAGAGGGCCCGCCAAAGACGGCGTCAACACCTTGCGCGACAATTGGCCAAGGCTTCGGAGTCAATGGACGGGATCCGCTATAATGAGGATCTGAAATCTATGCAGAGCCGAGAACAACAACGGCGAGCAACCAACCCCTCCTCTAAGATAGAAACGAACGAATGGGTTCGCGTCAAGAGGACCCGCTCCACCCTTGAGGAGCGAATCAAAAAGCGTCGCGCATTGCTCGCGCATGCCCAAGTTCTTCTGCAGAAAGCGAAAGAGATGGAGAAAGAAGATACAGTTAATAAGTCGCCCAAGCACAAACAGGTGTGGGTGCCGAAGGAAAAGTCAGTGCCCAAGGCAAAAGTGAACGAAGTTACAGCCCAGCGCTCGTCAACTTCAGATCCCGCGTCCCCTATCCCCGCACTTCCGACGGAGCCGTGTGGAAGCGTGGATCTCACCAAATCCAGAGTCCCTTTGAAAGATCTCCTTGGTCCTATACCTAAAGACCGAGATAAAGCACCTGTGAAGGAACGATTGGGACCGTTGAAAGGTTCCCAGACAACAATTCGGACTGGGGGTCGTACTAATCCCCCCAAGAGTAATTAGGGGAAGGCCCCTATTACCGACCGCATTGGATTGCAAGTTGAAGTTCAAGAGCCCGTTAGAGTTTCACGCTCACAAAAGCATAAATCAGAACGAGTAACTCTTGAAGACGCTCATAAAGCGTCATATCCCCAGAAGGAAACATATATGACTGATGATGATGTTATACCTAGGAAGTTGTGCCGACACACGATAGGTTGCTCCAGTCATCAGACTGACGAGTTGTACTATCAAGCTGGGGGTGCGAACAAATCCAAAAAAAGAAATGTTCGAGACATGGATTCTCACTGTCCGTGTGCAAATATAATCAAGACGGTATTATCAGAATGCTGCTGTTCTAAAACCCCACGAAGAGTTTCGGTGTTTGAGAGAATTTCCACCAGAACATCCGAGACTAAACCAAGGCATTTCCGTAGAAGAAAACCTACTTTCCGAGACAATGAATTTCTAGAAATGTCCGTCAATATGACCGGGAGAGGGAAGTCAACGCGACACTTTAGTCCGGATCAGTTTGCTGCAGTGTCCCGACGAATGACCCGATTATGATCGGGAACCATCAGACAAAGGGATTACTAAAGAATGCAGAAGGGACTTCCTTCAGATGAGGAAACGTCGGATGTTTGCTCAGATGCTTGCTCGGCGATGGCTTCCGATGATACCGCATCCAGCGTGGGACAATCCTACGAATCATTCATGATTAGCACCGAACAAATGGCTAAGATACTTGAGGATGCTTTGACCAAGCAGAAAGAAAATTTCAAGTTTGAAATGGAACTAGCTATGCAGCAAATGAGAGAAATGCATGACCAGAAAATTGCGGCACTGACAACTCATCAAGGAGAATCAAGTCGTCACAATAATCCTAACCAAGGTAATAATGAACGGGAAGTGAATGAGAACGCCAACATGACCATCCCTCCCATCAACAACAATACCGAGGTTGGTCCTTCGGATGATAACAATAAGAAGGAAGACCATGTTACTTCTCCCCGAATTCACCCGAAGAAAGATACAGGCGAAGATAAGAAGATGAGGGATTTGGAGAGCAAAATCAATGCGTTGATGAGTGCTCAAGAAGTAAAAAGGTCAGGAATATCGTGTCCATACCCAAGGGAGTGGGAATCAATTCCATACCCGGCGAAGTTCAATTTGATCAATTTTACGTTGTTTGATGGAAAGGGTTCCCCTACCCAGCACTTAATATATTTTAAGTCTCACTTAGGAATAATCTCCGGGAATGAACCTCTAATGGTGCGGTCATTCGTTGGCATTCTTCACAGAGCAGCCTTCGACTGGTATCACCGTCTTAAGCCGGGGAGTATCAGTAGTTGGGATGACATGGAGGACATGTTTCTAACAAACTTCTTCGACGACGACACCGAGATTTCAATCGGTACACTATTTGACGAAAAACAGAAAAATAGAGAGTCGGTCGAAAACTTCGTTAAAAGATTCCGGAACAAAGTAATGAATTGCAGAGATCCGGTCAATGAAGACTTCATCCTCGAGACTTGTCATGATAATATTTCATTGGACATCCTCGAAGCTATGGGAATGGCACCACCAAAGACCTGGAAAGATTTGAAAGTGCGAGGAGAACGAGCCAAATGATTCCTTAAAAGGAAGAAGACCGAAAGGGGTCAAACGGCAAATAATACTCCACAACAGAATTTTGTTCCGAAGGGTAAAGGGAAAGCGCAAGCAAATGCAGTGGATGCGAACCAAACATTCAAAGTGCAATCGCAACCCCAACAGCAACAGTAGAAGTCGCCTCAGCAGTCACGGTGGCAACAACAGCCTCAGAAATAGAAGACTTCGGAACCAAAATTCCTGAAGGTCTACTCATTCAAGGAGGATGAAGTTCCCGGTATTTTCAAATACCTTATAGAGAGTAACAAGATCAAGTTGCTTCCGATCCAAGATCAGGAAGATGCTAAAAGAGTTAATGACCCAAAGTACTACGCGTTCCATAGAGCGGTGCATCATCCTACCAAGGTATGCTACGCCCTCAAGGATAAGATCCAAGCTTTAATCGATGTCGGGGTCATCACTATGAAGCAACCTAAGGAGAAGAAGGTGGGTGCGAATGCAGTGTCGATCAGTTTTGGATCCATTCCTTTGAACTGGTTTCAGCCTGAGCCTGTGATAAACGCGGCAGTAAAGACCGTTAACGATGATCCTCACAAGCAACGCCAAAAAGGACTTGTGCCACACATAGCCCCAAATGGTGAGATTCTTTAGGTTTACCCCGATCTGATTGGAGATGAACAGTGGATCGGATCCTCTTCCAAAAAAAAGTCGAAAGGAAAAGGAAAGTCTTGTTGCGGAGCCTCTGCTATTCCAGGAAAAGATGACGAAAGAATTCCTGCTTTCCCGCTTTCTGAAGATGAACATGAAGCCTTTGTAACCCGAAGCGGGAATGAATATCACTTCAAGTATCCAGACGCTTCCGAACAATTAAGCAGGGGGTAACCAAGACCATTCCTTCCAAGACATTAGCGGAGATAGGAATTGTCACAACTCCCCCAATACCCGTAGTTGCGGAAAAGACCCAACAAAAGGAAAAAGGGAAAGAACCCTTATGCCAAGAAGGTCAAAACCCGAGGCAGCCTCGATTCAATCATCCGATTGGGAGAGACAAACCAGGAAATTCAAGCTCTCCACCCCATTTTGACATTATGACGCAGTTAGCTAATATATCGGCTAGAATAACCCTATATGAGCTACTGCGTCTTTCAAAGGACACAAGGGAAGCGTTACAAGAAGCCTTAGCCAATTCTGAAGCTTTCTTGACCCGGATCAAGCCATCTCCTGAAGAACCAGAGCCGTTTGTCCAACACTGCAACCTCGCAGCGCACCATTTTCCCTGCATTTCCTTCACCAAAGAAGACATGCAGACGAGGAATTCAAAGCATGACCGACCCTTGTATTTCACCGGGCACATTGGCTCCAGCGTAGTCAACCGGATCCAAGTCAATCTGGGTTCCGCTGTCAGCATCATGCCACTCCGATTGATGTATAATCTCAGAATACCGGCTAGTAAGCTAGCCTCCACAGGCACTACGATCTATGGATTCAACACCAGTAGGTCCAGACCATTGGGAAAAATTCGAGTGAAGTGCCAGATCGGGGATTTGAAGTCAGAAGTCACATGCTACGTGATTGACGCAGAGACCTCCTATAACTTACTGTTGGGTCGACCCTGGATCCACGGTAATCTTATAGTCCCATCAACTCTTCATCAGTGTCTCAAATATGTGGATACCAATAATGAAATCAAGACGGTAGTCACGGATAAGCAACCGTTTAAGGGGTTGGAAAACTATTTTACCGACTCCCTCCTTTACGGTGCCGAATCCGATACTGAACCATCGGCCCAAGGAACGGATAGCGGGGACGAAGCTGATACCGAAGCTGGTTTGATTATGATGGTGGTTTTGTACTTAATGACATTGTACCTATTGTAATCAATCTTGACGATGAAGAATCATCGAAAAGTAGTTGTAACTGGCAACTTGCTGACGATATATCAATAAATGATGATTTAGAGTACTCGTTGTGTCCTGATAATATCATGAAGGGGCTATATGAGAACCCCGACTTGTATATGCCACTTCAATCATTTTGTATAACAAAAAAAAGGTGCATGACTCGTTCGAAACGACACTTGTCGTTCCTACAAAGGCAGAGGGCGAAAAGGAAGTTATCTATGGTAAGGGAAGAGAATCTCTAATACCAGACCACTTTTTAGAAGAAGAAGACGATGATGATAAACCTGTCCCTCATCTATTTAGATACAACACAAAAGCGTGTAATCTCATGGAGAAGTACGGATATGACTTCACGCTCGAAGAAGGTCTTTGCTTTGGTCGAGGTCCGCGAGTTCCACCTCGAATGGCCTATGTACCAAAAGAAAAACTAGATGATTATTATCGTCATAGAAGAGGTTTAGGCTATGTCTCCTCATCCGACGACGAGTGTTGCTGGCAAGTCATTGATCAAATTGCTAACAAAGGTAAAAACGGATATTCTTCGGATTCTTCAGCTTGGGATTCCGACGCTAGTCTTGGAGAAATGTGCAAAAGACTAATGTCGAACATAGCTACGGTCAACCCTACCACAATAGAGGAAGATGATCAAATACCAACTTAGGAAGATCCTTGGATTTACCACCTGAATATGTAGTACGGTGATAGGTTTGAACAAATAGAGCCTCCCACCGAAGATCAAGTAGTCCAAGTGAATATGGGTAACGAGGATAATCCAAAGCCAATATTCATTAGCGACAGTCTCCCGCCAAATGAGAAAGAAGAACTAATTGCTCTCGTTAGGGAATACATTGATGTTTTCGCATGGAATTATGAAGATATGCCAGGGCTCGATCCAAATGTGGCAGCGCATCGCCTCAATATTAAACCGGATGTCAAACCTATCAAACAATAACAAAGACGGTTTCGTCCGTAACTTATGGAGGCAATCGAGTCCGAGGTCAAAAAGCTTATCGACTTGGGTTTCGTCAGGGAGGAGCAACATCCTGAATGGCTTGCTAATATTGTCCCGGTCCTTAAGAAGCATGGGAAGATCAGAATTTGTATCGACTTTAGAGACCTGAACACTGCATGTCCAAAAGATGATTTCCCTCTTCCCATCACGGACGTTATTATTGACAACACGTGCGGATTCGAAAGGATGTCTTTCATGGATGGATTTTCCGGTTATAACCAGATAAAGATGCATCCAGATGATGAAAAGCATACTGTATTTAGAACACCCCTTGGTGTTTTCTGCTATACGGTTATGCCCTTCGGTTTAAAGAACGCAGGTGCCACGTATCAGAGAGCCATGTCGAAGATTTTCTAGGAGCATCTCCGGAAGACTGTTGAATGCTATGTGGATGATCTCGTCGTGAAAAGTCGTGACAAAAATGATCACATCAAAGACTTGAAGACAATGTTCGATCTGATGCGAACTCATCAACTGAAGATGAATCCTACCAAATCTTTTCTCGGAATGTCCAGCGGCAAATTCCTTGGATTCCATCAACTGAAGATGAATCCTACCAAATCTTTTCTCGGAATGTCCAGCGGCAAATTCCTTGGATTCGTCATCACAACTAGGGGTATTCACATTGACCTTGATAAAGTAAAGGCAATTAACGAGTTGCAAGCCCCGAGAAATCTTAAAGAACTTAGTGGGCTGCAAGGACAGTTGGCTTATATCCGTCGGTTCATCTCGAACCTCTCAGGAAAATGTCAACCATTCTCCAAACTCACAAAGAAGAGCGTATCATTCGTATGGGACGACGCTTGTCAAAAAACGTTCGAGAGTATTAAAGAATATCTCTCAAAACCTCATGTACTCGTGGCACCGAAATCGGGCAAACCGTTCTTGATTTATGTCAAGGCGACGAGCCACTCATTAAGTGTACTACTTGCACAAGATAACGATAACGTTCACGAACAAGCAGTATATTACCTAAGCCAGACCTTGGTAGGTGCCGAATCCCGGTATCCAATGATTGAGAGAGAATGTCTCGTCTTGGTGTTCGCAATTCAGAAGATGCGGCATTACTTGGTTGGACGGACTATTTATGTTATCTCCATGGTTAATCCAGTCCGAGTGTTCATGACACAGACGGCTTTCATGAATTGGCGGTTGGTAAAATGGGCCTTGCTCCTATCCCAATATGACCTGCACTTTAAACAACAGAAGTCGGTAAAATGACAGGCTATTTGCGATCTCCTATCTGCTAACCCAACTACAGATACCGCCGAGATATATGACGATCTGCCAGATGAAACCCACGAAGTCAACGCAACTTCGCACCAACAAGTGTGGCGCTTGTACTTCGATGGTGCTTCTCGAGCAGCTAATGTAGCAAGTGCTCCTGGATGTTCTATGATTTTTTCTGGAGTTGGAGTTGTCTTAGTTTCCCCAGGAAAACATGTCATACCTCGAGCCTACTCATTGACCGAGCCATGCTCAAATAATGTAGCCGAGTATAATGCGCTACTCATAGGACTCAGTTTCGCTAAAGAACTGGGGGTCGAGTATCTCGAAGCTTTCGGTGATTCGCAACTAATAGTTAAGCAAGTTCAAGGGGAATATGAGGTCCGAAGTCAGGACTTAATACCATATCATAAGATGGCCGTAGAGATGGTAGAATCATTCGAAGGATTCTTCATCGAACACATTCCGTGGTTACAGAACGCTTACGCAGATGCATTAGCAGCATTAGCCGTATCCCTGGCACAGCCTCCTGAAACAGAACAATTTGTTACAGTGAGGACTCACCAACTCTTCGTGACAATCTACGATGAAGATGATGAAGAAGAGGATGTTAAGGAGGTATATTCAACTCAAGTTGAGTTTGAACCCCGAGATTGGCGTTTCCCTATCATCGATTATGTCTTGCATGGAATCTTACCAGAAGAAGACGTGAAGGAGAGGGATTCAATTCGAAGAAGAGCACTGAGATTCTACTATAACACGGAGAGTCGAACGTTGTATCGCAGGGGGTACGATGGTTTGCTATTACGTTGCTTATCGACTAAAGAAGCTGGAGAAGTCCTTAAGGAAACACACGAAGGGGTTTGTGGTGCACACCAACCCGACCCTAAGCTTTATGACCGCATCAGAAGAATGGGATATTTTTGGCCTACTATGATGAATGACCTAGTCGCGTATGCCCGAAACTATCATGCGTGTCAAATACACGCGAATTATATGCACCAACCTCCGGAGCATCTGCATCCTTCGGTTACATCATGGCCATTTGAGACTTGGGGAATGGATATTGTCGGTCCTATAAATCTCGCGTCAGTCAAAGGCGACCGATTTATCCTGGCAATTACTGACTACTTCTCCAAATGGACTGAAGCGATTCCGCTCAGAGAAGTTAAGACAAGCAACGTTATTGCATTCATCAAATACCATATTATCTACTGGCATGGTGTCCCAAGACAAATCATACATGACAATGGTCCTTAATTTGTCAGTAACGCCTTCGTCGGGTTTTGTGAGAAGTTTAAAATTCAAGACGTCTCGTCAACAGCTTATAATCCCACAGCAAACGGATTAGCTGAAGCCTTTAACAAGACTATCATCAAACTTTTATCAAAACTCGTGAAGACTAACAAACGAGATTGGGATGATAAACTCGGTAAAGCCCTGTGGGCTTACCGCACCACAGTTCGTACACCTACTGGTGCAACCCTGGTATACGGATGTGAAGCCGTCCTTCCGTTGGAAATACAAATTTCATCTCTTCGAATCGCTCTCGCAACCCAGATGACAACCGAAGAACAACATCAGAAACATCTCGAAGAACTCGAGATGCTCGACGAAAATCGCTTAGAAGCTCAACAGCATATTGAGTTTTACCAAGCCAGGATTTCCCGAGCTTTTGATAAAAAAGTTCGGCAACGGAGTTTTAAAGAAGGAGATTTAGTCTTAACTGAAAGATGGCCTATGATCCGTAACTCCAAGAAGAAAGGCAAATTTGAACCCAAATGGGAGGGACCATTCGTAGTAGAGATAGTCTACTCGACTGGCGCATATCGCCTTGTTACAAAGGATGGCGACCGGCTTATGATGCCCATAAATGGTAAGTTCCTGAAAAAATACTACCCTTAGTATATTCAGGATAGCCAATGTATCGGGAAGTTCCCGGAAGAATACTGCATACGGTATTCTTAGGGATAACCCAGTTGTTATGAAAATAACTAATAAAATAATAATAATCCATGCTTAGACTCTGAATGTGTTCAAAGTTGAAGTGTATCTTACCATTAATGTCGAATTCACCAATTCTCATGAATTCTTTTGCTGAGATGAGATTCGATCACTTTGACAGATCAACCTTTCCTCACAAAATCCCCCACTGATCAAGTCAATTGACGGTGGGCCCACCAAAACTTCAATCCGCTAATTCATAGCAATTTTCAAAGCTTGACGTGTTAAGTCCTGATCACTTAACATCGATATCCTCCATCGAGTGGCTAGTACAAACCGGTATTTCTACTACTACCTGTATTCCACTCTCTTTGCTTTCAGGTCAAACCTATAAAAGTTAGGGTCAAAGCCAGATTCTCCTCTCGATTCCTTCCATGAACGAGAGGTTCACTTTCAATTTGAGCAATCAAACCTATAAAAGTTAGGATTGTCTCCAAACTCACTTAGTTAAACCTGCAGATAGTTAGGACTAAGATCAAGTCATCCCTTTTGATAAACGAAATACTTCCATCTTTTCTTTTTTCAACCAAACCTATAAAAGTTAGGGTCGAAATCGGAATTTTCCCTCAATAAATGAGGAACTCTTTTCTTGGATCAAGCAACCAATCCTATAAAAGTTAGAGTTGTTTGAATCTCTCTGATTCTCGAGTGGAGATCCCACTCTTAGTTTCATCTTTCCGGATTCTGGTGGTAGAGATCCCACCTCGAGTCTCCTTTCCAACTAGAGCTAGAATATAAAATTCTCCCTCTTCAGTGTTGAAAGATAGAATATAAAATTCTTCCTCTTTTATTTTTTGGGTCCGTCTTTACCCTAAACAAGACCTGGAGCCAATAATATAAAATTCTTCCGCTCCAACATCGGGTTTGTCTTTACCCTGAGAAAAGACATAATTCTCAATTTTAAAACCGCGCACTTCAGGCACGGGGAATTTTATCTCGGCTCCTAAATAGAGATAAGCCTACGCCTAACACGTGTTGCCGGTTTAGTCTTTCACCGATTGAAGAAGACACCAGAATCCGAGTCTGGGGACTTCTATCCCAAAGCCTAAGTAGGGATAAGTCAGCGCCTAACACGCGTTGCCGGATAGTCTATTCCCGTGAGAAAGACGAAATCTACGTATTCAATATCGTAGCACTAAAAGAGTTAACTTTTTTAGCATAACGTTACATGTGGAACGGACTAAAACAATCCGCACGCTAGCCCGATTCAAACGGTAATCGGTAAAGACACATCAAACCTGTTAAAGGCTGGGGGTTTGCCAAAAATCCTAAGTCAGCGCCTAACACGCGTTGCCGGGTAGTCTATTCCCGTGAGAAAGACGAAGTCTACGTATTCAATATTGTAGCACTAAAAGAGTTAACTCTTTTAGCATAACATTACATGTGGAATGGACTAAAACAATCTGCATGCTAGCTCGATTCAAACGGTAATCGGTAAAGGCACATCAAACCCGTTAAAGGATGGGGGTTTACCAAAAATCCTAAGTCAGCGCCTAATACGCGTTGCTGGGTGTCTTTTCCCATAAGAAATGATGAAGTCTATGTATTCAAAATTATAACACCAAGTCTAAAAGAGTTAACTCTTTTAGCACAACGTTACATACAGAACGGACTTATATAACCTGTATGCTAGCCCGATTCAAATGGTAATCGGTAAAGGCACATCAAACCCGTTGATGGCTGAGGATTTGCCAAAAATTTTGTAAATATTGTGTCCATTGGATTCACAATCAATAAAGAAACATCATGATAAAAGATGAGTATATTAAATCAAAGACTGGGTCTCTATTAATAAATCAAGTCAAAGCATACAATAATAAGCTTATCAGCCCGAACGCAGTCGGCGATCAAGAATATGAAATTCTAACTTAGAAAGCCTATCTGCATAACTCTGCTCAAGCTCTGCCTACAGGTCAGCTCGGACAAATTCTTCAGAACTACTCAAGATCTTCGCGGCTTCATTTTTCAGCTTCATCAATCTCTCCTGCGTAGATCCTAGTCTCTCAACTATCTGTCCACGAGAGTTCTCTAATCTAGCCAGCTCTTCCGCAATAATAGCACCAGACTCCTCGACATACTTCAAGGCCTTCTTCAACCTGTCTGCTTTCTCATGGTTGGAGTCTAAAGAACTGAGTAACTCGGCTCTATCTGTATCCTTCCTTGTAAGATTAGCCATCAACTGTACGATAGAACTCTCATGTGACTGAAGCTCGCCGCCAATGGAAGATCTCAGGCCACGCCACTGTGTCAATCTATGCTCCAACTGAGAAGATACGAAGGAAGAAGCTCCATTAGCCTTTAGCTCCCCTAACTCTTGGAGTTCAGACTCCAGAACAACAAAGTCGGCAGTGAAAGAATCAGCTAACTCCGGATGTCCCTCTTCTCTGATCATCGTCATGTGGCGAGAAAGGGAACGTCTAAACTGATCAAAACAATATCCTTGATGAAGAAGTTTCTCGATCATGCCGTCAAAAAAGATGACGAAAGAACCGAGATCCATTCGGAAAATATCTTTGTTAGGATCAGGATCGGCCAAAAGGGCGAGGACACGCTCATATGGAGATGGTTGAGATCCTATAAGCAATGATGCGGAAAAGTAAGAGACTCTCGAACATGGTGGAAAAGTTAAAGCGAATTGCAAGCATACCAATACCAATAGAGGTCCCTGCAGATTGAGGTCCTACGATCGGCTTCGTCAGTCTAATCTCAGGGGGCTCGAAGGTAACAGCAGGTGTGATCGTGGGGTCTATATCAACTCCTCTAGATAAATCCGTAATGCCTCTCGGATGTGGAGGAGAAGCACCACCGTTAGGAAAACTGGCGGTGCTAGAAACCATAGTCGTATCAGCCGTGACGGCTGGTCCTATGATTACACTCCTTTATTAGTCTAGTAGAAATTCAGACAAATAAGGAGGATTACGATGACGGAGATTATATATATACCTGCAGATCCATCACCCTCAGGTAAACCAGAGATGCCAGGAATCATAACTGTATCGGTCCCAATGGTTGGTCCTATGATTTCAACTCTTTATTAGTCAAAAAAAAACCTTGACAAAATGAGGAGAATTTTAATGACAGAGAATTAGACGCATACCTGCAGATGAACCACCTTTGAAGGATGGTCCTGCAGCCCCTCCTGCAGCCATTGTTTTAAATATCCCCGACATGGCCCGATATATCCCCCGATATATCCTTTTACAGGGCTTGTCGCAACCGATATGATCTTTAAATATCTTTTACCGCTTTTTGGCTATTGAGTGATAAATCCCCGATATGGCCGATATATTAGCCGATATGTGGATCAATATATCTTTTTTATATAGCTTATTGCAAAATAATATACCGTGTTTGGAATTTTTGGGCAAGATATCAAGATTTTCCTATTATATCAAATGACATTTTGCCCTAAAAAAAGCAGATCGAATGTTGCAACGTTGCTTTATACTTTTGTTTGTTTTAGAAGGTTGATTACTGATCCTAACATATATTATTCATATTTTGTATGCTTAAAATTTCATTACATATGTTGAGATTACATTTTAATGCATTATACTATGTATGCAAACATTCATTATGGCATTCCGATATTTACTACATATCCCCGATATTTCCCCGATATCCGCAATCCGATATGAATTTTGGCCATCCGATATTTTCCCGATATCCGATATTTAAAACCTTGCCTGCAGCCCCTCTGGTAGCCTGCTCCGCCAACATATCAACTAACAATCTAGTGTCAGATCTTGAGAAACTCGGTGCTGAAACAAACACATGTTCGCTGAATTCCCCAAAACCCATATCATGGGAGGTCTCGTCCTGGACTGGTCTCTCTAACACGACACCTATGTGAGAATTTAAGTGCTGGATAAAAAAAAGAAGACAGGAAAGAGAAAAGAACTCTGATTTACCCGCAGCAGTGGCAGAAGATTCTTTTGCCCCGATATCCATGCCTGGATTCTTCAATTTATCTAAAAGAGAACGAAGTGCAGAGGTAATTAAAGGGAGAATACATCCTAAATTTTCTAACTCCTTTAACTGCTGCTCAAATAGTGTATTATCAATATTAGATATACCTGAGCATAGAACCGTCGGCTCGACACTATCAACCTGATCAGCATATCTGTTTGTTTCAATATCCATGGACTCATCATGAATGGCATCGCACATCTGTTGCATGAAGCTATCAAAATGGCTAGGATCGGAGAATACAGAGTCTCGTGGAAGTTCACCTTCGTCATGGTTTCCTGAAACACGGAACATGATTAGGTTCAAAAAATCCAAAAGAGAATCATCTTAAAGCAATAAAGACAATAGAGCATTACCCTCTTTTCCATCAGTAATGCCCTGTGACTCTGCTCCGTAAGCGCGTCGACCAGTATGTGATTTATGAGCGGTCTTCTTCCGTTTTGGAATACGAACCCCTACAGGACCAACAGGCCATTCATGCATGAACTTAGTACGCATCTCAACCTGTGCGGAAGCCTTGTCACTGGGCCGTGACCTCGCATAGCGAGAGGCGAGCGGCTCATGCTCGTCAACCATTCTACCTGGGGTGACAAGAGTCGCGGCTCATGCTCGTCAACCATTCTACCTGGGGTGACAAGAGTCATCTTGTTAGGATAAGTGAATAAGACTTTTCGCTCTGGCTTTTGAAAAGCCAGTTGAGATCTAGAAGGGGTATAACGTTGATGCCAACGAGAGAAGGCCAGATCCGTTAATTCTGAAAAGAAAGAGTCTGACAAACCTGCATTAGGTTCTTCCCTGTCGGTATAATTGTCCACATATTCTTCCTCAAAAGTCTCATCCTCATCGTCAGTAGGAAGGAGCTCTTCAGCATCCTCCATCCTATCTCTGCTCGAGTAGGAGGGTCTGGTAGGCTTTTTCCCCTGCTTCTTCGAAAGCTCGGTCTTACGAGCAGCCTTGATAGTGATTTGAACCAAATGCTCAGCCTCCAACTCTGAAAGACTCCTCATGCCTAGAAACTCATTGGCAGAAAGGAGCCACTTGCAGCTGAGAAAAGTAAGCAATGGCTTGTGTTTAGATGAAGGAAGGGCAAAGTAGACTCCAGTACAGCCCACCATAGTCCAAAGCCATGCTCGAACGCCGTCAATAAGACCCCCCTCAGTCCTCAAACCCCGGCTCGGGTTCCCAACATATAGTTGGTCGTAACCGAACTGGCGAGCAAAGCGGCACGGAAGATAAGGCTCTATGTGGCAACGATTCTTCACCCGAAGGACAAGATATCCAATGCGGATGTTCACTAACCAACGGAAGCAACCAGCGTCAAGAGAAGTCCGACCAGTCCTGGGTTTCTCCTCATCCATCAACACATCGCCGTAACGGCCCGAGAAGCGAGGAAAACACTTGAAGAACTCTTAACTCTACAAACTTGAAGCTCTCGTTGTACATCAGTGAATGCCTTTCCAAACCATTTGCTCCTTTCCAACAGCTGTACAAAAGGAACGGAGGCATCAATAGTACTAGGCGCCGACATCAAATCAGGACGATGAAGAACGAGCCACGCCATTAGGTATGTATACGGAAGCTCGACCTTTACAGAAATAAGCTCGGTCGACGGTTCAGAACCCACATGTGTAAAACCATCGACCAAATACCTAAGCCCACAATGAATGCCAACAACCATCGCCAGAAGCAGGGAAAGCTCCCTCCTGTAAGCTAATTGAACGGCAGGGAAAAGTACCTCAATAGGTAAGGCGTCAGAAAACTGATATGGAACGATGCACTTCTTCAACCAGATAGCAAGATAGCCTGCTACAGGAGGGAAGCAGGGAAAGCTCCCTCTTGTAAGCTAATTGAACGGCAGGGAAAAGTACCTCAATAGGTAAGGCGTCAGAAAACTGATATGGAACGATGT
Organism: Asparagus officinalis; assembly: GCF_001876935.1. NCBI lineage: Eukaryota > Viridiplantae > Streptophyta > Magnoliopsida > Asparagales > Asparagaceae > Asparagus > Asparagus officinalis. Next base: position 83,635,338 of record NC_033801.1, on the reverse strand, counting down.
AAGCTAATTGAACGGCAGGGAAAAGTACCTCAATAGGTAAGGCGTCAGAAAACTGATATGGAACGACGCACTTCTTCAACCAGACACCAAGATAGCCCGCTAACAGAGTCTTGGGCCGAATAGACTTCTGAGCATGACAAAAGAATGTCCAAAATTTGGTCCCTGCAGAAAAATTTCCCTCAGCATTGGCAATAGTGTAGGAGCAAGCTTCGGCCTTCTCCATCAACTCATTAACGGCAGAAGATGTCAAAATGTCTAACTCACGAACAGTCTCGCGCTTCGGCCTTCTCCATCAACTCATTAACGGCAGAAGATGTCAAAATGTCTAACTCACGAACAGTCTCGCTTGGATCACCCTCCAAATGCTGGAATAGATGTCAAAATGTCTAACTCACGAACAGTCTCGCTTGGATCACCCTCCAAATGCTGGAATAGATAAACAGCAAACTGCTTCAAGCTGATATGTTTCTTCCTCTTCGCTTGAGGGGTCACTTTGATCAGAGATGTATAATAATAACACGTGAGATCCCAAAGTGTGTCGTACATATCGGGAGAGTCCTTCTTCAAACACTCCAGTTATAGGTTGGAAGGAAAGTACTCCTGGTACGGACAATCCCCCATCGGAAGACCAGAAACTTTGTGCATCTCATGCAAAGCTAACCCTAACTCTCCACTGCAAGTTAGAAAGGTGTTACTATCGGGGATATATGTTTCCAATAATGCTAGGAAGTGGTGACAGCTGACCGGGAATCCATACATGGTGGCTCGTATAGGCGCATACAACCCACTGCCTCTCAGATCGCTCTCCCAACGTCCCAAGACGTAACTAGTCATATGTGTCCACCACCCCTTGGGTTGTGAGTAAATCCAACCAAAACATCTAAAATCTGGTGGAGGTAACTTCCTCCCAAGCTTGGCCAAACGATTCCTCACAGTAGGAGTAGCTGCTGACACCTCGTCTGGGGTGCGGTGTCAAGACCCAAAATCCCTGGTCGAAGACCGCGAATATAATTATACCCATCGGAACCTGGGGTCTTATGGTGGGAGATAAATCCGTAATGAACTCGGTCACGATCATCTGTAAGATTCCAGGACATCTGTCACGGTACAGCCTGCATCTCCAAATGAGTAAAAGAATACTGGCGGGGAATGGAAGGAATGTAAAGAAGAGCTCCTTCATCGTTATTCAACCAGTGCTCGTCAGCAAGAGTCAAACTAGCCGGATCCTTAACATAGTCTCCAAAAAAATAACCAGGCCTCTCTAAAGCCTGAGTGGAAATGGAGTCTGCATTAAAAGGAGCATCAGTAATCAACTGGCGTAATGAACGATGTCCCCCATTTCGTATCAAACGACAGGATTCATCGGAACGGCTCCTATCAAACTGAGGAGTCGGACCAATGGCCTGCCCATCAGCAACTGAAGAAAAAATCTCCCCACTACAACCACTAGTAGCATGAGGAGGAAGACTGTCCGCGGGGAATTCAATTGTGACAAAACAAGAGTAGAATCAGAAAATTATCCATGAATTACGCAATGATCAAATTCATCTCACAAGATGACGAGATAGGATCATTCATTGGCGAGACGATTTTGAATGTACTACACTGGAAGAACGGTATGCAGCATCACGTAAGCAACGTGATAACGTACCCCGACCTATACAGTGTAATACAACACGAAATCGCCCCAATATGCCAGAAGATTTGAATTGACCAAGCAAAACAAATCTCTTGAAACCTCGATCCCCGTGAAGGAGGACGTCGGTCCTTCCCGAATGACCCGCGAAGGAGCCAAACGAGGGCATGACAAAAAAAATCTCCTGAAACCTCGATCCCCGCGAAGGAGGACATCGGTCCTTCCCGAATGACCCGCGAAGGGGCCAAACGAGGGTATGACAGAACCATAAATCTCCTGAAACCTCGATCCCCGCGAGGGAGAACGTCGGTTCTTCCCGAATGACCCGCGAAGGGGTCAAGCAGGGATACAGAAAGCACAAATGCTCACCCCCAAAAGAGGATGCCGCGGGAGAGGATGCTACGGGAGTCTCCCTCTCTCTATGCTGTGAAGAAGAACGACTCCTATGAAATCGCGATCGGCGCGGAGACATGGATGACCTACAATGAAAATCAACGGATTAGGTACAATCATAAATCCGGGTGCCCGAAAGTTAAAAGGGAAATTAAGAACTTTAACTAAAGTTCTATAAAAAGGATAGGATTTTATAGTTGAAGTCTAATTAAACCTATGATTTTTGCGCATGCAAACAATGGGCTCAAGTTGCAGTATAAACCCTCATGATGATTTCTTTGGTGAAATACCCAAAATACCCCTCATGTTCGAGACTAAATTCTAGTCATGGACATATTCGTTTTGGGCCACGATCATCGTATTTGTTCGTCTAACATCCTCGATATCTCACAATCTCGGATAATTTTACGAATAAAACCTTTTATAAAATTTGGCTAATTTTGCAAATAAACCCCTCCACGAATTTCGGTCTACTTTGCACATCCTCTTCTCAAAAGTTTGGTCATGGGTTTGTTGTCTAAACTTTTAAAATTTTAGCCATAAAATTTTAGCCATTTTGCAAATAAACCCTTCTACAATATTCGATTGCTTTTTGCAATTAAACCCCTCAACAATGTTGATTCTTTTGCATGAAAACACCCCCCAAAGTTTGGCCAAATAAGTGGGAAATTTTAGTCCCAAATTTCAGCCCACTTTTGCACAAAAGTCCTCAAATTTTAGTCCACTTTTGCACAAAAGTCCTTCAAATTCGGCCATATTGCACTATTGGCATAAAACCCCCCAAATTTTAGCCTATATACACAAGTCATCATCAAAATCCAATCCTTTTCACAAGACCCCACTCATGAGAACAAAAGCTATGATTTTTGTATACAAATTCGTGGCATACCCTCATTATAAGCATAAAGTCCTAATCTTTATTAAAAAAAAGAGGGAGCTTTGAGAAAAGTTTACCCAAATCAAGAGGTTGAAAACCCAACTTCAAGAAGCTTCCCTTGAGCTTGAAGAAGAAGAAAAAACCCTAGCCTTGAGAGGAGAATATTTTCGGCCAAGAAAGGAGCATCAAATCCGAATTTATGGGAGAAGGTTGAGGGGTTTTTAAAGAGAAAAGTTCTAATGGGTTTAGAGTTCTTGAAGAAGGAGAACATGGTGTTTGGATACGAGGGGGAAGAAGAGAAAGTTTAGGGAGGGAAGGACTTTCTTTTGAAAATTTTGGAAGAGGGGGAAAAGTACACAAGAACCAAGCAAAACAAAAAAAGGGGGGGAGAGACACATGTGTCTCGGCCTTTGGGCCGAGACACCCTAGGGTGTCTTGGCCAAGGTCAAGACACCCGCGGGTGTCTTGGCCCAGTTCGAGTCCCCAGATATGTTTATCAAGCCCGAATTTCGTCCGTTTTCATCGGTTATTGGATATTTCGATAAAAACCAACACTAGTCAACGTTGGTCAACGTGTAACCCTAGGTCAATGCCGGTCAACACGTTGTGATAAAAAGTCAATATGTGGTGATTCAAAACCCTAAGGTCAATGTCGGTCAACGCGTAACCCTAGGTCAACGCCAGTCAACGCGTTGCGATTAAAAAGTCAATGTGCGGTGATTCAAAACCCTAAGATCAACGCCGGTCAACACGTAACCCTAGGTCAATGCCAATCAACACGTTATGATAAAAAGTCAATGTGTGGCGATTCAAAACCCTATGGTCAACGCTGGTCAACGCGTAACCCTAGGTCAACGCCAATCAACGCGTTACGATGAAAAGTCAACGTCAGGCGATCCAAAATCCTAGGTCAACACCGGTTAACGCGTAACCCTAGGTTAACGCCAGTCAACGTGTTGCGATGAAAAAGTCAACGTCAGGCGATCCAAAATCCTAGGTCAACGCCGGTCAACGCGTAACCCTTGGTCAATGCCGGTCAACGCGTTGTGACAAAAAGTTAACATATGGCGATCTGAAACCCTAATTCAACACAATGCGACGGAGATGGTCAATTCTAAGTCAACTTAACGATACGAGCCAAACTCAACTCATCAGTTTTAGATTTGAGACTTTGACGATGGCCAGACGATAAACGTAGCACCGAAAGAACTTCAGCTATTCGTCAAAGCATCGAATAGATTGAAAATCGAAGGAGTCAAGAATTGAAGCTAACTACAGGTCCTTTACACCAACCGAAGGTTGGACCAATCACATCCAAAGTATTCCAGCCTCTTCTATAAAAGAAACAAGACTGGAACGCTTTGGAGGGGGTATCTGTAGGTGTTGAAAATTGCCTATAGGTCTCCACGAACAGCTCAAAGCTAAGGGAAGATGATGAACGTCACTATCCAAGTCACAGAAGCTTGGTTGACATCGACGAATGCTTAAAGTGAATCAACGAACTTCGTGAAGTAACGGAGTTTCAGAATAACGAGGATGCGAACTGATCGGGAGCCCCGCGTTGCTTACAAAAGGCGAAACATCGCTAGTATCCCAGCTTACTCCATAATGATCTAATCATCGAAGCTTATAGAACTCCTCACTTGCTTTCCAACGCACTTTGAATCACTCAAATCCGAGTTCGGATGGAGAAGTTACGACGGAAATGGACAAGTGTGCAAAACGAAACGTCTCAGCCTGAGCTAAGACACCCCGAGGTGTCTCGGCCCAACTGAGACATCCCAAGGTGTCTCGACCAAGGACGAGACACCCAAGGGTGTCTCAGCCAAGGCTAAGACACCCAAGGGTGTCTTGGGCCCTAAAAAAATCAGATTTTTGATGGTTATGCCGTTTTAACCGCCTGGATTCCCTGGAGCCTATAAATACAGCCCGAGGACCTTCATTTCTTCGAATCTAGAATTTTGAAGAATAGGTGAAGCCCTGCCGGACTGAAGATTGATCAAGTTCTTCAGCACAGGAGAGAAAGTTTTTTCAGATCTACATCGCCTGTGTCCGTTCCTTAGGATTATCCCGTTGCGGTAATCTTAAGAAGAGCAATTATCTCACCGTTGTCGAGATAAGCGCTTCTGCTTCTAGATTCCTTCGCGGATCGACGAAGTCTTGGGTCTGATCTAATTGTCAGGTGGTCCACGGATATTGACGTCCTCGTCACCGGCCAAAAACCCACGCAAGCAAGAGACAACGAACGGATCTTGTGTTATTTTCAAGAGAGTTGTAATTCCTTTATTTCTTTCTTTTATTGATTATTTGAATTCTTTGTAAACAACTAAAGTTATAATGAATTCAGTAATAAAGGCAACTTTTAGCGAAAACACAAACCTATCATAACAACCTATCCATTGATATTTTGGAAGTTATGGGAGTATCACCGTCCAACACCTGGAAAGACTTGAAGGTGCGTGGAGAGCAGGCCGAACGCTTCCTCGGAAGGAAAAAAGCCGAAAGAAGCCAACCGACAGCTAACCCTCTGAATTCAAGCTTCATCTTCCGTGGTAAGGGGAAGACACCTGCAGCAGTTGTTAACGTTAATCAAACGTCACAGCAGTAATCCCGGAGACAGCAAAAGAATTCGGGTCCGAGACTCCAAAAAGGGTACTCCTTCAAAGACGAAGACGTTCCGGCCATTTTCGAATCCCTCCTTAAAAACAACAAGATCAAGCTGCCACCTATCACAAATCAGGAGGAAGCTGATAATATTTCGGATCCAAAATACTGTACGTACCACAGGAGGATCCTTCATTCCACTAAGACGTGCTTTACTCTCAAGAACAGCATTCAAGCCTTAGTTGACGCTGGCGTCATAATGATAAAACAAGCCGAATCAGAATGGTGAACACTCCGAAGAGTATACGAGTATAAATTGCTTCTCAATCCTCCAACATGTGCATGATGATAAACGGTTCCATGTATACTCCAACAGGTATATGAGTCTAAACTATTTCCTTTCTTTCACGGGAAGTTTCTGGAGAATTTTATGCATAATATTCTTAAGGATAACCCGATCAAACAACTGACAACAATGTTAAACCCAGTTTCGCAAAGAAAGTTGGAGGTGGATAATTCATGTAGCGAGAAGTTCCCGAAAGAATGTTATATGGTGTAATCTTAGGGATAACCCGGTCACTATAAAGAAGTGATAAATGAGAAACTCTCACTCGGACTCTGAATGTTCAAGGGTGAAACACATCTCATTGTCGGGATCAATTCCACTAACTTCGATGCACTCTTTTGCTGAGATGAGATTTGATCACTTCATTAGATCAATCTTCCCTCACAAAAAACTCCTACTGGTGTTGACAATTTATAATCTTCCACCACAAGATCCTTCACTGATCAAATTAATTTATGGTGGGTCCACTAATATTCTTTCTGGTTTAATCCACTCAAACTCCCGCTACATCTGTGCACTCAACACTTCCATGGTTAGAGTCCGGACATAATTCTTGGAATTTTGATCTGTTAATCCTTGACGAATTGTCAAACCCCTTCATATTAAGTTCTTATCACTTGACACCAAGAACCCTCACTGAGTAATCGGTATAAGTCAACACTCCCACTATGACTTGTACTCCCACTCCCACTATCTGCCTGGTCAAACCTTCCTACAGTTAGGGTCACAACCAAAATCCCCTCTCGATTCCTCCAATGAACGAGAGGTCCACGAATCGAGCGATCAAACCTTCCGGTTCATAACCCTAGGGCCTTGGATTTAAATGATAGGGGTCATGTCCCAAGTTCTAGTGGTACCAAAATGATTTGGGTACCAAAAAGACTTATATAGTATTTTTTTTTAATGTGTTGTTTCTGTTTTGTCTTTGAAAATTTTTTTTTGGCTTTGAATGACAAATTATATTTCTTGTGTCAGAATAAATTATTTATATGTTTTTAATAGACAAAATTACTTATATACATATTATAAAACTTTTAGTAGTTTGTAAAATAAATTTCCAAAAGAGTTTATAGTAAAAATATCTTAAAATATCTCAAAAATCATGTTTTTACTTATTACTTTCTTTCGGTCGACCGACCCGGTCGACCGACGGTTATCTGGAAGCATTCCGGTCCTCAAACCTCCCACTCGGTCAAACCTTCCTACAGTTAGGGCCAAAACCAAAATCCCCTCTCGATTCCTCGCATGAACGAGAGGTTTACTTTCAAATCGAGTGATCAAACCTTCTTATTATTAGGGTCGCCTCAAACTCCCACTTGGTCAAACCTTTCTATAGTTAGGGCCAAAACCACAATTCACTCTCGATAAATGGGAAATTCACCTTTAATTCGGTAATCAAACCTTCCAACAGTTAGGATTATTCGACTCTTTTTGATTCTCGGAGCGGAGATCCCACTCTTAGTTTCACTTTCTCGGATTCTTAAAGTGGAAATCCTACTTTGAGTTTCGTTTGTAACTAGAGATAGAATATAAAATTCTTCCTTTCAAGTATCGGGTTTGTCTTTACCCCAAGAGAAGACATCATCCTTCAACCCTAAAATCCGTGCTTCACACGCACGCGAATTTTATCCCAAAGCCTAAGTAGAGATAAGTCAACGCCTAATACGCGTTGCCGGTTTAGTCTTTCACCGAGTGAAGAAGACACCAGAATCCAAATCTAGGGAATTTTGTTCCGAATTCTAAGTAGGGATAAGCCAGCACCTAACACGCGTTGCCGGTTAGTCCTTGATCATAAAAAGGACAAAAACCCACATATCCGATATTATAGTAGGTTGTTATTAATAACATCATAATATGTGCCTTACACGCACGGGGAACTTTATCCCGAAGCCTAAGTATGGATAAGTCACCGCCTAACACGTGTTATCGGTTTAGTCTTTCACCGAGTGAAGAAGACACCAGAATCCAAGTCTGGGGAATTTTATCCCGAAGCCTAAGTAGGGATAAGTCAGCGCCTAACACGCGTTGCCGGTTAGTTCTTGATCGTAAAAAGGACAAAAGCTCACATAGTTGACATTGTGATAGGTTGTTATTAATAACATCATAATCCGTACCTTACACGCATGAGGAACATTATCCTGAGGCCTAAGTAGGGATAAGTCAACGCCTAACACGCGTTGCCGGTTTAGTTTTTCACCGAGTGAAGAAGACATCAGAATCCAAATCTGGGGAATTTTATCCTGAAGCCTAAGTAGGGATAAGTCAGCGCCTAACACGCATTGCTGATTAGTCTTTGACCGTAAAAAGAATAAAAGCTCACATATTCGATATTGTGGCAGTTCGTTATTAATAACGCCAAAATCTGCACCTTACACTTGTGGGGAACTTTATCTCAACTCCTAAATAGAGATAAGCCTACGCCTAACACGCATTGCCGGTTTAGTCTTTCGCAGAGTGAAAAGGACACTAGAATTCAAGTCTGGAAAATTTTATCCCGAAGCCTAAGTAGGGATAAGTCAACGCCTAACACGCATTGCTGGTTAGTCTTTGACCGTAAAAAGGATAAAAGCTCACATATTTGATATTGTGGCAGGCCGTTATTAATAACACCAAAATCCGCGCCTTACACGTGCGGGAAACTTTATCTCGACTCTAAAATAGAGATAAGCCTATGCCTAACACGCGTTGCCGGTTTAGTCTTTCGCCAAGTTAAAAAGACACTAGAATCCAAGTCTGGGGACTTTTATCCCGAATCCTAAGAAGGGATAAGTCAGCACCTAACACGTGTTGTCGGGTAGTCTATTCCCGTAAGAAAGACGAAGTCTACGTATTTAATATTATAGTACTAAAAGGGTTAACTCTTTTAGCATAATGTTACATGCAGAACGGACTTAAACAATCTACATGCTAGCCCGACTCAAATGATAGTCGGTAAAGGCTCATCAAACCCGTTGATAGTTGAGGGTTTGTCAAAAATCCTATAAATGTGAAAGTTATTGACGTACCAGATCCATTAGTTGGTCTCGTGACTTGAGGATCCAACAACTTCAGGATAAAATCCATACATGCAGATGAATCAACTTTAACAGTTGGTCCTACAGCCCTACCATTTGGGACTGTCACGCTCCAATGCCTTAAGAGCTTAAAATGTGTAGACTCCAGTAAACGTACGAGTATAAACTATGTTAACGCCGGTTAACGCGTCGACAATTTTGCTAAAATAAGTCTAAGGAAAAATTCCGGATTAAAGGATGATTCCGGGGAGTTCAATAGCAATCCAGATATGACTTCCTGACAAAGACGATTAGTTCAACGTCAACTCAGCGACACGAGCTAAGTTCAGAAACTTACGCATCAACTTCAGTTTAAGATTTCGACAATAGTCAGACGATAAACACAGTACCGGAAGAAGTTCATCTATTCGACAGAATACTGAGTAGATTGAAGACTGAAGAAGTCAAGAATTAAATCCATTCACAGGTCCTTCTACGCGATCTCCTCAACCAAATACTAAAGAGATTGAAAACAAAGTCTATCTTATCCAAAGCGTTCCAGACTCTTCTATAAAATAATGAGTCTGAAATACTTTTGAAGAGGGTATCTGTAGGCGTCTAAAAATACCTATAGGTGTCCGCACGCAGCTCGAGATGAAAGGAAGACGATGAACGTCATCATCCGAATCAAGAAGGATTATCCAAGTACCCGCCGCGCATGTTGGTCAACTCCAAGTGCCGTAAAGAAGCTAACGAGCGCATGAAGCAAGTTAACGAAGTGTACAAGTCAACAAGACGATCAAATACACAAAATGACAGAAAGTACAAGTCCGAAAAAGTCCAAAAACACCGAAAATCTTGGAACTCGCATGGCATGTGGGTCACCCAAGGGTGACCCGCGGCCACACGGGTCACCTCGTGGTGACCCGCGCCGCGGCCGAGCAAGTCACCACTTGGTGACCCGCGCACACACGGCTCACCGTGGTCTGTCCTGCGCCCAGAACTGTCAGTAACGCCCAAAACGTGTTTTCAGTCTATTTTGATCGGTTTCTTCTGTTCCTAATGCTCCCAACTGACTTGATATCATATCTAAATGTGGGTAGGTGGTTATTGACTAAAGATATGACCAAATCTCTCATTCTTATCCAATTACCACGCATCCGAAGCCCTATAAATACAAGCCTAGGGCCTCCTTTCACAAGGGGCGAAAAAATAATCAAGAAGGGGAGGTGTTGCTGGTTTTGTGAGGGCATAGGCACGAATTTCAGAGAGGGTTAGCTAGATCTCGGCGATCTCATGTGCATAAAGAGTGAATTTCGAGAGATCTGAGACCCTTACCCCCTTTCCTCCGGATCAAGCTTGGTCTTGATCTCGAGAAGAGTCGTAATCTCGTTTGGTCGGGATTACCACTTCTGCGATTACTTCGTGAAGTAGAAGCTTTGATTAACTTTTTCTGTTAACTGAATCTGATCCGCGGCGTTCCACGAACTAACGCGTCCCTGGCATAGGCAAAATTCTCACGCAAATAACAAGAGATAAACTGTTGTTGTGTGTAGTTTGACAAGAGTTGTAATCTTTTATTTTTATTATATAAGGAGATCTTATAAAAAGATCGACTTTTCTCTTTTTCCGAACTTGTAATGGATAAACGGTTGTAATGAGTTCGTTGGCAATGAAATCAACTTTTGACACAAACACTAAAAGCTAGCCTTCACAACTTAATTGTAGGCTTCACAATAAACACACACCATGCAACATCATAAACAACTAAATTATGCAGTAAACTCACCTTTTTTTGGTTGTCAAATGCATCTCTTCTAAATTGCTCCTATTCGTTCCTCTCTATAGATTCAGTAACTCTCTCGAGGTGTCGTCAGTGCTACCCTCTAAATTGTGCGTTGAACTGGGTTTGTCGGTTAAAGTGAAATTGTGGGAGGAGGATGACTAGTTGCGATGTTCCCTAGAACATCTGCTATTGTTGTACTAGCATTAGTCAACTCTGCGCTTAGACGTCTTCTTGCAACGATATACTATGAATCATCATCGTCTTTGAAGTCTTCTATATGGGTGACTACTTTGGGAGCTGACTTTTCTGCCATGATTATGCTCAGGGGTGTAGGATGGCAAGATGATAAGAAAATGCTTGGATTTTGCTCTGAGTTAGGTTGATTTAGGGTTAGGGTTTCGAATTGGAGATAGTCAGTTCACTTAGACTGATGAGAGAGATTGACACGCTCACCGAGGAGAGGTTTCAAGAAAGTTGGAGGCGGTTAAATCAAAGGGCATTTTTGGGATTTTTTTTTTAACCGGGGGAATGGGGTTTGGGGGCAAAAGGAAATGCCGGATTGGTTTTGGGGATTTTTGGGAACTTTGAAAAAGTCTTGGGTGGATAATATTTATTGTTATTTTGGGGGCTAGAAGCAATTTTCCCTTGGTGAAATCACCCGCCAATTTTACAAAACCCCTCAAAGTAATAGAGTGTTTGCCACGAAATCCCCAACTTTGTTTATGAAAACTTTGACAGCAAGGATTGCAAAGGTAGCCGTAGGCAGAAAGAATAATAACAAAGAGATGAGATGAGCTGTGGTTATGATTGGATTCTCTCCCTCTCTCTATCTTCCTACTTTATTGAGTCATTGACCGAGATAAACATCACGGGCTATAAATAAATTGCAACTGGGTCCTTCTCAAAGGATAAACATTAGAGGGATTCCAAGATGCCTCAAATTATTTGAAGCAACTATTAATGAACAGTTCCAAATATTACTAGACTGCAAAGCTAACATCATGAGTAACCATCTTAATTTAATTGACTTGTTCAATTCATCCCCCACCCCACCAATCCAAATCATGTACCACAAACTTGCGATTGCTAGTGCTAGCAAGCAAACGCATCTAGATTTTTCTTGCGATTAGCTGTTAACCTCACACTTACACATATTTAATGAGAATGACTTGTCGTAAAATCTCGAAGGCTAGTTGGCAGATAGAGACTACAACTATTAGTCTTTGGATTTGAGTTACTAAAAATATGATGGACGCAACAATGCCTCATTGATCATGATGTCTCATCTTATATAATCAACTTGAAAATTTTCCTGAACTAGACAATTTTCCAGTTGCAGATGAAAAGCCTTTCTCCTAGAAAACACACTGATATCTGTGGCAACTTAGCAGATAGACTGTGGTGGAAAAAAAATGAATTTTTTTTGGATAATTTGTAGTAAAATATGAAAAAAGTGTAACGGATGGATGATACCGTCCAGCTTATCGATAAAGCAGTTTAGATATGGATTAGAAAACCATAATTTTTAATGAATGGATTGAATTGCAGAGAAACCCTGATTGTATTTACTAATTACCAATTTGTAAGAGAACCAATATCAATATTAGTGCTTTCCTTCCCCTCTGATCCATGATCTTATTAAGTTAATGTGATACCGCTAACAATTAGCAACAACTGACATAGTCCGATAATCGAATTTGAATTAGCAACCACTTCGAGTTAGACAAAGGTTAAGTAAGATCCCTTAATTGTATTTACCAGTTATCAATCATTCTGAAGTTGAACCAAGTCATGGTTTCAAGCGTAAGTTTACCTTTTTCTAAGGCAGGGTTGAGAACTTCTAACTCCAACCGAAGTTCTGTCTGGAGGTGGTGCCTTCCGAAAATCACAGTGAAGAATGTTGCTCTGATCTCACAATTGACATACACACGTTGAGATTGGGAAGACAAGAAGAAGTACGATAAGAGCAAAAATTGATATCAAATCTACAAAATACAAACATACTGATATACTTACAAAAGCCACAACAAGAGAGTTACAACTGAAACTGAAAATACACTCCCTCACTGGCCTTGCCAAGAAAAAAAATAACCAGCAGAAGACCACGAGATCTTACACTAAAAACTCGTCTAATAAAAGGCTGCGCAAATGCCAAAAATTCCATTTGCAGCAGCCAACTAGAGCACAAACCCAAGTACTAAACTTAACAAGACAATATAGCATCCCAATCAACCTCATAAGAAGGGTACTTCCTCAACACGAAGTCCTCAGCCTCATCCCAAGGCACCTCATTGAAATCCAAGCTTTCAATCTCCGAGACCGGAGAATTCACCACTGCGGTAATGGTCGAAGACGACGAGGAGGAGGATGAGTCGTCCCTCTCGGCCACCACAGCCTCCTTGGGCTTCTTTTTCCCCTTGACCTCTTTCTTCCCAGAGGGATTCTTCTCCAGGTTCTGGCAGATTGCTCGGAGCTTAGCATCGACGGAGGAATGCAAATGAGCTCCAGCAGCAGCTGAATGCTTCAAATTAGGAAAGTTCAATCTCGCATAATCCCCCCTCAATTTGTAAGCAGCCATGTCATAAGCCAAGGCAGCCTCCTCGGCAGTATCAAAGGTGCCGAGCCAGAGCCTTGTCCTGTTCCTCGGTAGCCTGATCTCGGCAACCCATTTGCCCCAGTGCCTCTGCCTCACTCCCCTGTAGAGCTTTGTGGGCTTGGATGGGGCTAAAGAGGAGGCCTGGAGCTTCATGGGCTGTGGCTTGACACCGAGGGCACTGCTGTAACTTCTAGCTTGAAGGGCTCTTGAGATCATGAGCTGGTGTTGATGGTTGAGCTGGAACTGAGCTTGGATCTGCTGGATCTGAAGCGGGCTCAATTGGGTCAGCCCAATTGGCCCAACCTGGCTGAGATCAGGCTGATCCACGCCAAAAAGATTGGATTTTGACCGTGAAGAGCGATCAAAGATGGGATTTTGACTCGAAGGTTAAGGCTGAAGGAGGAGGAGGAGAAGGGCAAGAATGAGAATGAGAAGGAGAAGAAAAGGAGGAGGTTGAAGGAGAAGCGCTCTTTACAAAAGGTTCAAGTGCTCTCATGAGCTCCTCATCAAAAGGATCAGAAGCAAACAGAGATGAACTATAGCTATTGCTAGTATTATACATATCTATAGCTGTAGCCATTAATCAAAGAAAAATAAGAAGAAAAGCCCGAAGAGCAAGAAGATGGGTATCTGAAATTTAAAAAAATAAAATAAAAAATAAGCTATAAAACTCAAGAGGTTCACTGAAAAAAGCAGCCTCTTTAGATCTTAAAAAACAAATAAAAATAAGATCAAATTAAAAAGCCAGATGGTTGCAGAAAAAGGAACCGTCTTGGCTGGTAATACCAAATACCCAGAAGGAAAAAAAAAAATATCTGGATCTTTGTTCTGAAACTTCTATCTCTTCGAAAGCCCTGAAATCAAAATTCAAAACTTTGTTTTTCGCATAAGAAGGACAGAAATTTGCAGAAAAAGACTCAAAGAGCAGCAAGTTGGAGAATTAGGAGGAGGTTTCTGCAAGAAGAGAGGACTGAGAAGAGAAAATTCAGAACACTCGGGGGCGCTCACCGTGAAGTGGAAAAATCTTTCGCTCGGTGGAGCTCTCTTGAACGGAAAAGAATGGGGGAGCGGGTTTATATAGGCTCTCCAATTGAGCTTCGGTGTTGTATTAGTTAAATTAAACCATGATTAGATTATTTAATTAGACGCTTAAATTACAAGCAAGGGACATGGATCCTGACGTCACTGAAACTGATCAGTGAGCGGTAACCAGTAATATGTCGACGCGTGTCATACGAAACTGGCAGGTGTCCTGGGAGTTACTGAAAGGTGTCAGTTAATGACCACGTGGCGTCAGCTTATTGGTTGGAATTTGGACTTTTATTTTTTTTTGCGCCATCCGATTTGTTCCGCTTCCGTTCGCTTTGCGAAGTTGGTAATTTGCAGGAGCCCCCTATAAGGGGGTGTTTGTTTCAAAAAAGTTTTGGCATTTGGGTGGGATTTTAAATTCTAGGATCAAAAAGTGGGTTTTTTTGGGTTTTAGAATTCCATAAAACTTGTTTGTTTCAAAATATAAATTCTAGGATCAAAAAGTGGGTTTTTTTGGGTTTTAGAATTCCATAAAACTTGTTTGTTTCAAAATAAATTTTAGAATATCTTTTAGAATTCCATAAAACTTGTTTGTTTCAAAATAAATTTTAGAATATCAAATCCCCAAATAATAAAAATGTATTATATTTAAGGATTTGTGAAATCCTCTTTTTTGGATGGGATGTGAGGTAGATTTTAAAAGTGTTTGATAAATTAAGGATTTCAAATTCCAAAAAGTTTGAAACAAACAAAAATATTACAAACTATAGTATTCCAAATCCTAAAATATTGTTGAAACAAATAAAGTTTTAGGAATCCCAACTCATAATAAATTACCTATAGATTTTAAATTCCATGGTGAAATCCATATCCTAAAATTATAGGATTTGAAACAAACACCCCCTAAATGTTTATTAGATTTACAAGTTGTGACAGCCTATTTCATTTATGGGTTATTTAGGTTGTAGTCCGTCAAAATCTTCAAAGTTTCATATTAGTCACTCAAATTTTATGGAGTCTTACAATTTTGTCCCTCTATAAATAACCTCTCAACTAATGTTTTTTCTAGCCGGAATTGGATTCAAATATTTAAGAGATTCGTATATGGAGAAGAAAGAGGGAAGAACATTTTGAAAATTGAAGGACAAAATTGCAAGACACTTAAATTTTGAGGGACTAATGAGCAGTATCAATAATTGAGGGACTAAGATGGATTCACTATAGTTTTAATAGACTAAAAACTAAATAATGCTATTTCATTTTTAGCAACCACTAATCACAACGAGCTGTGCCCAAGAACTTTATTAATTAATTAGATGAACATTTGACATAGTATATCCCGTTGGATCCGAGGTACAAGTTTAGAGGAGTTGTGAACAGGGTTACTATCATTTTTCATTAAAAACACAGAATATGCAGCAGAAAAAGATAAAATAAAAACAATAAACGATAATCAAACATAAATAGCAACCAATTAGGAACACACAAGATTTTATAGTAGTTCGGATAAAATTCGATGACCACTCTTCCTTCTTGCAATGGGGCTTCCTCACTATGCAAAGAGTTCTCCTGAATCACAAACATTAATTAGTAGGTTTACAAGACCACACCCTGAAATCTACTCAAAACCAGTTGTCTAACCTCACTCTCCATAATGAGTAACACCTAGTTCTACCTAGTCCCAATCCTCAATTAATGTCAGCTTGAGTATGCCATAAAAATAAGTTCAATATAAACAAACACAAACAATTAAAGCAAAGAATATCATAAAGATCTTACAACCCTTTTCTTAAATAAACCATCCTTCGATGAATGTAAGCAAAGCTCGATGAAGAACTCTGTAGAGAATCAATACAATGGCAACTGTCCTTACTGTAACAATCTGAAGATGTTGTGTGTGACATGTGAGAGTTGTCAAGGCTCTAAGAGTCAGATTCTTCAATGAAATCTCTCACAAATCAAAACCCTAGGTCTCTCTCTCTCTCTCTCTCTCTCTCTCTCTCTCTCTTCTCTCTCTCTCTCTCTCTCTCTCTCTCTCTCTCTCTCTCTCTCTCTCTGTGTGTGTGTGTGTGTGTGTGTGTGTGTGTGTTTGTGTGTGTGTGTGTGATATTCAGTCCTCAATAGGTCAGGAAAGAGATAACCTAAACTTCATAGTGATTGAAAATAAAAGAAATAACGAATGGGTGAGATTAAATCTGGAAATTCTACAATCAACGTGTTTATCATTAATAGTGACTCTCGACCATCGACGATGTTGAGGCCTCATTGATGGATGAGAGGCTCGTCGATGATATGAATGTGTCTGGAATAAAAATCATTAATGAGTGTCGTTGACAATCAATAAGCTCTCACTACTAGGGGATGCCTACTTTCGATGGTTAGGAGGCTAAAATCATTTTTGAAGCTGATTTTCACATTGTTTCGCTTCATACACTTCTTATACATGTATTTATATATACTATATCATCTCAAACAAATATCAGTACCAAATGAGAATTTGTTTTTATTCGAACAAGAAATATTGTATGGACTATGCTCTAACAATCTCCCCCTTTTGACAACAACAAACTTAAAATTTATAATACCACGCATATTTAAGATATATAGACAACAACAATAAGCACAAAACAAAAGCGCATACAAAAATAAATGATATAACAAAAGCTTAGAAACCAAAAAAAAGTTGTAAACAGAGAACTAAGCCTCAAGATGGCAAACAATCACAGTTAGAAAAAGAAGGGTTATTGAGGATGGTGATTTGGATGTTATTTGATCTCCCTGGCCAACTGATCTACACTTCTGCTCTTTTGCTGAAAAATCCTCATGTTGCACTCCCACCATATGTAGTAGATAGTAGTAGTAAGCGCCATTCTTTTTAATTTTTTTTGCAACCTTTACCCCTCAACCTGTCAGTGTACCAATTCAGGAGATGAAGCCAGTTGCAAGCTCTCCATTTGAATCCCAACCAATTCATGATATTATTCTAGACTTCACACGAGAAACTGCATTCAAAGAACAGGAGATTTCTGTTCTCACAACTTGAATTAGAACAAAGACAACACAAATTTGAATTTGTAATCCCCAACTTCAACAACCTGTCTTGTGTGAGGAGTCTGTCATGGATTGCTAGCCAGCTTATAAAAGAATGTTTAGGAATGTTAATATTCTCCCAAATTGTATTATACCATGCTACACACTCTGTTGAAGAGGATAGAGCATTATATAGTGCTGATAACTTCACTTTACCATTCCTGTAATAAGAATTGATGAGGTTTTTCAAATTTTCAACACCACCGCAAGAAGCCACTGCTTTATTTCTAGTTTTTATCAGCTGCTTTAGATACTTGGTTTGTACTAACTTATCATTTGCACTCTGGTTGATGGATAAATAATTTAGTAAGTTCCTTATATTTGCATGCTCACTTTCATGTTGTATGTACATATTTTTGGATTCTTTTATTTCTTTCTCCTTTTATTTTTAGGGGTTTTTAAGTTTTTTTCATTTTTAATAAAAAAAATTTCTTTTTTATTTTCTTTTACAAAAATGGATATGCATATGCATATGCTTTTACGTATTTGGTTTAGATGATTTTATTCTTTTGATATATAGGCTTTAGTATATGACACATGTTCAAATATGGTTTTTTAGTCTATAAGTATGTTTTTTTCACACAATGATCAAAAACATTATGACATCACACGTTGTTTATATGAGATATTTCATACAGTAATTTCACAAACCTATTTCTATGCTTATCATGTTTTGTGATGTGAAATAGTAGTAGAGAGTCTTATATTAGGTTTATAGATATTTTTGGGTTATATCAAGTGTTTTTGGGCTCATTTTTTACTTGGATAATGCACAATCCTTTATCTTTATATGCGCTAAAATGCATTTATTTTAAAATACCAATAAAGAATAATAAGAGTGTATTTGCTAAAAGATGATCAATCACACCCTTATGAAATTCATGGAAAAATTGAGTGTCTTCGTTAAAAGATGGTCGAAGACCCACACATATGGATTTGTGTTTATGATATCTCAAAGGGGTATACTTTATATTTAAAGATGATGTGAATCACCCACAAAATAATATTATACTTCCTCTTAAATCTTTTTGGTTAAGGGGATAGGGCAACATCTTGGTCCTTAGTCTCTAAGGTTGAGATATTTTAGGTCTCATTATTGCTCAATATTTACTTTGATATATCTGAATTTGTCAAATGAATTAGTATAAGTCTTTTCACTATACATGTCACACACTTTACACTGGTATTTAATTTTGTGTGAGTGCTTTTCAACATGTTTTTATTATGTTCATCTTTTTTTATTAATATTGTGCTTTTCTATAAATTTTTATGTGAACTAGTGTGCTTTTATCTCCCGTATACTTTTTGGGTGATTTTTATTAGAATTTCTCATACATTAAGTCTATCCATTAATGGTGTATTTTCAACTTTTGCTAATAACAAAATTAGGAAGAATTTGGTGAAATTTGATGATATTTTTCATGAGTGAGTTTTTGTCTACGTGGTTTCATGTTTTGGTTTTTTTAAATATTTGAAACATTCAATGCATTGTTTTAGGGGGTTTTACATTTTTTGTGCTTGATTATACTTTTCATGAATGCATAAATGTAGGGGGAGATTTGTATATCGCTTTTGTTTTGTGCTTATTGTTGTTGTCTATATATCTTAAATATGCGTGGTATTATAAATTTTAAGTTTGTTGTTGTCAAAAGGGGGAGATTGTTAGAGCATAGTCCATACAATATTTCTTGTTTGAATAAAAACAAATTCTCATTTGGTACTGATATTTGTTTGAGATGATATAGTATATATAAATACATGTATCATATCTCATATAAACAACGTGTGATGTATAAATACATGTATCATATCTCTGTTTACAACTTCTTTTTCTTACAGTGAAATTACTGTATGAAATATCTCATATAAACAACGTGTGATGTAATAATGTTTTTGATCATTGTGTGAAAAAAAACATACTTATAGACTAAAAAACCATATTTGAACATGTGTCACATACTAAAGCCTATATATCAAAAGAATAAAATCATCTAAACCAAATACGTAAAAGCATATGCATATGCATATCCATTTTTGTAAAAGAAAATAAAAAAGAATTTTTTTTTATTAAAAATGAAAAAAACTTAAAAACCCCTAAAAATAAAAGGAGAAAGAAATAAAAGAATCCAAAAATATGTACATACAACATGAAAGTGAGCATGCAAATATAAGGAACTTACTAAATTATTTATCCATCAACCAGAGTGCAAATGATAAGTTAGTACAAACCAAGTATCTAAAGCAGCTGATAAAAACTAGAAATAAAGCAGTGGCTTCTTGCGGTGGTGTTGAAAATTTGAAAAACCTCATCAATTCTTATTACAGGAATGGTAAAGTGAAGTTATCAGCACTATATAATGCTCTATCCTCTTCAACAGAGTGTGTAGCATGGTATAATACAATTTGGGAGAATATTAACATTCCTAAACATTCTTTTATAAGCTGGCTAGCAATCCATGACAGACTCCTCACACAAGACAGGTTGTTGAAGTTGGGGATTACAAATTCAAATTTGTGTTGTCTTTGTTCTAATTCAAGTTGTGAGAACAGAAATCTCTTGTTCTTTGAATGCAGTTTCTCGTGTGAAGTCTAGAATAATATCATGAATTGGTTGGGATTCAAATGGAGAGCTTGCAACTGGCTTCATCTCCTGAATTGGTACACTGACAGGTTGAGGGGTAAAGGTTGCAAAAAATAAAAATAAAAAGAATGGCGCTTACTACTACTATCTACTACATATGGTGGGAGTGCAACATGAGGATTTTTCAGCAAAAGAGCAGAAGTGTAGATCAGTTGGCCAGGGAGATCAAATAACATCCAAATCACCATCCTCAATAACCCTTCTTTTTCTAACAGTGATTGTTTGCCATCTTGAGGCTTAGTTCTCTGTTTACAACTTTTTTTTTGGTTTCTAAGCTTTTGTTTAAAAAGTTGAGCATCATGATGTACATAACACTTTCATATTTGGTAAATGAATAAAAGTTTTCATTGACCAAAAAAAGTATCTAAAGCATCACCAAAAAATATACATATCCAAAATAAAAAAAATCTAAAAAGAAAGAAAAAGAAAAACGACCTCAATCTCATGAATAGTAAATCCCCTGATCATTTACTCATTATCTATGTCATCTCCCTGCATCTCCTTATCCTGGTCATCTCTATTGCCAACTCTGTGTGAAGTGGATGGATACAGGGCTCCTATAGGTTATGTTGCTCCTTAGTAGTAACCAGCATACACTAGGTGTCTACTAAGAAAAGGATCCATCTGATGAAGAGCTACCATAATGAACTGTAGAGAAGCATTGTAGAAGGTGTGTCTGCATGGTCATGTCCCTCCTAATCGTCTCTACACTCTCGCCAAGCTCTACAGAGTCCACTGCGTAGGGCTGGAGGAACCCGAGGCTAGAAGCAGATAGCTGGGCTCTTGATGATTGGTTTGTAGTGCTCTCGCCTTTTCCCCTTAGAGCTAAGCTCTTCCTCGCAATCTTGGTAGAAAGTGAAGCTCTCACCTTCTCATATCAGTCAAAAGTGTAAAAAGGGATCCTCTGGGCATGGTAATTTGAGTAATAAGAAGGAAAATACGAGCTGAATCTTCTGTCAAGTCTTCTTCTCAACCACCTTCTAGCAGTAGCTATAACCATACACATCCAACTAAAAATCAGCCCTGCGGATCAAAAGACTTGCCCCTTACTAATCACACATCCCAGATGCTAAGAGTGGTGTAAGCTACATTATGATACAAATCAAACTTGGGGAAGAGGTTGAGGAGAATGAACTTAGGCTTGAGGTGTCCTGAGTTGAAGATACCAAGATGTGTCCTCCCACAATGATACTCCATTATCACGTTGTAGCTCTCAGAACCCACAACTAAACCTATACAATAGGTAAAAAATCACTACTATCCACAGGAGTCTCAGGGAGCTTTAGGATTTTTTTGATGTAGGCCAAGAGGTGATGTTGATCTCCTTTCCTCTTACTTTGGTAGTTGCAATCTCTGTCCCTAGTTCTCTATTAAAGTTCATACAGAATTCCCTCACGAGGGTGACATTTGCTCTCTCAGGCCCTATGTCCTTCATAGAGCTAAGACCAGCTCTATCAAAAATCATGAAAAATATTTGCATACTCCTTGAGATGATGTGCATCAACTCCTCTCTCGAAAACAATGAGAAGTTTTTTATACTTCTCTTGTACGAATCTCAAGAAAAACTAATCAACTTTGGTACCTTTTGAGCTTGACATTTTAGACAAATGTAAATAAGCATGATTTAGTATAGAGAATACACATATACAAGATCTGGAATAAAAATAAATTAAAAAAATCATGATAAAAGACCAATAATCAATAATTCTACTCTTTGACCATTGACGGTTTCCTGCATACCAACAATGGCGATTAGTCAACATTCACAATGTTCATTGACCATCGATAGTTGATTAGTAGAACCCATCGATTTCATCCAAGGAAAAGATGTAAATTTCTCAACTATTTCAACTTCAAACAACAATCCCAACCACATATAATTAATGCTCAACAAGATCTACCATAAAACATGCATAAAACCCTAAAAAAGATTAAAAAGAAAGATTAGAGTTTCAAAGTTACCTTGATGACAATTCAAAAAAGATTTCATTACAAAATAGTGAAGAGGAACTTCAAAAACTCATTAGATCTCAGCGAAAAACTCAAGAGAATTGAAGAAGAAAATGGAAAGCTAGAGAGTAGAAGACTAAAAAAAGATAAAAAGTGAAAAAAGAAATAAACCCATTGC
This sequence comes from Asparagus officinalis, assembly GCF_001876935.1. Classification (NCBI taxonomy): domain Eukaryota; kingdom Viridiplantae; phylum Streptophyta; class Magnoliopsida; order Asparagales; family Asparagaceae; genus Asparagus; species Asparagus officinalis. The sequence goes on along the minus strand of NC_033801.1, from coordinate 83,613,219 downwards.
CCCCATTTTACTGTCATCATTGATGGTTGGGTTTGACCGTCGAAGGTAATCCCAAATTTAAAAAAAAAGAAAAAACTAGAAAAATATAAAAAGAAAAGAGAAAAAAAATATGATAAGGTGGGTAAAAAAATACCTAAGATAAAAGCTTACCCATTTAAGGATAAAAAAAAAACCAAAAACCTATTTCTCCCTATTTTCTCTTAGACCAAGGATCGTATATCAATCTCGCAATCCTTGGAGTAAATCCTGTGTATTTTTGCAATCCTCGATCTTCCTATAGCCCTATAGAAAAGCAAATAGGTGTAACCTAGATATCCACATAGGCTCATTGGTTAGCAATTGTACCTTTGGTTACCCAAATTTGCTTAATAATTTTAACTCTATATTTCATATGATAATTCATTAAAATATAATCCATTCTACCACATAAAGTATACATTGAAGATGATGCATTCAAAATGGGTGAAAAAAGTTAAATTATTTTCTTTTATAAATTAAGGTTGAAACTTTTTATGTTTTTCTAAATATGAATAAAAAGTCTAGTTTTAGCTTTTACAAATTGTTGATTGGAAAGGATCATGTTTAAGCCTTTAGAACCAAATGAAATTTTTTTTTCATGGTCTTTTTTAAATCAATATTTTTGGACTTTTATTTGTTCAGTTTTAGAAATAATAGTTGCACACTTAGTTTCAAACTTTATTTTTTAGAAGACAATTCACGCAATAATTCGTTTATTTTAGCAACTAATTTTTTATTTTCAATGATTTTATAATCTAGTTGCTTAGATAAATATGAATTTTTGTCTTAATAAGCAAAACATTGTGTGCAATCAACTATGATGATCTCACAGGACGAATTATATAAATCCAAATTTAGGGAAGGAGATTCAACTTTCTCACATTAGATTTTCTTTTCTTTCCTGAAATTTTCATTCACTTTTTTGTCACTTCATGTTTTTTAGCAATTTTCCCAAGTTGTCCTAACATTTCATTATACTTAGAATATAATTGATCATATGAATATACTTTTAGAATATAACTGATCATATGAATGATAAACCTTGTTCTCTGAACTCTTACTTTAAGAGTCATGATTCATCTTGTTCTGAATTTGAAGTTGTACAGTTTCTCTCCATAAGACACAAATTTGCTTTCTTCTCATCCTTGCTCGATCTAACTTTTGATTCTTCATCACTCATCATGTTCCAAGCTGTCACTTTCAAACTTTTGTCCCCAACCTTCTTATCTTTCTAGTTCAATTGGCATTTATTCTTGTAGTGACATGGTTTCCTATAATGGTAACAAATAGCTTTAGTTTTGGATACACTAGAATAATATTGATTTACCTTATTTGTATATTGATTTTATCTATTTTTCATGTATTTCTGTCCATTTCTTATTCTAAGAAAAGACCTTAACCCTTTCACAATTAGTCCAATTTGACTATTTTCATCTTTAGAACTTGAGCTTGACTCTTTCTTTTTTGTTGTCCATAATTTCTCCTTTTTAGCCTTCAAATCTAATAACTTCTTATTTGAGTTATCTTCTAAATCATCTTCCCTCTCTTTTAATGGCACTTCATAAATTAGAAGATTCCTTATAAGATTCTCAAGAGGTAGTTTATAAAAAATTATAATTCTTAGATAGCGTTACATTTGTATGACGCCCTGGTTTCACACAAGCCTCCAGTCCAGGGTGAATCTAAGGATGTCAAACCTATCATGCACCAACACTGTGTAATAACATGTTTCACCATCACAGTAATATCTCTCTAGTAGAATCAAACAACAAGTGTGGGTACAAAACATGCAAATAAAGATAATAATGCAATGAACATGATATGAAAGAGATAACCAAGTAATCATGTTCCAAATGAATAAAATAAAATACAACTGATGAACTAAATCAAATAAATATCTCAATACATAGAGTCAAATGAAATACTATTAAAGCACACAGCCTTTCCAAAATAAAATACAACTCTAAACGTCTGAAAGTAAATTATAACTACAGTAGAGCTCTAAATAACTACTAATAATGTAAGATGTAAGATGAAACTTTATCAACCTATGACTCTCTGTGTGCCTGACTCGCTGCTTGTAAAATGGGGAAACAACGAGTGTCAAAGTGCTACAAGATCATCTCTACCGCCTAGGGGGAGGGGGGTTAGGAGTATATATGAAAATATAAGTTAATACATATAGGTATAAAATCATCTATCCTAGATTAAACATGAATTAATATTTAGAAATCCACAACACGAGAATGGGTACGTCAGGCAAAATAATCCAAACAAGGAAACCCTTATGTATATACCTCGTATCTCAAATTGTGAATCTCTAAATACCAACTCCAGATCCTATGAACACAGTAGTAAATAAAAGAAATACAATACCAAACCTCATCAAAACCAATCATGTCATATACTCACACTACCCTCGGGTAAATGGCGCAGTAACAAGAATAATGAAGCTCGCATGAAATATGTCATATACGTCAACCTCAGTATTATACTCTACTCTCGGGTAACTAACATGGGAGCATAAATGCAATCTGTACAACGCTCTATATGAAACAACGATACTTTTGTACGGTGCTCATAATATCATGTGGCATCAACCACCTTACTCAACCGCCCTGCAGAGATAGGCATATCACCCTATTCTAAAAATTAATGATGCACAACATAGAGTGTTGTATAGCCGCGGTCTCATTGCGGGTAAAAATGGATGCACTTTGAGTGTAGTCCAACTGCGGTCTCATTGCGGGAATACCGACTAACCCACTTGAGCATCCAACAATCATGAAATGCGATATATATGTCATCCTCTAATATGATAACTCAAAACATGTATTGCATACCTCTGAATACTCGTATAAATGCATCCCCAAATGTTACTCCAATGGGCAAGCACGTACTTTGAAGTGCGGACCCAAACCTCACGTTTGTAATCAATTTGTGTGTCAAAGAAAAATATTGAGATCATAAAATTCCATTGCTCAGTCGATTGATAATAACCCCTTTGGTCGACTGACAATGTACACAATCATGCACACCCGAACATCCCCATCGGTCAACTGATTGTCTACATCAGTCGACCAAGCCACTTCAATCGATCGACCAATTGCCAGCATCGGTCGATTGACCAAAACCAAAGTTCAAAACCTATAATTGATTATTTTTGGTCTAAAAATTTAAACAAAAATCAAAAAAACTCTTCAGGGAACTCATAACTAATACGTGTTTTAACATAATTAGGGTTTAACCTTCTACATGAAAACACCTATTTAGATATTTGATAGAAAAAGCTAACCCTAACATGATTATTTGTATAAGCATCATGAAAACTAATAAATCTCGATAAATCCTCATGTTAAAAATTTATTTCAGATCTTAAATCTAAATCAGAGAATTCGTTTATAACTTTATAAGACCAAAAGATCAAACTTTGTATCATATAATTTGAAAGAAGCAATCTTTATACTTAAACTAGGTTCTAAGGCCCAAAAAACCAAATAAAACTTAATAAAAAACTAATTAAAATGGGGATAGGATTGGAGGAGATGAAACTCACCTTAAAACTCATGATGAACTCCCAAACACATGAGAGAACAAATCCTCCTTCGTCAAATGCCGACGATCTTGCCCTCTTCTCGGTATTTGCTTCACAAAGCTCTCAAAAATCACCAAAAATATGAACTAGGGTTTTGAGGGGAGTGGGTGGTTGCTAGGGTTTAGAAATATGATGTAACAGAGGATTTTCAGGTGTATATGCTTATATATATATATTAGCAAACCCGAAACAAAACAAACAAATCCGAAACCAACTCAACTCAGGAAACACCCCTTCGGTTGACTGATGCTTGCCATCAGTCGACTGACAAGCTCGTATCGGTTGACTAATAGTAGCCATCAGTCTACTAAACTGAAGCTAAACTCAGCCTACAGGTTTTCATGTTTGTTCATGTTTTAACTCGTTTTATGCATGTTTAACACTTGTATACTCTCATATATATACTTAATTGACCTCACATCAATTGTTAACATAATCATGAAGGAAATCGTGCTATGTCTACATGCATAATACACAGCGGAAGACATGTATGAACAAATTATAAGCATGTAGTAGCATGAATATTCTTTGATCCTCTAATTAATCTAACATGATCCTTATTATTAAGAGAGCATACAAGAGTTAGAAAGTCATACTTTCGTAGCGTGATTCGGATGGAAGATCGAATAACCCTAGCTCTTGCTCCTTGTAGTAGAAAAATCTCCTTGTAGTGGATCTCCAAGTCTTCAAGTGAGCTTGAATAAAATGGGAGTCTTCTTAAGACACAAGGCAAGATGATCCACCCCGGGGTTCTTAAAATCCTACTACTTCCTCTTGCTCAAGATTGCAAAGATTAGTAGAGGAGGAGCTCTCTTTTATTCTTATGGAAAAAACACTTAGCCAATTTTTCATTAACCTTTCCATAAGAAAAAGAGCTCATATTTATAGAGTGAAATGTGTTCATTATATGAATGACTCATCCTAATGAGCTCAGCATGAATCATCAAAAATTAATGATTAATAAGTGAGTCATGCAATGATCATCTATGAATCATTACATTTCAAAACCATGTGCTAATAAACCATGTGCCTCAAACCCATACCACTAAGTGACTCATCTCATGACTCATTATACATGGTATGTGTATTCATAAATGAGAATACCAAATTATTATCAGCTAAGTACAGTTATTCATTAAATACGGATATATAGTATTATTCAATTTCTTTAACTAATTAGTCACTATATGACCAATAAATCAGAGTTGACCAAAGAGTCAACTATTGACCAAAAAGTCAACTAGTTGACTAAAGTTTAACTTTATGGAAAAATACTGGATATCATTTCTAAGCCATAGCATTCGCTTTTACCGATATACATAACCGGTTTATGTGTATCCGGAAGAAATCATATATGCCGTATCAACATACGCATCACTCAATAAATTGTGTTTCATAGGATTCAAGTACGCGCTTGGTTGTACTCTAGGGCCCAACTTAAAAAACTCGGTAGTGGATCATTCCATAAGTACAACAAGAGGTGCTAGCTACCACATGAAGACCCCCGGGTATAAGTTGTGATAAAGGTCTGGCAAGATGCTTATCCAATTTTATCAGGACCACTCAATTGATAATACCGTACAGTCCGGTCTTTTCGTCAACCATGTCAAACTATTGAGCCTAGGGTATGGGCAAACTGTCCCAAACCCTAAATAGCTTTGATTAGTGTTTATTGATATTAAACTCATAACTATAAGATCAAACTGACACTCAGTTTATCTTATTCACCTTGGCCAAGATTTCCTAGGCTATAGTTATATCAAACAATCCTTAGTGACATCAAACCCCTATACTGGGAGAGAGAATCCTTCTTGCATCTCAATATCTACTTAGTCTCGGGATGTACCCAACAAGAACCGTTATCAACATTCAATAAGAACTGTGGTTAGGTAAAAGTCTAAATACATCTTTACTGAGCATATAAGATATTGCACTCATGCCTCAGGTCAAGAGACTACTATGTACTATATCACTTGAGAACTTCTAATTTTGACAGTAAGTATATTCAAACTAAGATGTTCTCGGCGAGTCGTTCAGTCACTCCTTCACTAATGAGTCACCTTATAATGTATCTTGATGTCTCCACATCAATGATCTAAGAGATTGATCATCTCCTTCAAAGGAGAAATAAAGCATACACTAGTCTAAACCAAAGTGATGATTCCTATCTCAACACTTCCAAATCAACTAGGAATTTTAGAATATACGTTACCGACCTATCAGATCTCTTCATTACGATCCACTATCCGAAATGTCTGATAGTCTAGTATTTATTCTAAGGACATTATCTGTATATTTAGAACATCAGAAAAATCTGACCAAAATAGCATACTATCAATTTCGAACAAGGATGTTATATATCATATAGGTCCTGTTACAATATACAATAATTGCCTGCAGGGCACCTACATCTAACAAATCATTCATTCATAAATGATATTTATCATAATAAAAACTCATTTATCACTATAAATCACACAAATGTCAAATTTATGGGTTTTACAATTTGGTTCCTGTTATAGACTAGAAAATCAACAAGTACTAATCTCTCTAGAGAAGTTGACATGTGTCTCACTCCCCACATAATCAGACGAATTGAGAACGGAATGACTTAAACTATCCTTACTCGGCCTACTGTGCCAGCCGACAACTTGTGTTGCCGAGTCAAAAGGTAGTACTTGTCGGCCACCTCACCTGATTGACCCTATGAGCAACCCACACTCGGCCTACTATGTCAGCCGACAACTTGCGTAGCTGATTCAAAAGGCTTGCTTCTTGGCCCTTAACCAAACAAAAAGAGAGATGACAGTTACCTCGAACCTCTTGCTAGCCGACTGCTCCTGCATTAACTGCTTTGACAAAATCATAATTAGTTTAGCCTCTATAGTATTTATGACTCATCGGACCCAGTCAGCTTCAAGCACCTGCTATCATTCCCTCATTAAATAATTAGATGACTCACTTTCTTCAATAGCGACACTTGGAAGGTATCTGCTAACTCAGTAGCCTAACTGGACTCAGCCGAAGTTACCTTCATACCCCTCTATTCTACTATAAAAAGGAACTACGCCTGCATGGGGTAACTTCTTTGGCTTTTTGGCAACTTTGAATAACTACCTATATAATTTGTCTCATTTTACCACTTAAAATCAAAATACTAACTTGATCGTCGGAGGAACAACCGAAGAACCTAGCTCTGCCCTCTTACAAGTTTTTCATACGCAGGGAAGAACAACGGGCTTTGCAACTAGTTATTTGAAGGAGTTTGAGGACCCTAAGCACTCCCATAACTCTAACATAAACCTCATGTTTAATAACTGACATCAACACTTCCTAATTTTTGGAAAGAGAATGGAGAATTTTTCTCACAATCTCCTCGTTATCATATTCTTTTCTCAAAGTCTTTGATCTATTCACTTCGTGAATCGGGTGAAAATGTCCTAAATACTTTCCAATATCTTCATCTTAAAATTCTGATATTTACTCATAAGTATTATAAGTTTCTCCTCTTTCACCTGTAAAATTCTTTTGTGTAACTTTCAAAGTATTCTAAATTTCCTGCACAATAGTATAATTTATAGCACGATTAAATTTTTTAGCAATTAAAGAACAAAAAAGAGTATTCATAGCTTTTGAATTTAAAGAACAAAACTTCTTGTCACCAAGGGAGCACTTATCTCTAGGAGTGATAATTGTGGTCTCAGCTACAACGATCGTTGGTTGATTATTACCAGTCTCAACAATACTCCAAACATAAAATCAGTGGATAACAGAAAGACTTTCATGTACGCTTTCTAATAGGTGTAATTTATCTCTTTGAAAAGTTAGGTTCAGTTAACTATGTGTCCTTCAGGAAAAGTCATTGTGATAGTCAAACTAGACAATTTTACCCTAGGTTGTAAATCCTAAAGATGAGTAATGAGTCTCTGAAACCACTTATTGGATCTGAGATATGTAAGCTTAGAGGAGGAGAATATGGCTGCTACTGATTTTCACCAAAAACACAAAATATGCATCATAAAAGATTATATAAAAGTGATTAATGATAATCAAACACAAACAATAAACTAGGAACACACATGATTTTATAATGGCTCAGATTACAATCCTATGTCCGCCCTTCCTTCTCGCATAGGGGCTACCTCACTATGCAAAGAGTTCTTGAAAATCACAACTTGATTCAGTAGGCTTACAAGATTACACCCTGGAATCTACTCAAAATCAGTGATCTAATCTAACTCTCCATAATAAGTAACACCTAACCTAGCTCTAGCTAGTGTCACCCCTAAATTAATACGGTTTGAGTACGCAGTGAAAACAAGTTCAAAATAAAACCAACACAAATAACTAAAGCTCAAAATATGAGAAAGATCTTACAGTCCTTTTGTTAAACAAACCATCCTCGATGAATATAATGTAGCTCGATGAAAAATGGTGTATAGAATCAATCCAATAGCAATTCTCCTCGTTGAAACAATCTGAAGATGTTGTGAGTGGCAAGTGAGAATTTATCATGGCCCAAGGTGTTAAATCCTTCAATAAAATCTCTTACGAATCAAACCCCTAGAACTCTCTGTTGAGTTCGTGATGACTCAAATCAGTTAAGAAGTAGGATTGGGTTTGGACTCTAATTAGGATTAGTTATACTATCCTAATTAGGATTGGATTGAAGGAATTAATTGAATTAGGAAATCCAATTAGAATTTAAGTTAGAGTTTTAATAGAATTGAGCAAAAATCAATCTCTATATATATTATATCAATCCAAGGTTTAACAACAACAAAAAAATAAGAAAAAGAGATATCGATATTCCATCATTGTTAGGGATGTGTAGTTTCAACCTCTTGTAATCTCTTCTCAAAAGAAATAAGATCTTCCCTCTTCTCCCCATGGACGTACACAGATCATCTTGATTACGTGGAACCACGTTAAATCTTATTATTTATTGTTTGTCTTGATTGCTTGATAGATTCGGGGTTTCTTGATTGTTTAAGTTTTATCTTCCGCGGCTTGCATACTCTAACAATTAGTATCAGAGCTACTATGGCAACCAAGACAACAACGACCAAGTTTGAGGTAGAGAAATTTGACGGCACGTTAAATTTTCTCTTGTGAAATATGCGCGTCATGGTATTACTCGTGAAGGAAGGGGTCCACCAATCCCTAGACGGTTTTGAGAAGAACTCATCCACTTTGGATGAAGATGAGTGAAAAGGCATTGATGTTCATGCAAAGGCTACGATTATCCTGTGCTTGTCAGATGAGGTGCTTTACAACGTTATGAACGAGAGCATGGCTGTGGCTATATGGTACAAGTTGGAAATCTTGTACATGACGAAGAGTTTGTCAAATAAACTCTTCAAGAAGAAGCAGCTCTATGAACTTTGGATGAAGAAAGGTATGCCTATTCTGCAACACTTGAACATCTACAATAGGATTATTGGTAATTTGTTGGCTCTTGAGGTGAATCTAGAAGAAGAAGACCAAGCTCTTCTGTTGCTATGTTTGCTTCCACCCAGTTATAATCACTTGGCGACTACCATCATGTATGGGAATGAGACTTTAGAGTTGGATGCCATCTCAGTGCTTTAGAATAATGAACTCATCAGGAAGACGAACACCATGGAGGAATCTTCAGGTCTAGTGACCAATGTAATGAAAGGGAAGTCGAAGGGCAAGGAACCGGTTAAGGCTCAAGGAAATTCTAGTTCTGTCGTCTATTTTTTGGTGCAAATGACCAGGTCACTTTAAGAAGGATTGCAAGTTGTACAAGGAGTACTTGAAGAAATAGGATGGCAGGACTGATAGCACTAAGGGTAAGGATAACCATGCTGGTGTCGTAGAAGATCTCTGTGACGTACTGACTGTAGAGTCAGGTACAGGCAAGTATACAGATAATTAGTTACTTGATTCAGGATACACATTTCACATGTGCCCAAGGAGGGAGTGGTTCAGCACTTTCAAGCTTGTTTCTGGAGGATCGGTTCTCATAGAGAATGATGCAATGTGTTGAATTGTTGGCATTAGGAACATTAGGATGAAGATGCATGATGGACAGGAAAGGACTCTCTCCAATATTTGGTATGTTCTGGACTTAAAGAAAAATCTTCTTTTGCTGGAAGCTCTTGAGGATCAAGGGTGCAAATTTAGTGATGAAGGTGGAGCTATCACAGTCACTAGGGGTGCTACTGTTGTTCTGAAAGGGGAGTGCATGGGGAACTTGTACAGACTGGTAGGCAGCGTCATCTAGGGCGAGGTTTCGGTCACAACAGAGAAGACTGATGTAAAACCCCGTATTTTATTAGAAGTATATGTGAATTATTAATGATAAATAATTCTATTTGTGGTAAATGACTTAAGCTTATGGATATACTTGATAGCAAGTTGTTAGACATGTATGAGTGTGGTTTCATAGAGTTTTGTGCATTGATTTTGGCTGAATAACAAAACATGCACAATTTTGGAAATTTGCATCTGCTCAATCGACTTATGAGTCGACTAATGAGTCGACTGATGAGTCGACCAATAAGTCGACTGACGGGCTGATTTCAAGTTTTTCTTTTCTTTTGCGGGTTTGGTTTGGTTATTTTGGGTTTGACCGCTTTCATAAGAGACTTTCCTACCCGAAACCGAACCTAAGACTCATCAGACCCCAGAGAAAACCCTAGCCTCCCTCTCCCCTCAAACCCTATATTCGTACTTGGTGATTTTGGAGGAGTTTTGGAGGAGTTTTGGAGGAGTTTTTAGTGGGATTTTGTGGTGCTGTCGAAGGGGGATCGTTCTCTCATCGGATTCAGGAGTTTGCAGCACATCAGAGGCGAGTAACATCTCGCCCAATCCTACACCCACTATTTGTATAGCTTTCTTGAGTTTTTATTTCAGATTTTTGAGCCTAAAACATATTTTGTGCATAAAAATAGACACTTTACATTATGAGATACAAGATCTATATTTTTTTCAGTTATAAAAAGCTCACAAACGAATTTGTAAATTAAGATCCAGATCTGGAAATTTGTTTAAACATGAGTTTCAATGTGATTTACTGTTTTTGATACGTTTTTTAAACATGTTTATATGATTAAGGTTTTTATGTAAGTGATCACATGCAAATCCCTTTAGTTTCTGTTGATACACATGAGTTAGAATCAGAAATATATTGTTGGACATGATTAAAGAGAACTTTAGTTAACGTTTTTGCAGATAATCATCGAAAGCAGAAAACTGGAGATTTTCTGCTCAGTTGACCAATGAGTCGACTGATGGGGAAAACTTCAGTTTTGTGTTTTGCCTGGTCGACTTATGAGTCAACTGATGAGTCAACCAATGAGTCGACTAAGAGGAGTTTTCTCCTTTTGTATTTTCTTTAGTTTTAAATCCGTTTGAGTTATTTCAGTTTAATTGAAATTGTTTATGTTTGTTTATTGTTGTTGCGTGCTTAAATATGAACGAGGAGTCGCCTCGAATGACGGGTATTAGAAAACTTATGTATCATCTGTATCTTTACATGTGAGATGTCATGCGAACATGAGTTTAGGTTTGCACACTGAGACACGTGAGAACTTAGAGTATATGCACCTGTTCATATAACTCATCTAGTCCATGTGTTGGGCAATTATGATGTGTAGTCTATGTGTTGGACACTTATCACTTTCAGTCCATGTGTTGGACCGTTTACATATGCAGTCCATGTGTTGGACATTGGACACTTATCACTTTCAGTCCATGTGTTGGACCGTTTACATATGCAGTCCATGTGTTGGACATCCAGTACATCAGTTTAGACCTTGAGAGTTAACACCTATACTTGCATAGGCTGGACGTGATATTTATATGAGTTGTAACACAACACCGTAATTAAGTCTGAGATGAGTTTGCCTTCTTTTATTAATGTTTCTTGTATTAGATTTTAGGTTTGGTATTTAGGGATGTACAATCTGAGCTACATGGTATATACATGAGGGTTTCCTTGTTTGGATTATTTCGCTCGACATACCTATGCTCATGTTGTAACTTCCTAAATACTAAAATCCTCTTATACATAGGTACTTACAATCTGAGCTACATGGTATATACATGAGGGTTTCCTTATTTGGATTATTTCACTCGACGTACTTATGCTCACATTGTAATTACCTAAATAGGATTTGTGATTATATATATATGTTATAACTGTATTTTCTGTATACAACGAACCCTTTTCCCTTGGGGTTGGTTGTGATGTTGCTCGCTAGCGCTTTGACGCTCGTTGTCCCTCCCCCTTTCAGGTAACGAGCCAGGAGCCCGGAGAGTCGCAGGTTGATGGCGAGGCACTTTAGCTTCAGCTATTCTATTATAGTTATATTTTACTTTTGAGCTCCATTGTAGGCTTTTGTTTAGACATTTTGAGAGTTTTTTCTAGAAGTTGTAAAGGTTGTGTGTCTTATTTCCTTTTATTCAGACATATGTATTTGAGACTTGTTGAGAAGTTCCAGTTTACTCATTTCAGACATTGACTTATACTTCAATATGTTAGATGAAAAAATATTAATTTGATCTCTATTATTTTATCAGTTGACTCTTGTATTATCTTTTACTTGCTTCTGTACCTACACTTATTATTTGACTCTACTATAGATATAGTAATTATGATGGTAAAACATATGATTGCACGGTGTGGTGCATGGCAGGTTTGATATTTTTAGTTTCATCTTGGACTACAGCCTTGTGTGAACCCAGGGGCGTCACAGTTGGTATCAGAGCTCTAGTTCCAGTTTCCTTAGGATCATCCTATGTCGAGTCGTGGAGCTAGGATAGAGTTTCTTAGGATTCATGTATAGAGTCTGTAAGGATTTCCTAGTATGAGTGAGGACGATATATGCGTATATCTTAAAATTTGTGGATATTTTTTTTATGACAACTATTTTGTGTAAACTTAAAGTTTTTAGGTGAATACTAAATTATTGTGAAAATCATATTGTGATATGCTATGTATATGTATATGTTTATTTGGACTCATAAACTCTTGTTTTCTTATGATCAGAGAGATGGCAGGACGTAGTAGATCTCGTACTCGGAGAGCTGGACAGGCAGAGTCGCAGCAGGCTCCACCTGAGCCACAGCAAGCTCACCCGGAGCCACAGCAGGCACCACCTGAGCTGCAGCAGGCTCCCCAGTATCTTATCGATCTCATGGCTCCCATCATAGCTAGGATGGCAGCAATTGAGGAGCTTGTGGTGAGTCATATCGCGCCACCGACACCACCACCATCACCACCAGCAGCAGCAGATCAGCCGCAAGGGATACCAGCTGTTCCTATCAGTGAGAGACCCCCAGAGGCCGCACCTATAGCCATTCCACCAGCAGTTTTAGATAGAGCCATGGAGCAGGAGACTTGGCTCCGTATGGTTAAGAGGTACCAGAAGATGAGAGCACCAGAGTTTTAGGGGTCAGCAGATCCTCTTATAGCCTATAAGTGGAAGGAGGATGTGAGTAATATCCTTGATATACTTAATATGGATTCGGTCCAGAAGAAGAGATTGACGTCCTACAGTCTGAAAGGAGACGCCGGGAGATGGTATCGACTCCAGTTCACTCCAGAGCATCGGATGACCCTCACATGGGAGGACTTCATCTACTTCTTTGATGGACAGTATATTTCTTCTGTCGCACGGACTGGGAAGGAGCTTGAGTTGTCCAGGTTGATTCAGGGGGATATGTCAGTGGCAGATTTTGAGAGCAGATTTATGGAGTTGCTGCACTTCACGGGCATGTGACAGATAGGAGAGCGACAGGCTTAGATGTTCCTAGCAAGGCTCCGCCCTAATCTTTGTCGATACCTCATGTCGAGGAAGTTCTATTTAGTTCGGGAGGTAGCTGAGGCCGCCACTTCTCAGGAGATTGAGACTGTCATGTTTCAGAAGGATAGGGAAGGGAAGACCAAGGTAGGACATATCGGGGATAAGGGGAAGAACAAGAGACCTTTTTCTGGATCTCAGCAGCAGCAGCAAGGTCCTCATAAGAAGGGACCTCAGCATGATCAGAGAGCACATCAACAGCGCAAGTTCCAGGGAGTTTGCTATAACTGCCGTAAGGTCGGGCATAAGGCATCGGAGTGTCGCAACGTACCAATAGGAGCTCAATAGGGCAAGGGCCCGAACCAGTAGCAGCAGCGATAGCAGGGTAGAGTTTAGGGCCAGCAGGTAAGACTTGAGGCACCATCAGCAGCACAGAGGACTGAGGGGTAGATTCGGGCAGTTCAGGAGGTTCCTCGGGGGTAGATAGTACTGTATTCTCTAGCACTAGTAGCAGAGCAGTCTCCAGCCACAGGCAGAGTATATGCGGTAGTATCGCGTGATCATGGAGCTAGCGGATCAGTGGTGGAGGGTACGTTTCTTGTGAATTCTTTTCCTGCCCGTATTCTCTTTGATTCGGGAACTTCGCATTCCTTCATTTCACATGATTTTATGTCTAGACTCCAGCTCATAGCTCAGCCATTAGACACCCATTTATCAGTTTCTACCCCTTTATGTGAGATATCGCTTCTGGAGAGCATTTGTAGGCGGTGTACTATCAGTCTAGATGAGTCGGAGTTCGTGGTTGATTTGATAGTGTTGTATATATCCGAGTTCGATGTCATCCTTGGTATGGATTGGTTGTCTTCCTACCATGTTAATATTGACTGTTTTACGAAGATAGTTAATTTGCAGGCATCCGATGGGTCCGAGATGATTATGGCAATCTCTTAGGGCAACCATTTTACGGAGTCATTTCTGGCGTACATCGAGGAGGTGATGCGACGGGATCATGGTGTTGATTTATTGGAGACTAGAGTTGTCTCAGAGTATCAGGATGTCTTTCAGGACATACTTGGATTATCTCCTGTGAGAGAGGTTGAGTTCTGTATTAAGTTGTAGCCAGGCACAGTCCCAATATCCCGCGCACCCTATCGCATGGCACTAGCTGAGATGAGGGAGCTTCAGACCCAATTGGACGAGTTGTTAGCTCAAGATTTTATTCGTGGGAGTCATTCTCCATGGGGCGCACCGGTCCTCTTCGTGAAGAAGAAGGACGGTAGTATGAGATTGTGCATTGATTATAGGGAGTTAAACAAGATCACTATTTGGAATAGGTACCTATTACCTAGGATTGATGACTTGTTCGACCAGCTACAGGGAGCGTAGTTCTTCTCGAAGATTGATCTTTATTTTGGTTATCATCAGTTACGGGTTCGGGAGATGGATATTCCCAAGACCGCCTTTCTTACTCGATATAGATCTTTTGAGTTCATGGTCATGCCATTCGGACTGACCAATGCACCCACGGTATTCATGGATTTGATGAACCGGGTTTTCCGTCCCTTCTTAGATCAGTTCGTGATTGTTTTTATCGACGACATCCTCATTTATTCGAGACCGGAGGCAGACCATGAGGAGCACCTACGATTAGCTTTGAGGACTCTGCAGGAGCATCCGTTATATGCCAAGTTCAGCAAGTGTGAATTTTGGCTTTCAGAAGTTAGATTTCTCGGCCATGTCATCAGTAGAGAGGGCATAGCAATGGACCCGGCTAAGGTTACAGCAGTTCTTGATTAGGAACCGCCGAAGACGGTGATAGATATTCGTAGTTTCTTGGGCTTAGCCGACTATTACAGGAAGTTCATCTAGGACTTCTCGAAGATTTTGACGCTACTTACACGCCTTACGAAGAAGGGTATACAGTTCATTTGGAGTATGGAGTGTCAGAAGGCCTTTGATATCTTGAAGACTAAGTTGACTTCAGCACCAGTTTTGACTATTCCGAGTGGTGACAGGACGTTCGTCGTCTACACAGATGCATCGTTGACAGGCTTAGGAGGTGTATTGATGTAGGCTCAGAGAGTAGTAGCGTATATATCACGGCAGTTGAGGGTGCATGAGCAGAACTATCCCACTCATGATTTAGAGTTAGCAGCAGTGGTTTTTGAATTAAAGTCGTGGAGGCACTACTTGTATGGAGTGCAGTTTGAGTTGTTCACAGACCACCAGAGTCTGAAGTGTCTTTTCTCTCAGAAGAAACTCAACCAGAGACAGAGGAGATGGATTGAGTTTATCAAGGATTACGAGTTCACGATTCAGTATCATCCGGGGAAGGCGAATGTCATGGAAGATGCTTTAAGCAGGAAGCATCAATATCAGGTTGCGGCTTTGAGGTGTTCATTGTATAGAGATCTTCTTACTCTTAGCCAGTTTTATTTTAGACCCGAGATTGGTGGAGCCAGTGTATTTTTGTGATCTGTGTCAGTTCAGCCATCATGGAGTACCAGAGTAGTCAGAGTTCAGCTGGAAGACTCTTGGATTCAAATTTGAAAGGAGGAGATTTCTAAAAAGCCTAAGGCTGATTGGACCATTGGAGCAGATGGAGGTCTACGGATGAAGGGTAGGCTAGTTATGCCATCAGGCTGATTGGACCATTGGAGCAGATGGAGGTCTACGGATGAAGGGTAGGCTAGTTATGCCATCCAGTGCCGAGCTGAAGAGAGAGTTATTTGATGAGGCACATCGTACTAGGTACACAGTACATCCAGGGACCATTAAGATGTATAAGGACTTGAAGAGACACTTCTGGTAGAGTGGTATACGTCGAGAGATTATAGGGTATGTGGCAAAGTGTTTTACTTGTCAGCAGGTAAAGGCAGAGCATCAGAGACCAGCAGGAACACTTCAGCCTTTTACCCATCCCAGAGTGAAAATAAGCGGATATTTCTATGGACTCCATTGTAGGGTTACCGAAGTCGAAGAAGGGGAATGATTCTGTTTGGGTGATCATGGACCGGTTGACAAAGTCAGCACATTTTATTCCAGTGAGGACTACATATATAGCTGAGGCGTATGCGAGGATATTTATTCAAGAGATAGTCCGACTTCATGGAGTTCCTGATACGATTGTATCAGATCGAGGTTAAGTGTTCACTTCACATTTTTGGAGAAGTTTCTAGGATTCTTTCGACAGCCGGTTATCTTTCAGTAGTGTATTCCACCCACAGACAGATGGTCAGACGGAGAGGGTGAACCAGGTGTTGGAGGACATGTTGTGGGCTTGTGTCATTAACTTTTAAGGAAGTTGGGAGGAGCATACTCCACTGATAGAGTTCACTTATAACAATAGTTATCAAGCAACGAGGTATAGCCCCTTATGAGGTATTGTACGGGAGACCTTGTAGATCACCGATATGTTGGGCAGAGCCGGATGATAGCTTAATGCTTGGACCAGAGCTAGTGAGACAAACTACTGAGAAGGTAGCCTTGATCAGAGAGAGGATTCTAGCCGCCCAGAGTCGGCAGAAGAGCTATGCAGATAAAAGACGAAGACCCTTGGAGTTTCAGGTTGGAGATACGGTTATGCTGAAGGTATTACCGATGAAAGGCGTTCAGCGATTCGGAAGATGTGGAAAGCTTGCACCGAGATATATTGGACCCTTCCGGATTTTGGAATGCATTGGAGTTGTGTCATAAAGACTAGATCTTCCAGCATCGATGTCTAGTATACACAATGTGTTTCATGTTCTATGCTCAAGAAACACTTGCATGATGAGGAGCAGTAGCGAGTATTGGATGCACCAGAGATTGAGCTTCAGGAGGATTTGATTACTATTGAGATTCCAGTTTGTATTCTTGCCAGGGAGGACAAGAGGCTTAGAAACAAAGTGATTCCTTTAGTGAAAGTTCAGTGGAACCGAAGAGGCGTTGAGGAGATTTCTTGGGAGCGCGAGGAGGACATGCGTCGCGACTACCCACACATGTTTGAGCAGGTAAAATAAATTTGTGTATGACTTATATATGATTTATGATTGCATGTATGACGATATTTATACTTAACACTAAAATGAGAGTATTATCACTTATCTCCTAAGTACTTGGAACATATGGTATATATATGAGGGGTTCCTTGTTTGGATTTTTCACTCGATGTACTTGTTCCATTTAGTTAGGGGTTAAGTGGGGATATTTATATTTTAGATGGTTAAGTGTAGACATCGAAGATGATTCTTCGAGGGCGCGAAGATGATATGTAGCGCTACTTCCTGCATTTATTGAGGAAGTGAATTGATTCATGTGCATGAGTATTTGTGTGATTATATTTAGATTTAACGCTAGGATGAGGATATTTCCGCTCAATTTTTAATCTTTTAGAACACATGGTACATATATGTGGGTTCCTTGTTTGGATTTTTCGCTCGACGTACTAGTTCCATTTGATTAAGGGTTGAGTGGGAATATAGTCATCCTAGATTGTTAAATATAAATATCATTTTATGCTTGTATAGAGTAATACTTTTGGTTTGAATATGCTTTCTGAATTTCGAGGACAAAATTCTTTTAAGGGGGGAAGAATGTAAAACCCCGTATTTTATTAGAAGTATATGTGAATTATTAATGATAAATAATTCTATTTGTGGTAAATGACTTGAGCTTATAGATATACTTGATGGCAAGTTGTTAGACATGTATGAGTGTGGTTTCATAGAGTTTTGTGCATTGGTTTTGGCTGAATAACAAAACATGCACAAAGCTAGAAATTTGCATCTGCTCAGTCGACTTATGAGTCGACTAATGAGTCGACTGATGAGTCGACCAATAAGTCCACTGATGGGCTGATTTTAAGTTTTTCTTTTCTTTTGCGGGTTTGGTTTGGTTGTTTCGGGTTTGACCGCTTTCATAAGAAACTCTCCTACCCGAAACCGACCCCAAGACTCATCAGACCCTAGAGAAAACCCTAGCCTCCCTCTCCCCTCAAACCCTAGATTCATACTTGGTGATTTTGGAGGAGTTTTGGAGGAGTTTTCAGCATGGTTTTGTGGTGCTGTCGAAGGAGGTCGTCCTCTCATCGGATTCAGGAGTTTGCAGCACATCAGAGGCGAGTAACATATCGCCCAATCCTACACCCACTGTTTGTATAGTTTTCATAAGTTTTTATTTTGGATTTTTTAGCCTAAAACGTATTTTGTGCATAAAAATAGATATTTTACATTATGAGATGTAAGATCTATATTTTTTTCAGTTATAAAATGCTCACAAACGAATTTGTAAATTAAGATCCAGATCTAGAAATTTGTTTAAACACGAGTTTCAATGTGATTTACTGTTTTCAATACGTTTTTTAAACATGTTTATATGATTAAGGTTTTTATGTAAGTGATCACATGCAAATCCCTTTAGTTTCTATTGATACCCATGAGTTAGAATCGAAAATATATTGCTGGACATGATTAAAGAGAACTTTAGTTAACGTTTTTGCAGATAATCATCGAAAGCAGAAAACTAGAGATTTTCTGCTCAGTCGACCAATGAGTCGACTCATGAGTCGACTGATGAGTCGACCAATGAGTCGACTGATGGGGAAAACTTCAGTTTTGTGTTTTGCCTGGTCGACTTATGAGTCAACTGATGAGTCAACCAATGAGTCGACTAATGAGGAGTTTTCTCCTTTTGTATTTTCTTTAGTTTTGAATCCGTTTGAGTTATTTCAGTTTAACTGAAATTGTTTATGTTTGTTTATTATTGCTGCGTGCTTAAATACGAACGAGGAGTCACCTCGAATGACGGGTATTAGAAAACTTATGTATCATCTGTATCTTTACATGTGAGATATCATGTGAACACGAGTTTAGGTTTGCGCATCGAGACACGTGAGAAATTTGGGTATATGCATATGTTTATATAACTCATCTAGTCCATGTGTTGGGAAATTATGATGTGTAGTCCATGTGTTGGACACTTATCACTTTCAGTCCATGTGTTGGACCGTTTACATATGCAGTCAATGTGTTGGACATCCACTATATCAGTTTAGACCTTGAGAGTTAACACCTATACTTGCATAGGCTGGACGCGACATTTATATGAGTTGTAACACAACACCATAATTAAGTCTGAGATGAGTTTGCCTTCTTTTATTAATGTTTCTTGTATTAGATTTTGGGTTTGGTATTTAGGGATATACAATCTGAGCTACATGGTATATACATGAGGGTTTCCTTGTTTGGATTATTTTGCTCGACATACCTATGCTCGTGTTGTAACTTCCTAAATACTAAAATCCTCTTATACATAGGTACTTACAATCTATTTTCTGTATACAACGAGCCCTTTTCCCTTGGGGTTGGTTGTGATGTTGCTCGCTAGCGCTTTGACGATCGTTATCCCTCCCCCTTTCAGGTAACGAGCCAGGAGCCCGGAGAGTCGCAGGTTGATGGCGAGACACTTTAACTTCAGCTATTCTATTATAGTTATATTTTACTTTTGAGCTCCACTGTAGGCTTTTGTTTAGACATTTTGAGAGTTTATTTCTAGAAGTTGTAAAGGCTGTATACCTTATTTCCTTTTATTCAGACATTTGTATTTGAGACTTGTTGAGAAGTTCCAGTTTACTCATTTCAGAAATTGACTTATACTTCAGTATGTTAGATGATGAAATATTAATTTGATCTCTATTATTTCATCAGTTGACTCTTGTATTATCTTTTACTTGCTTTTGTACCTACACCTATTATTTGACTCTACTAGAGAGATAGTAATTGTGATGATGAAATATGTTATTGCACGGTGTGGTGCATGACAGGTTTGACATTCTTGGTTTTACCTTGGACTGTAGCCTTGTGTGAACCCAGGGGCGTCACAACTGATCAATCAAGACTTTGGCCATGCGTCTAGGACACATGAGTGAAAGGATTCTGCAAGTACTCCACGACAAGGATGTGCTTTCAGGAATAATTCAATGTAAACTTGACTTTTATAAGTATTGTGTTATGGGGAAGCAAAGTAGAGTATCTTTCTCTACTTCGCAACATAAGTCCAAGGGGTTGCTAGATCTTGTCCACACTGATGTGTGGGGGCTCTCACCGAAGGCATCCATTGGGGGTAAGAGGTATTATGTTACCTTCATTGATGATTTCTCTAGGAAGTTTTGGGTCTATTTCTTAAGGCAGAAGTCCGAGGTTTTTCAGAAGTTCAATGAGTGGAAAGCGTTGGTGGAAAATTGGAAGGGGCTGAAATTAAAAGTCTTAAGGTCAGATAATGGGAGTGAGTATACCTCCGGGGAATTCAAAGAATACTTGACTAATGAAGGCATCCAACATTAGCTAAGTGTGCCAGGAAGACCAGAACAAAATGGAGTAGCTAAACGCATGAATCAGACACTGATGGAAAGAGCCAGCAGTCTCTTGCTACAAGCAGACATGTCTGAACGTTTTTTAGCAGAAGTAGTAAATTATACATGTTATTTGATTAATAGGTCACCATCTATGTTTTAGTGGAAAGTTGATTTATTCGTGGAACTCATTACAACTTTAGTCGTTACAATGAATTCAAAAAAGTTAGTCTTTTTATAAGATCTTTCTTACACAAATAAAACAAAAGATTATAACTTTCTTAAAACACACACAACAGACGTTTATCACCCGCTGCTTGCGTGAGATCTTGGCATGTGCTGGGGTTTATCCATGGACCACCGACTGATCACATCCAAATATAAGTTTCGTTGCCTCGTAAAGAAGATAAGAAACTGAAGCGGATATCTCAACAAGGTGAGATACTCACTCTTCTCGAGAATTACAGCTAGGTAAGATGTCAAGAAAATGGATGAATGGATGCAGATCTCTAAAACTCTTCCTATTTATGTTGAATAGCTCACCGAGATCTCCTTCTCCTCTCTAAAATTCATGCGCTCACTCTTCAGTTCGACAAGGCTCCGTTAAGGCTCGAGAATTCCGACTCTATGTGAATGAAGGCCCTAAGGCTGTAGTTATTAGCTTCAGAAGCTTGGTTTTCGGATAATAACGGTTGATAACCTTTTATCTTTAGTTAAAATCATGTTCAAATCAGTTAAGGGGCTGTTGAATAGTAATCTACCAAAATCTCGACGGTTAACAGTGAAAAACAGCGAGAAACAGCATTTTCGGGACCTGAGACAGCTTCTGTGTCTCGGCTGGTATCAGTTTTGATCGAGACGCTGTTTTGCGTGCCTTTGACTATTTTCTCTATAATTTCTCTGTCCGATTTTAGAATAACACAATTCAAAGTGCATCAAAAAGCCGAAGAAGAGATCTATAACCTCCCATGGGTGAATCATATATGAAGTAGATGAGACACGAGTGATGATTCACCTTTCATAAGTAAAACGTAACTCCCAATCGGATCGTTTCTTTGTTATTCTATCGTTCCGTTGATTCGTATGCTTCGTTGACTCAATTCATACACTTGTCGGCATCAGATAATCCTCCTTAACTCAGATAATGATGTTCATTGTCTTCTCTCCATCTCGAACTACGTGCAGGAACCCATAGGTAATTTTTGATGCCTACAATCTACAATCGTTGATCTTCAGATTCCAGAGGAGATATGTCGAGGAGAATCAGTAGACTACTCGACTTTACGCATATTTGGTTGTCCAACATATAGTCTTGTAGACAGTCAGAAAAGAAACAAGCTACAGTCCAAGTCGAGATAGTGTATCTTCATAGGATTCACTTCTGGAGTCAAAGGGTACCGGTAATGGGATCTTGAGACACACAGAACCCTTTACCAGTAGAGATGTGGTCTTTGATGAAGATGCTATCATGTCAGCAGATTCGAAGACAGAAGACAAGGCGTAAGGTGGAGCTCCAGATGCTTCTACAGATTCTCAGGTATATGAGGTGGAGTTTTCAAAAATCCCCGCAAGCCTTAGTGGGCCTACCGATGAGACTCCAACCGGCTATGGAGACATAGCTACTACATAAGAGAAGCAAGCAATAGCGTTGAGACACTCAAGACGTACAATGGTGTCACCTACTAGATATGGTTAGGAAAAAATGTCTCGGATACCATATACGAGTGCGGTGGGAACGCTAATGTATGTTATGGTTTGCACTAGGCCTAGCTTAGCCTATGCAGTAAGTTCAGTAAGTCGATTCATGTCAAATCTAGGAAATCAGCATTGTGGGATGGTGAAATGGATTTTGTGTTATCTACGAGGGACTGCAAAGGTAGGCCTATTGTTTAAGTCTTTGGAGGATAACGGATCCAAAAAACTACAGGGATACATCGATGCAGATTACGCATGCGACTTTGATCAGCGGAGGTCAACGACGGTGTATGTATTCACAATTTCTAACTACGCTATTAGTTGGAAGGCTGAGTTACAGGAAACGGTGGCTCTTTCAACGACTGAGGCGGAGTACATAGCTGTAATTGAGGCATCGAAGGAAGCTCTGTAGTTGCGAGGTTTGGTCAAGATGTTTAACATCATGCAGGATTTAGTGCCTATTCATTATGACAGTAAGAGTGTGATTCATCTTGCGAAGGATCAGAGGTATCACAAGTGAACGAAGCACATTAACATAGGTATCACAAGATCCGAGAGTGGATTGACAGGGAAAAAGTGATCGAATTGGTGAAGATCAATACAAAGAAGAATCTGACGGATATGATGACAAAGGTCATTCCAATGGAGAAGCTCAAAGCATCTTTGGACTTCATCCACGTTCTTCAGAAGTAACTTTGGAGAAATACTCTTGGGAGGGAGGTGTATAAAGTGGGGGCAAATTTTGGAAAGGATTGATTCGTGATGTGAGTCAAGGTGGAGATTGTTGAGTTCGTGATGATTCAAATCAGTTGAGAAGCAGGATTGAGTTTGGACTCTAATTATGATTAGTTATACTATCCTAATTAGGATTGGATTGAAGAAATTAATTGAATTGGGAAATCCAATTAGGATTCAAGTTAGAGTTCTAATAGGATTGAGCAAAATCAATCTCTACATATATTGTATCAATCCATGGGTTTAACAACAAGAAAAAACCAAAAAAAAGAGAGATTTATATTCCACCATTGTTAGGGGTGTATAGTTTCAACCTCTTGTAATCTCTTCTCAAAAAAAATAAGATCTTCCCCCTTCTCCCTGTGGATGTACACGGATCATCTTGATTGTATGGAATCATGTTAAATCTTGTTGTTTGCTATTTGTCTTGATTACTTGGTAGATTTGGGGTTTCTTGATTGTTTAGTTTTATCTTTCGTGGCTTGCATACTCCAACACTCTCTCTCATATATAACTTACTATATATACTATTATAGTAATATGTATATATATATATATAATATATTATATATTTATATATTATATATATATATATATATATATATATTATATATATATATATTATATATATATATATATATATAATATATATATATATATTATAATATATACAATATATATATATATATCTATTATATATATTATGATTAATAGGTATTGCTTGGTTACCAGAACAAAAGTAACAAGGGGGACCATATTTCCATGAGTGAGAAGTACTATGGAGGACTATCAACTATTAATGCAGAGGAGGGGATTAATGCCACCTCATACTCAAGCACAACTTTTTAGTTGCGTACTAAGCATACACATTTTTCTCATATATATATATATATTACTTAACTATATATATATATATAATATATATTATTATATATATATATTATATATATACTATATTTATCATATATATATATATATATATATAAAGCCCTTAATATATCAAAAAAAAAGATATCATAAACTTGATAGAGATTGGAGATAAAAGAAATGATAAACTGATGGTGACTGTAGACCATTGATGATGTTAAGGCCCCATCGATGGTTGAAAGGGTCATTGGTGATATGAAAGTGAAGTGTCTAGAGAAAAAAAATACATTGATGGGTGTTGTTGACCATCAATGAGCTCTTCCTACCATCGATGATTAGAAGGCTAATATCAACTTTAGAGCTTATTTTGGCATTATTTCGCCTCATACATTTTTTATACTTATATTTTTCTATACTATATCATCTGAAATAAATATCAGTATCATATGATAATATGTTGTTACTCTGACAAGAAATATTATACAGATTATGTCCTAATATATCTCTTCTAAGTCTATTTGCTCTTTAAAATGTATTTTTTGAATAGCGTGACTCTAAAAATTGTTGTTCTCTGAGGTAATCCAAATTTAAAAAACATTTTGTCCCTCCCAAGTTAGTATTAGTCATTGACTTAGTATCGAGAGAAATCTATATCTTCCTATTTGAAAAAAATTTCGAGAGAAATCTATATCTTCCTATCTCATTTTTCCTTTCACAAGCAATTTTCGTCCCTCCCAATTTGCTTGCGCCTCTACACGTGTGCCTAGTTCTTCCTTAATAAAAAATCATCTCAAATAAATATCAGTATCAAATGATAATATGTTGTTACTCAGACAAGAAATATTATACAGATTATGAAATATTATACAGTCTATGTCAAAATAAAATATATTGTCAACACCGTATAAGTGCAACGAAAATTAAAATATCTTGTCAACATCGTATGAGTGCAACAAAAATTACGTACGTTTATGTTGAACAATTCTCATTTTTCCCTTCACAAGCAATTTTCGTCCCTCCCAAGTTGCTTGCGCCTCTACACATGTGCCTAGTTCATCCTCAATACAAAAAACGTCTCAAATAAATATCAGTATCAAATGATAATATAACAAAATATCAGTAAAGAGAATATAACAAAATAAAATATCTTGTCAACACCGTATAAGTGCAACGAAAATTACGTACGTTTTATGTTGAACAATTCTCATTTTTCCCTTCACAAGCAATTTTCGTCCCTCCCAAGTTGCTTGCGCCTCTACACGTGTCCCTAGTTCATCCTCAATACAAAAATAATCTCAAATAAATATTAGTATCAAATGATAATATGTTGTTACTCAGACAAGAAATATTATACAGACTATGTCATAATATATCTCTTCTAAGTCTATTTGCTCTTTAAAATGACGGGGGTAATTTTGCCCTAGTTCGCCGCATCACAACAACGATCTCCGTCGAAGAAGACGATGGGGGAAGAAGACGGCATCGATTGAAACGACGGGGGTAATTTTTTGGTGGAACATGGCGAGGCTCTGATCTTTTGATGAGCGATCATCGATTGAGTCGACGAGGAAGAAGATGACATCGCGATCTCCGTCGAAGAAGACGACGGGAAGAAGACGACGACATCGCGATCTCTGTCGCGATTTCCATTGCGATCTCCGTCGACTACAAGCTCCGACCCCCGACCCCCACCGCGCCATCCCCTCCTCCTCCAAGCTCCACAAGCTCCGACCTCCGACCATGCTGAGCCTCCCGCCGCTGTCCCTGCTACGCCCATCACCTATGCCCCGCCCTCCCGTCGCTGCCTGCTCCTCCCTGGGTTTTTTTAGTTTTGTGATTTAACAGGTTAATTTGGCAGTAGATTGAGTTCCTTTTTTGGATTGGATAATTTGCAAATCATCCGTTCGTTGGGAATTTGATTGGGTTGATAGTCTATTTATTCAAGATAAGATTAAAATGAATAGCTGGTGAAGTGAGAAAAAGCTCAGATCTTTGGTTTACTGTGAACAGCAATTGTTTGCATCATCTGAGGAATTGGGTTCAGTAGGTTTTAGTGAATGTATCACATGATTTATTTTTAGTTATAGTAAGGTTTTTTTGTGATGATTTATTTAACGAATAGCATAAATCAGCGATTAATTAATGATGATTTATTTAATCATTTGATGTAATATCAAGTTAAACTTGAACTTGATTGTGAAATGTCATTTTATCAGCAAAAGGCCAGGATTAAATGGAATCTTCAAGGTGACAGGTGCACTAGTCTGTTTCACAACATTGTAAAATCCAGAAAGCATAATAACAGGGTGGTTGTTCTGTATAATAGTCTGGGGGAGAGAATCACTGAGGCTGAGGGAATTGTAAATGAATTTGTTGCATTCTACAAAAAGCTCATGGGGACAGCTGTGAACACAATTCCTCTGGATATGAGTATTATAAAGTCAGGGCCTTGCTTGTCATCTTTACAGGCTGCTGCCCTTGGTGCTCCAGTAACCAATGATGAAATAAAATCAGCAGTGTTCTCTATATCTGAAAGTAAAGCTCCTGGACCTGATGGATATAGTATGTCATTCTTCAAATCTTCTTGGTCTACCATTGGTGAGGAAATCACTCAAGCTGTTCATGAGTTTTTCAAGAATGGCAAATTGCTTGGTATGGTGAACTCTACTTCTATCTCTCTTATTCCAAAAATAAAGTGCCCAAAGTCACCATCTGACTTTAGACCAATATCATGTTGTAATTGCATTTATAAATTCATCTCAAAAGTGCTAGCTAACAGATTGAAAACAGTAATGGGATGCCTTGTTAATGAAGCACAAAGTGCTTTTGTCAAAGGGAGGCAAATTTCAAGCAATATTATGCTTGGTCATGAGTTGATCAAGAATTACAGCAGAAAACAAATTTCTTCAAGAGCTATGCTCAGTATTGATATCAGGAAGGCATTCGATACCATAAGCTGGAGTTTCATTTCAGACTTGCTTTAAGGTCTTGGTTTTCTAGCCTCTATGATCAAATGGATTATGGCATGTATCACTTCACCAAGCTATTCAATCTCTCTTAATGGATCTCTACATGGCTACTTTAAAGGTGAACGTGGCTTAAGGCAAGGTGACTCCCTCTCCCCTTATCTCTTCATCCTAGGAATGGAGTATCTCTCAAGGAAATTAGATCTTCTGTATCATGACAGGATGTTCAAATTTCACCCTAAATGTAAGAGGCTCAAAATCACTCACTTAGTCTTTGCGGATGATCTACTTTTGTTTGCCAAAGCTGACCATTACTCAATACAGAAACTGCATCAGTGTGTCCAAGAGTTTGGGAATATTTCAGGTCTTGAAGCCAACCTTGATAAATGTTCTATTTTCCTAGGGGGTGTGGATGATCTAACAAAGTCTTCTATCATCAACCTGTTGGGATTCAAATTGGGTGAACTGCCTTTCAAATACTTAGGTGTTCCCCTAGTATCCAAGAGATTGTCTTATCTGGACTGTAATCTTTTATTTACAAAGATAGAAGACCAATTCAATACATGGCAGAAACATAAAAACCTCTCGTATGCAGGTAGAATACAAGTGATCAAAAGTGTGATACTGGGGATTCAAACTTACTGGACCTCAAATTTTATCCTCCCAGTTAAGGTTTTGCAGAGGGTTGATGCTTTGTGCAGAGGTTTTTTATGGGTAAAAACAACTCAAAAATTTAGAACTCCTCTTGTGTCATGGGAAAAAATATGTTTAAGGAAGGAACAGGGAGGATTGGGACTGTTCTCTGCTCCTATTTGGAATTATGCATCTGCCTTGAGGTGTATATGGTATATTCATATAAACAAGGAGCTGTTATGGATTAAGTGGATCCATGGTACATATTTGAAGAACAGAGATATTTGGCATGTGAATATAAGGAGTAGAGACTCATGGATATGGAGGCAACTGCTCAAGACAAGAGACAGAGCCATTTCTTTGTGTGGTGGGGTAGATAACCTGAAGAACATGATATATTCCTGCAATATGGATGGAAAAATAAAACTCTCTGCCCTCTATAAGTGCTTGTATCCAAGTGCAAATAATCTAGCATGGTCGAAGCTTATCTGGGAGAGACTAAATATCCTTAAGCACTCTTTTATATGCTGGCTAGCAATCCATGATAGATTGTTGATACAGGACAGAATTTTGAAGTGGGGGATTGCAAACTCTAACTCCTGCTGCCTATGCTCTGTTTCGTTGGAATCCAGGGATCATTTGTTTTTCGAATGTCCCTTTTCATGCTATATATGGAATGGTGTGTTGGATTGGCTCCGAAGTAGATGGAAATCCTGTAATTGGAATCAATGTGTACACTGGTTCTCTACCTGTCTGAGAGGTAAGGGTTTCACTCAAAAACTTAAGAAAATGGCTATGGTCACCACAGTTTACATTTTATGGAGAGAAAGGAATAGAAGACTATTTCAAGAGAAAAGCAAAGATGCGGATGCAGTGATCAAAGAAATTAAAATGGAGATATTATATATTGTTCTCAATAACCCTGAAGGTGGAAGTTATAATTTCTGTTAAGGGGGTCTGTAGTTTTCTTGTTGTTTGTTACTCAGGTATGCTGTGCTAATCTGAGTATCTTGAGGTGTACTTAACTTTCACATTTTTGGTAGTGAATAAAATTTTTCATTCACCAAAAAAAAAAAGTTAAACTTGAACTTAATTGATCTATAAATATCATATTATAAAAAGATGTTATATCAATTGTCCCACTCAAATTATCCCGTTATCCCATTTTACCCCACTTTATCCTACTCAAATTATCCCATTGGGTAAAATTACCCCATTGGAATAATTTACCCCAATTTACCCCAAAGTACCCCAAAGAATAACCCCCCCCCCC
>NC_033801.1:83576050-83584324 GCF_001876935.1 Asparagus officinalis | reverse complement strand
ACTCTATTTGCTCTTTAAAATATATTTTTTGAATAGCGTGACTCTAAAAATTGCTGTCCTCCGAGGTAATCCAAATTCAAAAAACATTTTGATGAGAATCTAAGAGAACAAGCCATATCTGCCATATTTAGAAGGGATATTTGAGCCAACCATGGAACCTCGGTCATGAAGCAATTCATGCAAAACATGTGGCGGATGAGTTCATGGAGCAGTAGAACTGTTAATTAGGAAACTAATTCTAGTTTATGTATTAGCATTGACTTAGTATCGAGAGAAATCTATATCTTCCTATCTGAAAAAATTTAGGGACATACAATATATATTTTTAGATTTCTCGATACAGTAGAAACAACCATACCTGCCATGCAAGTCCATGATAATCAAAATATAGAAATTCTATCACCAATAGAATGTTCTAGTTATTTTTTTATTTAATAATAAAGTTGGAGTTTATTCTGGATAGGAACCAAATTATATTTCGATTCAAATTTAATCGATTTATTTCTATCATAAGAAGTTATTTAAAGCAGCAGTACTCCTAATTTTTGAAAAGTATATATCTTGTAGGAATAGATTATATTTTATATTTAATTAGTAAAAACAAAGTAAATTAACCATAGAGGCGCACAGTACTTATTGTTGATAAAAAATTTCCTTTTTATCTGACTTTGTGGATTCAAATTAAGACGGTTCTTCATGGACTCGAAAAGTCCTCTTGACTTATTCTGAGGATTGCTTTGGGCGCGCGGCCGCATTAGCAATATATCATTCCCTAATTATCAAAAAATATATGTGCATATAAAGCATTTGTATATATTTTTATGTGGCAAGTTTTGCTTAGCTAACAGATAATAGATGGTTCATATATTTTGATTCTACAACTAATAACAAGAGTAGGTGTGGAGGGAAGATATATATATGAGAAAAATGGGTATGCTTGGTACCAAGCACAAATTTTGTGCTTGGTAGTGATGTGTCACATCCTCATCCACTCACTACCCATGTGAATGTGGTCCCATATTTGAATGAGTGGAGGGGGATGTGACACATCACTACCAAGCACAACTTTTTGTGCTTGGTACAAAGCATACCCATATTGCTCTCTCTCTCTCTCTCTCTCTCTATATATATATATATATATATTATATATATATATTATTATATATATATATATATATATATATATATATATTATTATAGAGAGAGAGAGAGAGAGAGAGAGAGAAAATGAGATATACATAGTACAAGCACAAAATTTTTTGTGCTTGGTAGGTGAGGTGTCTCATTCACATCCACTCATTCAATTGGGGGGACCACATTTAACCCCATGTGAATATGGTCGATTCCCCATTTAAATTGAGTGGAGGATAATATGCCACACTCACTATCAAGCCACAAAATTTTGTGCCTTGGTACTCAAGCATACCCCTATTCCTCATAATATATATATTATAATTATATAATATATATATATATATATATAGTATATTATATATATATATAATTATATATATTATTATATATGGCTAGAATGCCAACTATTGATAACCCAGTTCTTGAATTTGGTCGGGAACGTGCATACGGTGATATTTTTGACTGTAGCTACGTGCTGGTTTTGATCCAAGTTACAATAGATTCTTTCATGGCTTGGTGAGGATAGGCCAGGTCTTTTGTGGACTAATGAATGGAGGAGAAAGGAGAACCTCGATCTAAAAGCCTTTAGAAGGATTTGATCACCACAAACTATAGTTTCTCACAAAAAGAACAAATCAATCCACGTGATGCTTGTGCTTGTGTTCGTGCTTTGAATCATTTGCTTCACTAACGCATCTCACGTTGGATTATTGTCATTGCTTGTTGACTTTCTAGATCAAATTGGGGAACGGCATGCGATAGTGGGCTAGAACCTCATGGACACGCACAAATAATCTTATCCTTTTTTTTTTTTTTGAAATTTCTAAGAAATTAAGAGCGGGGGGGGGGGGGGGAGTTTCTGTTTAATTTATTTGCAATGCTGTCTTTTTCGAAATGAAGATGAAAAGTCATATTTTGTTTCATTAAAGAGAATATAACAAAATAAAATATCTTGTCAAGACCGTATAAATGCAACGAAAATTACGTACGTTTATGTTGAACAATTCTCATGTTTCCGTTCACAAAGCAATTTTCGTCCCTCCCAAGTTGCTTGCGCCTCTACACGTGTGCCTAGTTCATCCTCAATACAAAAATCAGATTTATATATGAATACACAAGCTTCTAATTTCGTATTACAAAATTACAAAAATTTAAATATTATTTATTTATAATAATCATGGATTATTAATTTTGAAGTGTATTTCACTAGCATGTAGTGCGTGCAGAGAATTGAACCTTACTGATTTTCTAAATAATTCTTGGTTTTAGCCAAACTAGCTTTGATCATTTTATTATACATTTCTTTCTTTCTATAATTTCTTCTTCAAAAACGCTAATTGGGATAATAAACTAGAATATTAGCGATTAATGAGAAAATTAAATAGGCACCATTTGAAAAATCTTCCTGGGATATTCCTTTTCAACCCAATATTTAACTTTTTTT
This sequence comes from Asparagus officinalis, assembly GCF_001876935.1. Taxonomy (NCBI): domain Eukaryota; kingdom Viridiplantae; phylum Streptophyta; class Magnoliopsida; order Asparagales; family Asparagaceae; genus Asparagus; species Asparagus officinalis. The sequence goes on along the minus strand of NC_033801.1, from coordinate 83,581,746 downwards.
TAATGAAGCACATGGGACACCGGGAGAGTGTGCTTATCGGGGAAAACTCAAGAAGAACCGGAGAAAAAGGACCCCGAAAGCAACGGCTGATGTGACGTCACCTCCTGCATCAACTTGACATCAGCACCTTGTATTTTGGGTGGAGAGATTCATACGAGCGCTTTCCAAAATCATATAGAGAGCATAAAGAGGAACATATAAATACACTAACTTTAAATTGATTTTCAATTTCAGTCTCCATATCATAATACTCAATATGTGGATATTATCAAGTTAATTTTAAAATTCAGAATCCAAAATTAAAAATTCAAACTGAACAATGTGGTCTATGACACATATGGCCTGTTTGGATGGAGGGTAGAGAGGGGGAAGGGAAGGGAAGGGAAGGGAAATTTCATTTTAACCTTGTTTGGGAGTTTCATTTTGGAGGGTAGAAGAGGGGAATGGAGGGGAAATTTGGCCCAAATTCTTACACCCCAAATTGGGGTGTAATGGAGGGGAAGGGAAGGAAGGGGAAAAATTCCCCTTCCTTCCCCTTCCTTCCCTTCCCTAAGTAAACTCCCAAACACACCAATAGACTTCTTAGAAACAATTTTTTAGGATTTTGATTTGTTTTGAATTATTGATCAAGGGACAACATGTTGCGCGCAGCGGAAATTTCGGCAGCACTTCGGCAGCACAACAAGAGAGTCAGATCGCAATAAGAATTCCCGTCTCACCAAGGAGACAAGAATCTGAAGCGGATATCTCAACCAAGTGAGATATCGGCTCTTCCTCTCATCAGTTCTAGGACTGACCTGTCGAGGGATCCTAAAAGCTATTACAAATCACACAAAAGCAGTACAACCAATTTTTAACGTGGTTCGGCAAATTGCCTACGTCCACGGGGCAAGGAGGGGGGAGATCTACTAATAGAGGGAGAGAATACAACTAGGGTTTACAAACACTCAATTTAAACCCTCACACAATCTCTCAAACCCTCACACAAATATCTCTCAAAGGGATGCACAAAACCCTAAAAGGGATTCACAAAAATCTCCACGCTCACAGCCGCAATCACAAAAACCCCCCTGCTTCGATTTGCAGCCGCACAAACAAGAAAACCGAAACCCTTTGCTGCAGCCGCCCAAGAACAACCTCCTCCGCACTTGCTTTTTGTTCTCCCGCACTCAAGCCCTCAATGCCTGCCATAAAACCCTAATAAAATATTGTTTATATAGGGAGGCTTTGGTTCGTGGGCCGGCTTCACGCGGAAACAAATTGAAACCGCGTTCTTTTCCGTGTGGTAGACCCCACACATCACAATTCTCCACCTCGGTGAAGTTTTCCCAAAACTGAGCCGACACCAAAGCAATCAAATGTCCCACTTGTTGTGTCCATTATGAACTCAATCCACAACAAGTCGAGAACCCGAACGAGAGTCCAAACAATCTCACCCCCAACAACTAATATTCTCTCGGACGGGAAAGGACGACTCGGGGTGGATCTCCCCCGCTCGGATCAACCAGAAAGTCTGGAATGATGAACGGAGTGGGACTCCACTCCGAAGCATCGAAAGGTGCCGAGAGAGAAGATTTTATATCTATCTCCCGGTGACTGAGAGGAAGAATTTATATCCTACTACAGCTGGGAAAGGAACCACCCGCTAAAGAATACACTATGGAAGGATTGAAATAAGTGGGATCTCCACTCCGAGATCGTAACAATTCGATAACCCTAACTGTCGGAAGGTTTGGATTACCGATTTGAAGTTGGACCTCTCGTTCATTGGGGGAAACGAGGAGGAGATTTTAATAGCTTTGGCCCATAACTTTTATAGGTTTGACCGACAGGAGTTGAGAATGATCTCTACACGGATTTGAAAGGACCTCTCGTCATTGGAGGAACGAGAGGAGGAATTTTGGCTTTGGCCACTTTAAACTTTTATAAAGGTTGACCAAAACGGCAAAGAGGAAAATGGAATACGGTACAGAAAGTGCCAACTCGTATTACCATCAAGGAGATTCACTAGGTCGTAGACCAGCACGAGTAGAGTCTAGAAATGGCCAACGGACAAAGGGCAAAATGGAAACGTTGTGATCCCCTGTCGCTAAGTTTGATCAGCGGATGTTTGTGAGGAAAGATTACCCTATATTTCAGAGGATTGGATGTCTAATCTCACAAAAATAACTCCATACGAGTCCAGGGAATAAGAAGGAAGACAAAAAATTCTGACCTTCAGAGCTCGAATGTAGATGTTCTCCTTTGTCAAATATCCAACAAAACCAAGAGTATCCCTAAGAAACCCATGTGGTATTCTTTCGGAACTTCCCCGATGCATTATAATCCACCCCCCAGTTTCGTCTCTTGGAACTGGTTGACTTTTTGTCCGCGGCGTTATCCTTAAGAATATTACGCGTTTGAGACTTCCGTCAATGGTAGGAAATAGTTTAGACTATGCATATACCTGAATAGAGGCAACAGGAGCTTGAGATCCAGTTTAACACAGTTTGATGAGATCAAGAAAGAGTGTGCTGAGATGATGGGTACGGGTCACAGAATCGGATCAGAGTTTAAATACTCGGCTATATCCATTCTGAGAGGAGTCTCTCCCAGCATCGCAATATCAGTTTATACGTCTGTGGAGAGCTGATTGGAGTACATATTGCTTGTATGGAGATACGCATGTTGGTGGATTGTATCGAGCAGCTCCACATGTCCAGATGGTACAGTATCCAATCGCGGTGCCGACTGAGGTGACGCAGGCGAGAAACGAATGATGACACGGAGGATACGGAAGTAATCAAATGTGCAGGATCAGGAACCGACTGCTCAGGTTCAGGATTCTACTTGGCGGCTAGGAGACAGAGGAGAAAACATACAGATGGGCCTGCAGCGGTATTGCCGCACAGTTGCGTATGACACTTCCGGTGGAGGAGTATCGATGAGTTAGTGGGCGCTACTACAATTCCAGAAGAGGCCGAGCAGAGTTGCGGAGGCTGATTCGTGGCAGGTAGCTATGCGCAGGACCGAGATGGAATCATCTTCATCCGAGATACATGGAGCTGTTGAGCTTCCAAAGGGGCGGAAGCAATTTGGTTGCAAGTGGGTTATACACGAAGAGGAGGCATTGAAGGCATCTTCCATTGAGATTCAACAAGCTAGGTTGTGTTGCAGAAGGGCTAAATCAGCAGGAGGAAGGTATTGACTATATATGAGGTTTTCTCCTGCAGCGGTGGTGAGCACTCTTATCGATTCGGATTTTTGCTTAAGCTTTGGTGCACAGTATGGATTAGAGTTAGATCAGTTTGGATGTGAAAACGACATTTCTTCATGGTGATGCTTGATGAAGAAGATATATATGACTCAGCCATTGGGAAATTCCGAGTCTGCAGGGAATGGAAAAAATAGTTTGCAGTTAAAGAGCAATCGCTATATGGTTAAAGCAGTCTCCTCGATCAGTGGTATAAGGCGATTCGATGGTTTATGATCGTCATTCGTACACTCGGAGCGCTTATGTTTTTGTTATGTTTCCTTTTTTGCAGTTATTTATTTTTCGGCAAGAAACAAGTTAATATATATAGTGCCTATTGGATGTCGTACACTTTTGAATTGGTATGTTAAGCATCAGTTTTATATGACTTCGACTTTGGTACCTATGTTCCGGTTTTGCGTTACTGTCCCTCATTTTTCAAAAACAAGGTGCGGGCGTTAACCCGTGCGGTTAATACCGTATAGATGAAGTTCTCGACAAAGATTCAGCTAGGGTTCAAGTGAAGTTGTCGTAGTACTGAGAGAGAGCTTATGGCGTAAAAAGCGCGAGCGACACGCCTGTGCGGCAATTGCGAGGAATGCTGATGGACTGGATGGTCTAGCTGCAGAGACAGCAGGAACGGAGAATTGGGACAAGTACGCAGGGATTTGTTGAGCAGGGTCAATCCTTCCTGCCCTATCCGTGATGGAGCAGGCGGGAGTTTGATTTTTTGTGTTTTCGTAGAAGTGTCTCGGGGAAGATAGCTGGAACGTCTATCGTCTTTGAACGAGTACTGCGGTTTGGTAGTTCACTCGTCCGAGATTCTCGTCCTGTTTGTTACCAAAAGGACTAGCTGTTGTGACGTTTTGATCATCTGCAATAACCGTTGCAAGGTACGTCTCTACAATCATGAGTACGAGATCGAATCCAGAGTGATTAACCATCGGTGGTTGTCTTCGACCTTCCGCCTTCTGATGAAGACGTTCAGCCTGTTCTCACTCGAGCCTTTAACTCTTTCCAAGGTATGAGCGCTTCTATTCGCCATCCACGCACCGGAATGGCTTTATTGTAGAAAGTACAATCTACAGCGTATTGTTCCTGACATGTAAAGTTAGTTGTACAATTTCAGGAGGAAGCGAACCTATTTTCGCACAGGGCTTTCAGCTGGTCTCTCTCACCGAAGTCAAGGTTGATAAGATCGTGAGTTGATGTCGAAGAACCCGGCATGGACTGCGGATGCGCGTTCGGAGGCTCTGAGTGCATGTTCATCTGGCGCACTTGTGATGTACCGGAAGGCCACGATTTTGTCACAGGCGAGTGTGAATAGGGGTATCATCCCAGCGAGATCACAGGCGAACCTATCCAGGAGCTTGGCGCTCTCCATCTTGGTGAACTTGTTCTTTTCGTTGCAAGATGAGTTTATGAGGAGTTAACGCAGCTTGACGTAGAGTATACCGCTCAATGTTTCGGTGTCAGTCGGATTTGGTTTATGCAGCGTGAAGAAAGACACGCAAACAGAGCTAGGGCTTTCCAAAGTCTCCAGTTATCGCAATGTGGCTAAGTTGATTGATGGCTCCGCGATTGGGCTCTGAAGAGCAGTGCGTTGAAGATAAACGCGCCGGTCTACGAACGGGTATGTGTTCACTTTGACCCGTGCGCCGACGAAACCGGATGTGTTTGGAGATGCACACTCAGCAGTGCCTACGCTCCGCTATTGTCTACGAACGGAGGCGAGAGCTATCAGAGGTGGGCAGTTAACGACGAGAATGTGTGAAGGACGGAAAGACTGATGATTCTGAGAAGTGTGCGAGGACCGGTTTGTCCCTGGAGGAATTGTATAATGCAGAGACCATAAGGTGGGACTTGAAAGTCAGATCAGATTGTTGACGTAGGTAGCCCCTTCCCCAGATGTGAACCGTCGACTATTCGGCGTTGATATTATATCAAGGTTGAACTTTGTGCACTCGAGGGCATGTACGGATCGAGTTCCGCCCTCTATTCTATTGTCGCGGAAAGAGATCAGAGTTTTTCGAATACGGCGCGAGGCGCAGCTCCTCGGTCACTCTGGAGATAGAGCCACATCCACAAGGCGTCGATTTTTCTGTATTCGTTTTCGAGTACTCCACTTTATCTTTGGCTCACTCCACGTCCTTGCTGATTTCTGGGGGATGTATCTTGAGAAGATTCGGGAGAAGGTGAAATGCATACTCGTAATACCAACGCCTGCCTGATCTGTTACCGAACATGGATATCGGCGGCTAGGGATATTATCAACCTCACCCTCAAAAAGCGTTGTTATGAGGTGTTGGGTCACCACTGAAGCACACAAGTTTGATCATGTCGAAACTTGTTGCATATTCGTGATTGTTGAGGCCATTGGCGGCCATTTGGGTGAAACTACGTTCGGCTTGATTCCTTGGCAAGAAGGATAGTGCAGTCTTTCAGATGCAGCCCGGTTTTGGAA
>NC_033801.1:83564174-83576025 GCF_001876935.1 Asparagus officinalis | reverse complement strand
TTGAACGTAGGCAATTTGCGCAACACGTGTAATATATTGATTGCTTACTGTTTTGTGGTTATGTAATAGCTTCTTAGGATCCTCGACAGGTCATCAGTCTGAAATAGAATGAGAGACGCTGCCCGATATCATCACTTCGGTTGAGATTCCGCCTTCAGATGCTTTGTATCACTTGGGTGAGACCGGGACATTCCTTTATTGCGGTATTTGACTCATACTTGTTGTTTATTGCGAATGCTGACCGAAAATTTCCGCTGGAGAGCAACAAGTTGGTATCAGAGCAGATTTTAGGAATCTAGAGTTTTTTGGGTGAATGAGAAATATTTTTGATGTGAAGCTTAGTTCTGGGTTTCTCGGACTTCGTGGATGATACGATTAAGGAGTTTGCTGTTGGGGAGATTTCGCTTTCCTGTCAGGTGGATGGAGCATCTATTGGAATACGATCTAAGCACGGGGCAAGGAGGGGGGAGATCTACTAATAGAGGGGAGAATACAACTAGGGTTTACAATCACTCAATCTAAACCCTCACACAATCTCTCAAACCCTCACACAAATATCTCTCAAAGGGATGCACACAACCCTAAAAGAGACTACACAAAATCTCCACAACTGCAGCTGCAAAAGGAAGAAAACAAAAAAAAACAGCCTTGCACTGTTTGCTTCTGTACCGCAGCCGCACAAACAAGAAAACCGAAACCCTTTGCTGCAGCCGCCCAAGAACAACCTCCTCCGCACTTGCTTTTTGTTCTCCCACACTCAAGCCCTCAATGCCTGCCATAAAACCCTAATAAAATATTGTTTATATAGGGAGGCTTTGGTTCGTGGGCCGGCTTCACGCGGAAACAAATTGAAACCGCGTTCTTTTCCGTGTGGTAGACCCCACACATCACACAACATTGCGAAAATTCTAAACTGCTAATTTTGACAACTTATGACACAGGGATTAATGACATAAATATTTTTTGAAAGTTTATTTCTAGAAATCTCATGTGTAATACATCATGTCTCACTGGTCTGGATTTTCAATTTCAGACTCTGGACTTTAACGTTTAATTCATAATATCCACATTCTTTATACTATTGATAGTACCCTAGCTCAACTCTTATTATATTGAATTTCTATGTTATTTGCATTGATTCATTACTTTATCAGATATATTAATAATTTACTTTTTTATATTAATAGTTTTCTTTGTTTATGGATTATATACATTGGTTAAGTTTCTAATTTAAATTTGATAACACGATATTTATATGGAATTTTTCAGCATTAGTCCCTTCAATATTCCACATTTTAACATTAAGCCCCTCAAATCCTTAGAAATAGTATTCGATCCCCAAATTTGAAGTTATTATGAAACTAGCTCTTCTAATCTAAAGTAAAAGTAGCATACAACGATCATAGTTTGAAATAACTTATGAGAATTTGGGGACCTAATATCAATTTTAATGATTTGAGAGACTAATTTCAAAGAAATTTCAGTTTGGCAAAAGAAAAAAAAAGGTTTAAGGAAAATAGATTGAAGAGAATGGTTAACACAGTTAGTCCATTTGCCAATCAAAAGTGTTAAATTTTAATTATTTGTGATTAGATTTTGGTGTTTGGTAATAATGATAATTTTAATTACTTCTTTATAGATAGAGAGATTGTCTCTTAAACCATCTAATTATAAGTATTAGTAAACACCTCAAAATTAAAGGGTTATCTCATTTTAATCCTTCTAGAGGGATTATCTTACCTTTTCGTATTTTTTTATTTGTCAAAACATAAGGATTAACTCACTTTATTCTTTGTGTAATCTCCTGGCTCCGTTTGGCGAAGGGTTAAGAAAGAATGATTAAGGAGAATGATTAATATAGTTAGCCCATTCGATAATCCGAAGAACTAAATTATTAACCCATTATATAAATTTTATTTTTTAGCCCTCATGATCATTTTTAGTGTTTGGGAATAATAAGGATTTTGACTATTTTCTTTATAATTAGATATGTTACTCTTAATCATTCTAAATATGAGTATTAGTATACCTCTTATTTTGAGGGCTAACTCATTTTAATCCCTAGAAGGGTTAGCTCAACCCTTCTGCATTTTGTGCGTTTGGCAAATTATTGAGGGTTAACTCAATTGAACTATTATATAGGTTTTTTTTTTTTTTGTATTTGATGGGTTAAGAAGGGGTTAAGTCTCCTTAACTCCTCACTTAACCCTTCGCCAAAATCCCACCTTTGTGTATAACGGGTTAAAGAGGGGTTAACTAACAGTGGCGGACTTGTGTAGGTTCAAGGTGGTTCACTTGAACCACCTCAGATTTTAAAAAATACATTATATACTATATATCTTAGTTAATGACACAAAGAGCTCTTCATCCCAGTGGCTAAGTACTTGGAAGCTAAAGTGTTGGATAATGCATGAGGTTTTGGGTTCGAACCCAAGCAGGCTAAAAATTCTTTTTCAAGCCAATGTTCTTTATTTCAATCCTTTATTTTGTTTGATTCCCCTTTATTAATTTTTTTTTCCTTTTGTGAACTCTTAATTTTCAATATCTTCTAATCATTCTATTTATTATGATTATAAGTGTTGGATAAGAGTATTTTCCTATATTTTTACTTTTCTCTTTATTTTTTTATGTTTGTCCTCTAAAAATAATGTTTGAAAAAATTAATGTATATTTCAAACCACCACTCGATAGGTTGTAGATCCGCCACTGTTAACTAACCCTCTTTAGCACCGCACTCAACCCGTCGCCAACAGAAGTCGGGGCCTTACTAGTAATTTAAATAAGTTGGGGGGCTCATTCAAAATATGAAAGCGAGCTAACAGCAAAACCACCTTCTTTCCGTAGATTTCTATTTTCTCCTTGACAGTATCCCCCGTCTTTTCACGATAACGAGGAGCGAGTGAGGACAAAGCATCGGTGATTGCGGCGCCTGACAAGGCTTGGACTCTAGGAACAATATTCTATTCTTTCCCTCTTAATTTCGCATTACTTTCAACGCCGACATCCGTGACCCGTTATAATTCCTTTTGATTCTTTCCTTCCCTTTGAGTGCACGCTGGAGGAGGATGCATAGCTTTAAACTTAGATTAAGATTTATAATTAACTAATTGAGGCTATTGAGCTCTCACTCTGGTCAAGACTTTATTTAACGATTTAGTCAACAATGGAAGTTGAAAAGGCAGTTTTGACCCTGTCTCGATTGTCTTTATAAAATCACGCGACGAGGTTAACGAGCACCAAACTTGATACGAGAGAACTTTCCTAAATACAACGTTGTAGCTTAACTTTAATTAAGTACTGTTATCAGTTTCCTCGCTCCTCGTTTATTCGTTCAGTATATAGATTGAGTAACATCATTGTTTTAGGAGAGAATCCCGTCATATAATAAGGATATACATTCTTCTCATATGTGATAAAGAACCAATTTATTTCCGTTTCTTCTTTTTGTTTAATTAAAGTAAATGCAAATTTTGAATGAAGTAGCTCGATGATTGAATGAGCTGATCAGATTTCTGTGCAAAATTTTTATTGTTTAAGAGTATTAGTTTACATTTGTGAACCTAAAACATACTGTTGTAACAGTCTAATTAACAACTTTTATGATCATTATTTAAAGGTATAGTGTGGAATATATGGCATATAATAATTTTTATGATTATTATTTAAAGTTAATTTTTGTCTCTAACGTGACCATAGCATTTTATAAGTCATCTCCTTTAATTTTTTTTTCCAGAAAACTAAAGATTGTTTCCACAATATAAAAATATATTAACTATTGACTTCTCCGAGACGTCAGACTGTGTGAGGAGTTTTCATCTCTAATCCTTTCATTAATTCAAGATGAAAAATTTCGTATTGAGCATATAATGTCGAGTGGTGCTACACGCACACCCTCTCTCCGCTATAGTGCAGGGGGCCCTACTTGAGATTTTTAAAAAAAATCTCATGTGGGGTCCCTTATACTATAGCTGAAGAGTGGGTATGATCAGAGGTATGACAGAGAGTATGCTTGTATTATTTTCCTAATGTCCAAGATGGTAAATGTACCTTCATCCAAGATGTCGGCTCCCTCGAGCAAACGAAACATTAAACACGTTATAAGAAACTTGGCCTGGTCAGAGACCTTGAACCTTGGTCAAGCCAAAACAAGGCTCGTGCTCTTGGGCCCCACCGCCGTCCTTCAGTGTATCCTCCGTAGCCTTCGTAGCAGATAGGTCGCGTCCATTGGATATTTATGCAACGGTTGACAATTTGGGTGTAAATTTGGGTGAACCGTCATCAGGTTGGTTTTAGGTTTAAAAAAACGAAGAAGAGTGAGTTACGGCGCTGTGTGACGTGGACACCACTGTAGGAGCTCGCGAGTGGGTGCAATAATTAATAGCGCGTTGCTTTCGCACGAGGACTCCTTTTACGCGTTCAGCATTGGGCGGCATATCATTGTGGGGGGGGGGGGTGGATTTAATTCCGTGGGGCGGACGCTTGAAACGGCGGGATAACTAGGGCTTCCTTCACGTGCACGCTTGTACTTGGAACTTTCTTTTTCCCCTCTCCTTTTTGTTTTAGGGCCTGTTCGTTTGCCTTAAAAAAAATGGGAAATCAAAGAAATGGAAAATGAAGAATTGTTTTGGAGTGTTCGGTTGGCTAAAAAAAAAGGAAATCAAAGAAATAGAGATGAGATGAGATGAGTTGTCACATTATTATTGGATGATGTGAGTGATTTTTTAAGAAAACTAGTTTTGATGTTGTTCGGTTGGCGACAAAAATAAGGAAATGAATTATAAGAAACCTATTTCCTGTAGTTTTCTTGTTTTCTTTTGTTCGGTTCATTCTTAAAAATAAGAAATGAAATGAGATGAGATGAGTTGTCATTGTATTATTGGTTGATGTGAAGAAAGATTAAGAAATGTGTTTTCATAACTTTTTGGGATGAAATGGAAGAAATAAAATGTTAATGAGATGAGGTGAATTGTTATAATATTTTATTCGATGATGTGAGTGATTTGAAATAATAAAAAGAGATGAGTTGAGTGATGTTTGGATGAAAATAATATTTTATTAGATGTGATGGATGAGTTGTTAGATGAAAATAATATTTTATTAGATGTGGTGGATGAGTGGTTAGATGAAAATAATATTTTATTAGATGATGTGGATAAGTTGTTGGATGAAAATAATATTTTATTGGATGTTGTGGGTGAGTTTTAGGGATGGAAATGGAAGAAATGGGTTATTTTGAGATTTCCACTATTTCCATTTCCATTTCTTGCTTTTTTGAAAACAAACGAACAGGCCCTTATAAGTTATGTGCCCTTAAAAACCCAGAAACAAGTTGTTGGCATGTGTAATTTTTACCATTGGTAAAATCTTGTTAAGATAGTCCTTTGAGGAAAAAGAAGGAATCTAGTCAAGATGAATTGGTCTCCAAGAGAGCTGTCAATGAGTCACGCCCAATTAGCAAACTAGTAAATAGCCAATAATGACTTTAGCAAATGATCAAAGTGGTTTATTAGTTACTTTTGTGACTTGACAGGGTATTTAGGAGGGGTTATTTTTCTGAAGACCATAAGTTATATATGTTGGTTTTTTTTTGACTTTTGACTTGGGCAAAATGGTTAGATTGATATATTTTGTAGACCATAGGTGACATAATGGTATATTTTTTTTAACTTTTGTCAAATTGGTATATTATGTAGCCTCCGGCGCCATATAGCCCTTAAGTTTGGTCGGGGTCATTTTTTCGGTCAGTGCTGACTGGAGTTATTACACAAAACCCCCTCATCAAAAACTCATCCTGCTCCTAACCCCCCTCTCTCCCTCCTCCTCCTCATCCTCATCATCATCCTCCTCTTCTTCTTCTTCTTCTTCCTCCTCCTCCTCCTCTTCAACCTCCTCACCTCCTCTTCAACAAATCGTCGTCATCATGATCATCATCAACAACAGTCTCCTCTCAAATCCAACCTCCATCAACAAATGACCGCCAAAGTCGGTGTCTTCATGAGCCAATAATCAACACACTGAGCATAAAACTATGCTTACACGTTGGCAGTAACCTGTATTTCTCCCCATTTCTAAAGCTCTCCAAGCAAACCGCACAATCTTTTTCTCCGCCGTTGAAATCATAACAAGGGAGCTTCTCCAAATCATCAGGGGACAAACCATTGTTCCCTTCATTCTAAGCTCCCCTCCTTGTGAAATTGTGTTCAGCCTCCTTCTAAATGCTTTTCCTACAATGCAGATATGCAACAGAACCAAGACTCCAATGCCAATGAAGAGAATGATGAATGCAATGGTGATGGATATCACTATGAATTGGGTTGCAATTGTCAAAAGAATGACACCCATTTCTTCTTCTTCTTTCCCCCTTAATCCCTCTTATTTTTTGAAATTTCTTGAGAATTTTCTGAAACTATGCAAGAAATCATGCTATTCAACAAACCTAACAAAACCCATGTATAGATTTGAATGTTTATGCAGAAAATTCATGCTATTTATGAGATTGAAGAAAACCCATCAGTCTTATTTGGGTCAAGGGAAGTGGGTTGAGAGAAAGATGCTACCTTTGATAGGATATGATGAGGATGAGGAGGATATATGAATAAATATAGATGGGTTATGAGGAAAGAGATAGAAAGAGAAGGGTTTGGTGATGAGTTCGAAGAAGATCGCAGCGGCTGAGGCGGTAGAGGGAGGGGTGGTGGATATGGTGAAGGGATTGAGGAGGAGGAGGAGGAGGAGGAGGAGGGAGAGGGGGAGGTTGAAGAGGATGAGGAGGAGGATGATGAGGGGGAGGAGGAGGAGGGGTTTTAGGAGCAAGATGAGTTTTTGATGAGGGGGTTTTGTGCAATAAATCCCGCCAGCACTGGCCGAAAAAATGACCCCGACCAAACTTAAGGGCTATATAGCGCCGGAGGCTACATAATATATCAATTTGACAAAAGTTAAAAAAATTATACCATTCTATCACCTAGGGTCTACAAAATATACCAATCTGACCATTTTGCCCTTTTGACTTGTGTGATAAAAATATTATAATTATTATTATAAAATAGTAATTTGTTTGGTCAAACGTAGCTTATTTGGGTTATAAACTATTTTTTCAAAAGCTAGGGTATATTACTTTTTTAAAAAAGGATTATAAGCTAATTTATTTACTATTTTTATTTACCAAATAGATATGAAAAAAACTTAACTTAGAAGCTAGTTTGACAAAAAAAAGCCTCCCAAGCATAATTTCAAGTCACTTTGAGCTATTTGGCAATTGGATTATTTTAACTTATAATCCACTAAAAATAAGCTATAGTATCTTCGCTTAATTTTTTGGTAGATTATAAGCTACAAAGTTTGACAAAGTAAAAAACATATATTTCCCTTATCATTTTACGAAATTTCAAGTCATGTCATTTTTATAACAAGAATGAATTATAATCTACCCATTTAACAAACACTATACTATTGAAAATAGATTATAATCTACTAAATTAACCTAACGCTGTGGACTGTAATCCAAAGTTGCCAAACATTTTCTCAGTATTGCATTTGATAATTTGCTATAATTTGTCCATTTAATTAGCCAATACTTTTTAATTTAGCTATGCAACAGAATTCTGCCTTTTATTTCTCGTTAAATCCACGTGATCCTGTGATCTTTGTTCTTCCTCTTTTCTGGCAAGTTGAAATCAAAGTTGGGGATTCATGGATGTGGAAGCAACTCTTAAAAGTTCGTGATAAAGTGTTGAATCTCTGTGGTGGTGTATCAAACCTGCAACAACTAATCAGATCCTGTTATATAGATTCTAAGCTGAAGCTATCAGTCTTATATTATGCCCTGTATCCAGCATCAACCAATGTTTTATGGCGTGAAACAATATGAGAACGTCTGAGCTTTCCTAAACATGCTTTTGTTCTTTGGTTATCTGCTCATGATAGACTTCTCACATAGGATAAACTTCTAAGAAGGGGGATTATCAACATCAACCTCTGCAAACATGACAGGTTTGACATCTCTGGGTTCACCTTGGACTGCAGCCAAGTGTGAAAACAGGGGCGTCACACTTGCACACATATAAAACACATACATACATATATAAACACATATACACACATTATTATCATCATTATTCATATTTTTCCATTAATTAATTATTGATTATTGACAACAATATGCAATCCAAAAAACTTCCAATTAATTAATCCCATAATCACTTTCTAAGTCTAACGTCTCACCCCTCTCTAATTGATCCAATAATTAATATCTTAGAGATAAGATAACTAGCTTGTAACTTACATGCACATATAAATGATCTTTATAATTAGCTATTAATATGTTAGAATAGCTATGTCTTTTATGTGGTCATGTTATTATATTCAGCTAACAGACAAGCAACTTTGTAACTTCCATGCAATATATATGTTATAATTAATAAATAATCTTTATAGTTTTCTATTAAACTTCTAAGAAGGGGGATTATCAACATCAACCTCTGCAAACTGTGCTCTGGAGCTGTTCCTGAATGCAAAAATCATTTGTTTTTTATTGTAGATTTTCAAGAGATATTTGGAATGGAATTATGGACTGGCTTCATTTTAAATGGAGATCTTGTGACTGGTGTTTACTTCTAAATTGGTATAACACTAGGTTGAAGGGAAATGGACTCAAGCACAAGGTGGCAACAACTGTTTACAGTGTTTGGAGGGAAAGAAATGCAAGGATTTTTGCCCAAACCAGCAGGAGTATTGAGCATTTGATCAGAGACATAAAAGTTGATGTTCTGTCAATTATTCTCAATAGTGATCAATCAGAGGATTTTAAGTAACTGATGCTAGCTTTGTAATCTGTAGTTAGTATGATTTTTGATCTTGTACTTGTTCGCTGTGAAAATTGCCTTCATTGAATTCATTATTATCTCAAGTAATTGCTTTTTGGTTACAAAAGATCCGGTATTTTTTAGATCCGGTTACAACGAAATCAAAGAAAAAGAAAAAGATTACAACTTCTAGAGTAGCTTTGCTTTTATGTGGTTTAGTGAGTATTCAGAGAACAAGCTGTTGGGCTTCGAATATGGGGAAAGCCAAGTGGGTAGGCAAACTTTAATTCATAACATTTGACCTTTTAACTGCTACGTACCCGTTTAGCTTGTATGTAATAATAACTAATTAAGAGGTAAACCTCTTCTTCATAACCTCAAGTCAATGAACCTCCCGCTCACATCTTGAAGATAGTCTCCTTTTAAAATCAAACTACGAACTTCATCTTGATGAGACATTCATCATTCCATTATGGTCTTCGACATAGATGATAAGACACCTTGAGGATTTGACTTAAGATTGGATCAGTACAAGGAAGGGGGAAGAATTTCTCAAAAAAGATCAAGGGGCTTCTAATGCAATAATGTTTATTAGATTAGTTTGTTTTTCTTCCCATTCTAGCCATAAGCATTTAGCGATCCAAATTTTATTCTCATTCCGACCGTGATATGGTATCAAGATTAATTAATGCTTTGTTATTTTTTTTTCTTTTGTTTTGTAGGTGGTTCTCATGTGGAAAGTTTAAAAATCTTAGATTCCTTTAATTGCAAATGGAATCTGGAGTTCTTTAGTCTCATTCACAAGAAAATTTAAGGTTAGAAAATGTTTTTCCTTCTTGTGGTAATTTGCACGAACCTCTTTTACATTTTTTTCATTATTATTTATTTTTTTCAATAGATAAACTACATCGTTCTACTAGATTTATGATGAGTGGTTTTTGTGAATTAAATTCATGTGTATCGTCTATAAATCTAGCTTAGCAGTATGAAGTTCTATATTCTTCTTTAAAAAATTATGGAGTTTTAAAAGATATAACAATTATCAAAGGGCTAGCATATGGTTAATTTTACAGTGAAGGATGTTTGCGCAATTCATGTTTTTATTGTTAGAGAATCACGTTGTATTATCTCATTAATTTATTTTCAAAATTAACATTACAACATAAGATCAAGTATAGGGTTTTATGTTAGGGAATCACGTTGTGTATGATATTATACACATATTTTCATAAAGAATATTAGCTATATTAAAATTTTAAAAAAGTTTATATTTCTTTGTTTAGAATCTTTTTTGTTAGAAGAAAAGGAAAAAATTCTTAAAATATAGAGAATATTTTGTATTATATATAATATTTTTATTATTGTAATGATATTATTTATCTAGGAGTTTTTTAAATTATAAGTGGTTACTAGAGACAGAATCTAGGAAAATTATGTACAGATATTCTAATTAAAATTTATTATTATCTCGATGAAATCTAACCTTGACTTTAGTAGACTTTAATCTATATAATTTTAATATGCTCTATTCTATGGGACCAAACTTTAAATTCTAGACTAATATTTCAAGCAAACATAAACCTCTTATTTTGTACCAATATGAGGTTCTTTGTGATGAGATTCTTTGTGAAAATACAAGTTGATTTATATGACTTCAAATGAACGCACAATCGACACTAAAACTTATTTATTCTATATATTTTATGTAAGAGACTCTCATTAATTGAATAATTAATTGAAATTTATTTATTTGAACAAATAATAATTATGCCCATGTGCAACACTCTCATTAATTGAATAATTAATTGAAATTTATTTATTTGAACAAATAATAATTATGCCCATGTGCAACACACATGCACTGTACTAGTATTATTATAAAAGTGGATTGATATGATAAAACATTTCTTCCCAAAGTACTCTCCAAAATACATGCATACATAAATAGAGCACATACATACATCCTCCAAAACACATGCATACATACATAATAAAACACTTATATACATGAACATACATGCATACTTAAATGAGAATAATAATTATTTTTTATAATTATTTTATTAATAATTTTCTTAATTAAATTCCTTTAGGACCTGCATTTAATATCTTAATTGGCCTCTTCCATCCACTCTCTCCACTATTTCACAAGTCCTTTCAATTCCTACTAATATTATTACTTTTATACTTAAATCAAAGGCTGCATTTGGGAACTTGGATTTGGGCCCTGGATTTAAAATCCAGGGTATTTTAAATCTAAATCTCTAGTTTGGACCTCAAATACGACTGAGATTTCAAATCCAATTATTTTAAAGAGGAGATTTTAAAAGCCGAAATGCATGTATTTGAAATCTCATCCTGCCCCTTGGTATTTACCAAATCTTGATCCTGACTCCTCCTCCTCCTCCTCTCTCCTATATCTCAGTCTCGATCCTGACTCCTCTCTCTCCTTTCTCAGTCGCGATCTCAAATCTCTCTCTCAACGCAGGTATCTCTCCTCTCTCCCCTTGGTATCTCTCCTCTCTCCCCTTCTCCTCTCTTGTCGAAACCCTAGATCTGATCTAGGGTTTTGGTCCCCCCCCTTTCTCCTCTCTCTCCCCTTCCATCGAAACCCTAGATTTGATCTATGGTTTAATCTCCGTGGCATAAATTTTAGTGTTGTTTGTTGGTGGTTGGTAATTAATATAAAACCCTAAAAATTTGAATATTTTGTAATAAATAATAATAAATAATAATAAATATGTTACATTATAATAAATAACATTTATTAATGTTTGAGTATGCTAGGAATTGATTGGATATCAATTCAATGTATATATATGAATATAGAAGTGATATCATGTACACGTGCACGGGCCTGAATCTGGGAAAAACAACCAGTTAAAAGTATATACATTTTACACACTGTAGTAGTTGGAATATTGAAAAACATAAAAGACAAAGGTTGTAGGTATCTTTAAGATCTTTCTAACAAATCTTATATAACATCATTATGAAATCGGACGTGAAAGTTATGGTCAAAATACCGAATATTATTTTCCTAGTCA
>NC_033801.1:83547682-83563174 GCF_001876935.1 Asparagus officinalis | reverse complement strand
ATGACCTGTCGCCGATTGGGCAATAAGTACAATAGCAAGGAAGCATTCTGCTTATGTTGACTAAGCGGGATTGTCACGGGAAACATTGCAGAACATGGATGGTCTTTACAAAATGTTTTGCAAATGTGAAACTCGTATCATTAAACTCAAAACAAAATTTGCGCAAAAATGACCAATCCGAGCCACAAAAAATCCATTGTAAACACGTATGGCATCCTGCGCTTATGATGAATTATGATTGAGTATGGTGCATGTAATGTGCAGAAATGTGATGATGAAGCTTTTGATAGGATTGGCACAAGAGCGCTTAAATATAGAGGGCATTAGTGGGTTTTTATGTGCATCCATACTTAGCAAAATTTAGCTAAATGCCTTGTTCGGAAGACATGGAGGGGGCATTTGGTAAATATTGTCATACCCATGTGGTGCATTGATGTGTAATCTGTCTAGGTGATTGTAAGCATGAGACTTAGCACACATGTCCATAAGGCTTAATCATGTGTTAACGCCATACATGTTTTCAAAGGTTGAGATCTAACATAAGATCATAGATGTTTAATTTGTTTCAACTCATCGTTTTGCATACATGTATTGGACATAGAAGTGAGGCATGGATGATTATTCTTAAGAGAATCAAATTTCATTTCTAATGCATTTCTACTTTCTAGCATGGGATCATATTAGCTTTAATGACGTTAAGGCTAGAAATGGACTGATTTGTTAATTTTTTATTTTCAATTTAAGCAAGTCATCTGTTTTTTTAAAAGCTGAGTAGTTTTTTTGGGCAATGACATCAAATTTGGTACACATAGAACTCATGCATCGGATTTAAATTACATCGGTTGCTTTTAGATCATAAAAATTATTTTGGTAATTTTGTATAGGCATGCGATAATTTCTCAGTTGCACCACGCGAGTTTCATCAAATAGATAGTCATATCGGGAATCGGAAGTCGCTTACTAACAAGAGTTATCCTCTTGTGGGCCGTGTGGCATGATGCTCGCACATGAAGGTTGAAGAAGATCCTCCCAAAGTTTGTCGATTGCCGCTCCGAAGTCCCTTGATGTCTTCAATAAAATGTACAAAGTTTGTAAGCACTATCAAAACTGAACAAATTTTGTTCAAAAAATGGATGAGTAACAAGCATTAAGACAAAAATTCTAGAACAAAACGCTATGTTTCAATTGAACGTTTTTCGTTATCAATGATTGCTCTACTTGATATCTCCAAGTGTGGGCACAATATAAGCAGCAATCAATAATTTTCCGATAACGTCGATTAGTTTCTAGATTCAATGAAATAGTTTGAATCTAAGAAGCCCATTGAGCATTAGGGATATATATTAATGAATTCAGAGAGCGAACTATTGTGATTACATTAGCCGTACAGACGAAATAAACATTTAATATTGACATTGGGAATTAGTATGAAAAATCACGGTCAAAGCTTGAAGATAGGACAGTAGATCATAAAAGATTAGGCAGCAACATAAGATAACATTGAGATCTTTAACTCAAGGTGGTTAGACCATATAAATCACGAGAGCACCAAGGCTCACTGTATACAATTGGTTTATTACGACACTAGAGGGGGGGTGATTAGGGTCTTACGCTAACTAATTCCGATTATGATGCGCAATAAAACTAAATTCAACAAGTTTATCACTAGCAAAATATAAATATAAGCAACTATATTAAGCTAGGATAAGCAATATGAAACAACAAAGAAATATAATCCTAATATGATTAATAATATTGGAGGAGGATATATCAAACAAAGTAGTATATCCCTAACAAAGAGAATAGGTAGAGCAATGGTAATGTGCAAGGGATATAAAACTCATATACGAGGGGTAAACAAAGTTTAATCGTACAGATGTGCATAGCGGCCAAAATGAATCAACAATCCAATACACAATGGGAAGTAATGATATGAAGCATGAAAAGCAAGTGCGCCAATCGAGCAATCCACAACAAAGGGATCTGTTTACGTGGGTTTCGCTCGGCCGACCCACGATGAGCCTACGTCCCGCTGGCTCGTCACCGAGTCCGAAGGAGAGTACTCCAGCTATCAATACCAGGAGCGGGTTTTCTACGTTCACAAACCGATACAACGGGTTTACACACCGGCTCACAATACACATCACTATGTGCATCGAGCACCTGCACACACTAAGTGCTTGAGCTACTAGCTCGTGTCCTCCTGCCTCTAAGTGGCGTCAGGTTAAAGCTCTCACCCTAGGGGGTGGGCGTCAACCGGGCCGAGCACGTTCACCGGCGACTGCCAAAATGGCCTCTTGGACTTCGGACCAAGGCCGTACTACTCACCGACAACACTTATCTCGAGATGTACAAGTTGTATAGCAAGTGAATCCTACAATTAATGCACAATATACAAATGCAAAGGTTTGCTTGTTTACGTAAAGCAGGTGAGACTCAATAAACTCACTGAACGCTCATGTCAGCAGAACCGCACACCTAAATTAAATACTACTGAATAGTAAACTACAATAAAAGCACCTCAAAAGGTTGTGTGTGTACACAAGAGATATAAATCAAAACTAAAACTCAATGTAGTTCTAGCCTTAATACAATGATAATGGCAAATATATAAAAGTAGTAGACAATACGAGTTTAGCAAAACTTCTCAGATAGAATGAGCAAGAGATGGAGGTGAGAATAGTTTTGAATTGGCTGCAAAACTCCAATAGATGATCTCCTCAGCTCTTGTGGATTGGAACTTCAGCAAACGTCAAACACCAAGATGCTTTAAAGCTTCTAAACAAATATTTAAAGCAAAACTTAGGGAGACCCCTTGTTTTAAGAACTCACTTTAAAGCTGTTAAGAATACTTTTCTTAAGTAAACCCTTAGAAGTAATGAGGGCATGGGGTAATATAGGCTCAATTGAAACAAGTCGGCAAAAAACCAAGAAACAACAGCGGCTCAAAACCATTAAAATAAACAAGAAAATAGAACTACCCATTACTGCGTAGGAAATGGTCGGTCGTGCTAACATGTAGTTTGGTGCGCCGGTAACGGCTCACCGAGAGCTATGCAATCTGAGAAACGTCCAGAGACATTTCCGGTCCGACCGGTCCCGGTCGACGCGAGTTAACTGTAGCAGTGCGGCAGCTATTTTGTAAAATGCAATTTAAAGAAGCTCCAAAAATTATGAAATTTTTGTGGGAATGTTCTAGATCATGTAAGAATAACATGTATAGAAAGAAGTTTCGAATAATGGTATCCCAGTTGAGAGAAATAATATATTGAATCACAAATTTAAATAGTTTCTGAAAAAACTATTACTATATACGATTTTGTAAATCAATTGGGACAGCAGTAAATCATACTCTAAAAATAACGATCTCTCTCTGCCGGACACGGTTTTTTTAAAACATGCATCATCAATCACACCATTGTCAAAGACGAATTTTCTTAAAATATCACCTCTACATCGCATTTATCAAAGAACTCCATCTATCTCTTCGCATCACCACACACTCCGGACATCGCCAGCACACCGCGCCCGACCCGAAAAACTATGATTTTGTAGAGTCTCCATAAACTAGACAAATTGCACTTGGCCAAACTTTGTTGCAAACTTTCACGAAGTGATGTATAGGGACATGAAAACAAACATGTTAGACAAAAAATTTCTCAAATTGAATTTCTATTTGTGCCAAACTCATGTTTTTGCAAGTATGGTCCAAAAGCTGAAAACAAAACCATGCATGTATATATATAAACTAATATAACATAGAAGCCAAATACGTGTGTGTATATTTAATTGAGCTTAGAGTATCTAACCGACCACATAAATATAATCCTAACAAATTACCCCAGCCAACTTGATTGGTCTTCGCAAATACCCTCGTACTGTGGTAACTCTCCCACGCCGGCAGAAGCTTGAACTTGATCTTTAAACTTTGCAAGTTTGCAAGGCTTCCAAGCCGACATTTACGCCAGCACTCCCTTGGATATGATGCGTTGAACGACTCTATTCCACTTCCATGCGGACACCTAATGTGAGTAGTCGGCGCGGATGAGCCTCCCGAACATCATAGCCCAATCATTACGCCAAACTAAAGTTGTTGTCTAATAATAAATAAGAAGACACAAATAACTTAGGACAAAACCAACATTGAAAGGATGAAATTGTTTGGTTTAAGAAACATCATACTAGACGACGACAGAAGGGGAAGGGGATACTGACATTCTCCCGAGAGATCACTGCTTTTTGATTGCTGAACATAACAATTTTACAAAAGAATACCTATGCATAAGTAAATGAATATCATAATTTAATAATCCAACTGATGCATATAAACAGAAGAGAATACTCAAATATTTCTCCCCTGTTGACGCACGCGCCCGACCATAAAAGGGGACAAGGGTACTGAGAGAGCCGAAGCTGCCCCCCTATCAATAAGCATACCGGTGAGTACAAAGCAATATAGGGAATAACTCCCCGCCCTAGTCAAAAGCATAATGAAATATACGCAATAAGAAGACATGCAACATGTGAGCAATGCATAAATATATGCCCGGTAAAGAGCACATGACACTCCTTGCACATCACGAAAGATATATGAGCAGAGACAGCATTATGATATTTCAAGCAGTGAATAGGAAGTGTTCATTAACAGCCAACTTAAACGATGAGATGTACAAAGATTAGATTGGAATATGAAATTCAAAAGACTATAGACACTATAATGCAAGAGAATATGAGGAGCAAAAAGTTTTTCAAATGAAAACAAATCACTCAAAGTGATAATCATAAATCAAGAACCTTTAAGTTCCAAAAGCAATATTTGATCAATAAAGAGAAAAATTCTTTTGTATAACACTCTCGCCTCAAACTAGCTCAATAGATAGTTATAATGGCAGCGAATAGATGATCCACATGAGCAAAACTCATAATATCATCAATATAATGAAATATACTGAAATTCAAGCAACAAATCAAAACAAAATGCTTAAAGAAGAGGCAACCATTATCAAGTCTTAAGGCTTTTCTAACGCCATTAATCATTCTAGCATCCGGTAAACATGATTTCGGAATAAACAGACCCGCAGACTAAACCGCGGAGGGTATTACATGCAGAAACGCTCTCATCAAAGAGGCAAAACCACCATAATCATGAAAACAAACCCTAATTTAAGACAATAAAGGAATTGTTTTCATGAAATAGTTGTAAAATATATTTACGCAAACCAAAGAAAGAGAAAATAAAAACCACTAAAATTGTTGGTTTAGAAATTAATTTTGGGCACGGTGCAAGCATTCTTGGTGCCGAGTTGCCTTTAGGGAACATGACCCATATCAATAAAGCTGGTCAAGCCTAGGGTTTACTGCCCGCCTGCTTAGGCGGATCGATGGGTGGGCACGACCACACGGTCATTGAACAAAAATTCTCACGATGACTTTGGACGATCCTGCAATAAGGTACCAATAGAAAGGAAGCATTTTGCTTATGATTGCTAAGCGGTTGTGGCACGGCAAACATTTTTTTAGAAGAACATGGATGGTGCTTTTAAAATTGTTTTAGCAAAGTGTGTAAACATGCTAAACTTTAATCAAGACAGGCAAAAAGGTTTGGTCGCAAATGACCAAATCGAGGGACGCAGACAGACAAAAAAATCACATTTACAGGGTCATGAGCAAAATAATCGACGGGGGGACTAGTTATGAAAATGATAAGTTTGGAAATTGACATTATGTTTAACATGTGTAGTGTGCAATATTGTGATGATGAAGCTTGCTGAGATGTCACGAGAAAGGGTTAATATGGAGGAAATAATAGTTGGGTTATGTGCACTTCATAGCAAATTTAGCTAAATGGCCTTTTTCGGCCGAGAAAATGGAGCATATTGTAAATCTTGCTAATACATGTGTGCATGATGATGTTAAATATGTCGTAGAGTGTGAGTATGCATGAGACTTGGAGCACACAGTGTCCTAAGCTGTATCATTGTTTAAGTGCATAACATGTTTTCGAGGTTGAATCTAAACTGTGATAGATATAGTGATCGCTTCTAATTTGTTTCTAACGTAACATCGTTTGGCATCAATGTATTGTGGAACATAGAAGTAGAGCCATGGATGGGATGATTATTTTAAGAGATAATCCAAATGTCTATTTCTTAATGCATTCTACTTCTAGCATGGCATCATATAGCCGATGAGTCTATAGCTAGCGAAAATGGTAGTGATGTTAATTTTTTATTTTCAAATTTAAGCCTAAATGTATTGTTTTCTTTAAGACATAGTAATTTTTTTTATATATTTGGGCAATGACCCATTAAATTTGGAGCGGGAAGTGGCTGAGGGCGATCTATAGATCGGTGAGTTTTACATTAACTATGCTATGCTTTTATAGTCCATAAAATTATATTTGTAATTTTGTATAGGGCATGCGATAATTTCTCATGATGCACAAGCATAGTTCATTCCCAGTATTATAGATAAGCTCACTTATGGAGATCGGAAATGCGCTTACTAGCACACAAGTTCAGAAAGAGTTATCTGCTCTTGTTGGCCCACCAGTTGATGAGTGCACTGCGATGGCTTTTAGGCCAAATAACTTGAAGGAAGTATATCCTTCCGGAAGTGTGTCGGATTGACTCTCAGGAGGTGTCGCCGCTGATAGTGCTTCAATAGATAGTCCAAGAGTTTGTAAGCACAATCAAATGGACAAATTTGTAGATAAAATAGGATGGAGTGGCAAAAGCATTAAGGGGTTCCAAAAATTCTAACAAACGCTGTTCATTGAAAACGTTTTTTATGCATGAACTTGCCTTAACCACTTGATATCTGCCAAAGTGGGTCTATAATTAAGCACAATCGATAATTCATAAGTCGAATTTGGCTACGATGTCAATAAATAGTTTGAATCTAGAAGCCGCATTGATCACCCTCTCAGCAATTAGGAAATTAATATGAATTTAGGAGCAACATTTGATTCTATAAATGCCCTTATACGAGAATACATTTATATTCAATGAGATATATATGAAAATATAGCAGCAAGATATAAAAGTAAATCATAACTGGGAGATTAGCTACAAATAACCGATAATTTGGTATTCTTTGAACATCAAGGGGTTAGACCGGGTTAGAAAATCAAAGAAAGCACGCCAAGCTCTGATACGCAATGTGAGACCCTAGAGGGGGGGGTCGATTAGGGTCTTCGCTAATCTAATCTGCGATTTATGCCAATTAAAACTAATTCAACAAGTTATCCTAGCAAATATGAACTATAACACTAATATATAAGCTAGGATACGCAATATGAACAAACAAAGAACTATATCCTATATGAATAGAAATATATGTGCAAGGATATCATAAACAATAGCATATATCCTAACAAGAGATATAGACAATGTATGTGAAAGGATATAAACTAATTATAAAGGGGTAACAATTAACTACAAATGTGATAGGGCAACACATGATGGAACAACTCAATACACAATGACGAAGTAAAGATATGACATGAAAACAAGTGCGCGCAATGCAATCACAAACAAGAATATGTTTACGAGGTTGGTCCCCACGAGCCTACGTCCCCACGCGCTCCTCCAGCCTTCGAGGAGAATACTCCACTATACAACCGGGTTTTCTACGTTCACTCGAACACGTTTACACCTCACAATACATCACTATGTTCAATCACAGCTCAGGACACTCAAGTGTTGGTCGCTAGCGCCGTGTCCTCCTCACTCAGAAGTTGCTGCGTTAACAGACCTCATCCCTAGAGGCACGTCAACGCGAACCCACTGGTGTCCTCTTAGGATTCGACCACCCCGTTTACTGACGCACAGGCACTTCTCTCGGTCGCTTATCAAGTGTATTAACAGTAAGTGAATCCTCACTTAAGCACAATATAAATGAATGATTGTTGCTCAAAACAAGGTGAGAACTCAATTAAGCTTCACTGTCAATGTCACAAACCGCCACAACCTAAAGTTATACTGGTGCATGTGATACAATAAGTCAAAAGGTTGTGTGTGTGTACAAAGAGATTAAATCAAAACTAAACTGCAATGTAGTTGCTAGCTTAAATAACAATGATAATCAAATATATAAAAGAGGTAGAAATAGAGTTTAGACTTCTGCAATCGATGAGCAAGAGCTGGAGAGGAATTGTTTGATTTGCTCAGAACTCCAATAGATGATCTCCTTCAAGCTCTTTGTTGGAATTGAATTCACAAACTCAACGACGCCAATTAGCTTTAAAGCTGTCTAAACAAATGATTAAACAAAACTTAAACCTTGTTTAAAATCTCTTTAAACTTGTTTAAAATATTTCTTAGGTACCCTTAGAAGTATGAGGGCATGGGGTATATATAAGGCTCATGAAACAAGTCCAAAAAAAACCAGACCGGAAAAACACCTCCAAAACATTAAAATAAACAAAAAACAGAACTAGCCATTACTGTAGCAATGGTCGGCTACTACAGTACTTCGGTCGATCGGTACGGTCGACCGAGAGGCATATGCAAAGCTGAGAAACGTACAGAGACATTTCCGGTCGACCGGAGTTACTGTAGCAGTGCGCGGCTATTTTTTAAAATCAATTTAAAATAGTAAATGAACTCCAAAAATTATGAAATTTTGTGGGAATGTTATAGACATGTAGAATAACATGTCAGAGAAAGAATGTTTGAAAAATATTTTCCCAGTTGAGAGAAATAAATATTTGAACACAAATTTACAGTTTCTGAAAAACTGTTAACATATACAATTTTGTAAAATCAATTGAGCACAGTAAATCAACTCTAAAAATAGTAAAATTTTGAGGGAAGTTTCTAAACATGTATATAAACATATCAAAGAAAGAATTTCTTAAATATCACTTCCCATTTATGAAAACTCATCTATTTTGTAAAACATGCACGAACATGCACGAACGAAAAACATGATTTTGTAAATTCCATTAAACATAACAAATCAATTCCAAACTTGATGAAACTTTACGAAATGATTATAAACATGAAAACAAACATGTTAGAAAAAGAATTTCTCAAATTGAATTTCTATTTGTGAAAACTCATGTATTTTGCAAGTATGTCCAAAACATGAAAACCTAAAACCATGCATGTATATATATAACTATATATATACATAGAAACCAAATACGTGTGTGTATATTATATTGAGCTTAGAGTATCTAACACACATAATATAAATCCTAAACTAAATTACCCAAGCTTGATTGGTCTTCAATAAGCTCTATTTGGTAATCTCGCGGATGAAGCTTGAACTTGATCTTTAACTTTGAATTGCAAGGCTTCACCGACATTCCGCCAACCTCCTTTGGATATGATCGTTGAAGCTCTATTCCATCCATCCTCCAACTACGTTGTTTGTCTATAATAAATAAGAAGACACAAATACTAGACAAATAACATTAGAAGTAAATTGTTTGTTAAACATCATCAAAACAAGAAGGCCAAATGGTCGTCCATGAACCGCCGAGCCGTGGTTAATCTTAGCCGCTGTTCGACCACCGCTACTGCCGCCGTGCTTCTCATCTGGGTATTTTTCATGTTAAATTTTTTATAGTAATTATTATGGTTTATTGTTTTAATTTTTTTGAATTACTCAAATTTAATGTCCTAATTTAACTTAAAGCTAATACCCTAACTTAATAACCCTAATTCAAACCTAATAAATCTAACAAGAATTATCCTCATCCTTGTAGGCATCAAAAATTGCCTATAGGTTCCCACACACAGCTCGAAATGAAGAGGAGATGATTAACATCATCATCTAAGTCAAAGAGGACCATCCGATGCCAAAGGAAGCAAATTAACATGCAAATCGACAAAACAACAAAGCGTGCAAATCAACAAAACGACGAAATGAGACAGCCAGAATGTGTCTCACAAGTGAGACACTAAAATAGTTAGCCTCCCGTCGACGTATATTTCGATAGATTTTTAGGATTCATGCAGTCCAGTGGCTACCTAATAGCCTTGGGAGTATCCTTAAATGCGAAAAAGTCGTTATTAACTGAAGATATGATCAAATCATGAGATCTTATCCACAAACATGACATCCGAAGTCTATAAATTCCCCCCCCCCCCTGTAATGGGTAATCTAGAGTTTTGGACTTGGAGGCAAGTTGTTGACGGTTTGAGGGCAGAACCCATGAAATTCAGAGAAAGAGAGGCGAGATCTTAGTGAATTCATGTGCATAAAGAGAGGATTTTGAGAGATCTGCAAGCCTTTCACCCATTCTCTTGAGATCAGACCTTATTTTGATCTTGAGAAGAGTAATCGTACTTTGTTGAGGTTATTCACTTATGTTCTAAGTTTCCTCGATTGAAACAAAGAACACCGAGCCTTCTTTGAGATTAACCCAGATCTGTTATTCGACGGTCCATGGATCAAAGTGTCCGCATACGGACAAAGATCCCACGTAAGCAGCGACTGATAAATATTCTCTGTATGTGTTTCAAGGAGATCTCATTTGTTTATTTTCATTTGTGTAAAGAAGTCTTATAAAAAGGCTCATTTTTTGAATCTGTAATTCGATAAATGAGTTGTAATGGATTCCATAATGAAAAAGATTCAGATGCAAACAC
The DNA here is from genome assembly GCF_001876935.1 of Asparagus officinalis. Classification (NCBI taxonomy): domain Eukaryota; kingdom Viridiplantae; phylum Streptophyta; class Magnoliopsida; order Asparagales; family Asparagaceae; genus Asparagus; species Asparagus officinalis. The sequence goes on along the minus strand of NC_033801.1, from coordinate 83,552,573 downwards.
ACTGGTGACCACAGTAGGAGCCAACAGCCTCCCTGTCGAGGCTGTCATTTCACAACCGAAGGTCAAGATCTCAGTTTATGCAGAGGTCGAGTATGAGTTCAACTAATAGAAGTTTGAGGAGTACATCACATCCTCCTCCTCTGGATCCTCCTCGCCTCATAATTGTAGGAATATCTCTTCATCGAAGAAGGTTCGTTGGTCTTCGGATTTGAAGAAGACCTAGGGTGAAGATTCTTGCCCAATCATTGTTGAGGTTTCCCCTCACAACACCCCTACCATATCCAACGAAGCTAGAATTTTTGCTCACCAACGTCAGTTATGTCAAAGAGGGCTCGTGAGAAGCAGCACCAACGTCTCGCACGTCAACTTGCTAAAGTCTTGGAGCCGGTTGATGGGATCCACTACCATGCGGATCTCGAGTCAAGGAAACATCAAGTCATCCATCTGCCTGAGCGGCAACATACTGATGTCTCCTTTAAGCCATCAACTAACGAATGAGTCCGTGTCAAAAGGACTCGTTCGTCTCTCTAGGAACACATTCAGAAGTGTCGTGCACTTCTCTCATATGCGTGTATTCTTGTGTAGAAGGCACATGAATTACAGAAAGAAGAAGTGGTCAAAGAATCACTAAGACCATGACAAATCTAGATGCCAAAGTCCAAAACAACGTCGAAATCAACTCGGAAGATGGCCGAACCAGTCTCTGATGGCCGAGACACTTTAGAGTATCACACAGGCCGAGACACTTCAGAGTGTCTTGTAGACTAATACACTTCAAGACACTTTAGAGTATCACACAGGCCGAGACACTTCAGAGTGTCTTGTAGACTAATACACTTCAAAGTGTCTAGGCCATGGTTGAGATAGTGCAATGTGTCTCACACTAAAAGTTGCCCCCACAACTATTTCCTCACCTCCGTCGGCCTCCGTTCCAACTCCGTCTCCTGTCGTACCTCCCATAAAGCCATACGGTGGTGTTGATCTGTCCAGATTCAAGATAATGATGATAGATCACATTGGTCCTTTGCATGAGGATCAAGACAAGGCTCTGGTTAAAGAACACTTAGGTCTAGTGAACAAATCCCAAGTAACTCTTCAGACTGGGGGTCATGCGCATCCTCCCACCATGTCAAAGCAATTCTGGGTTGGGAAACTCTGATTTCCACATGCTTGGGGGTGCTATCGAAGTCCAAGAGCCCGTTGAGGTTCCACTCCCACAAGAGAGTGGTTCCAAATGTGCGACTCCTGAGAACGCTAACAAGATGACACATCCCCGAAAGAAGATAAGTCCATCAGACAACAATGTTATACCTAGGGAATCGTGCCAACACATAGGTTGGTCCAGCCATCATACCAATAAGTTGTACTATCAGTCTGGGGGTATGAACAAGTCTCAAAAGAGAAATGCTCAAGAAACAAACTCTCATTGTCCTTGTGAGTGGCTTATCTGTTAGACCCTAGAGGGGGGGTGATTAGGGTCTTATGCTAATCTAATCAGATTAAATGCCAATTAAAATTAATTATCAAGTTATCCTAGCAAGTATAAAATACAACAAGATACGTAAGCTAGGATAAGCAATATGAACAAATGAATATATCCTATCAATGAGATATTACAAATATATGAGCAAGGATATATGAACTAACACAAGGGTAAAATAAACAATCTGCACAAGTGATAGGGTAATATGATGAGCAATACACAAAGGCGATATAAGATATGAAAATGAAAACAAGTGCGCCAATGCAATCACAAACAAAGGATATGTTTACGAGGTTCGGTCCCAACGACCTACGTCCCCGCTCCTCACCTCGAGGAGATCTCCACTATCACAACCGGGTTTTCTACGTTCACCCGAACAACGTTTACACCTCATAATACAATCACTATGCAATCACACCTCACACACTAAGTGTTGGTCCTAGCCCGTGTCCTCCTCCTCAAGTGCTCGGTTACAACCTCTCCCTAGGCACGTCAACCGACGCCACTCCTCTTGGATTCGACCCCGTCTCTCACCACACACTTCTCTCGGTGTACAAGTGTATTACAAGTGAATCCTCACAATAAGCACAATATAAATCAAATGATTTGTTCTCTAAACAAGGTGAGAACTCAATTAAGCACAACTCTAAGTCACTAATCTCACAACCCAAAATTATACTATGAATGTAAATACAATAAGCTCAATAGGTTGTGTGTGAACAAAGAGATAATAAAATCAACTAAACTCAATATGAACACTAGCTTAATAAAAAGATAATCAAACAATATAAAATATGAAGCTAGATTGAGTTTAGAAAACTTCTCAATAGATCAAGAGTGGAAGGAGAAGAGTTGGATGCTCAAACACCAATAGATGATCTCCTCAAGCTCTTGTGGAAGTGATTCACAAAACCAAAACACTCAAATGCTTAAAAGCTTATAAACACACTTAAACCAAACATAAACCCTTGATTAAAACTCTCTTAAACTTGTTTTTAAACTCTCTTGGCTCACTTGAAAAGACATCAGCAATGGGGTATATATACCCACTAGAAATCTCAGCAAAAACCCCCAAAACAAAATGACCAAAAACCCCAGCAAACAGCTCAGAGAAAGAGCCGTTAAAAAGCAACGGCTATATTGTCGGTCGACCGAAATTTTTGTCGGTCGACCGGCAGAGAGCAAAAGCACGAAGAAGAGTTCTGGACCTTCGTCGGTCGACCGGTGCGGTCGACCGATGGAGTTTTTCGGTCGACCGGACCGGTCGACCGACAGACTCTCTGTCGCCCAGTGAACACATGAATTCAGGATCGGTCGACCGGTGCGGTCGACCGAAATCTGACATATTCAAAAACTGTTTTGCTGATTTTAAAACCCTGTTTAAAAATATCAAATAAATTCAGAAAAATGTAAAACTTTGGGGAATGATTGTAGACATGATAATAAACATGCTACAATGACTGGTTTCGAAAAAGGACTTCCCAAATGAAAAATATCATCATTTTACAAAATAGTCCAAAACATGAAAACCTGAAAATTGATATTTTGATATTTTGACTTAAACAACATTTTGAAACCTTATGAAATGATTGTATAGACTTGATAAAAGATATAACATGTTGTTATGAAGTCTATAATCTAGAAATACAATATTTTCATAAATTTGCATATTCTATGCAATATATTCAAAACACTAAATATGATTTCATTAAATATAAGCTTGTTAAAGGGAAAATCATATATAGGCATATAAACATGAAACAAAATAGTATTTTCCAATTCTATTCATTTGTTTCATAGTAAAACTTGAAAACTATCAAACCAAAACATATATGTATATATATAACTATATATATACAAAAACCAAAACGTGTATGTGTGTATATGATTGAGCTTAAAGTACTAACACACATAATATAAATTCCTAAACTAAATTACCCAAGCAATGATCTTGATCTTCAATAAGCTTGACTTGGTAATCTCGCGGATGAAGCTTGAACTTGGATCTTGAACTTTGAATAGCAAGGCTTCACCGACATTCCGCCAACCTCCTTTGGATATGATCGTTGAAGCTCTATTCCATCCATCCTCCAACAACGTTGTTTGTCTACAAAACATAGGAATGCACAAACACTAGACAAACAACATTAGTAATAAATTGTTTGTTAAACATCATCAAAACAAGAAGGCCAACAATCTCCCCCTTTTTGATGATGACAAACAATTTACAAAAAGGAATATATGCATGAAGGAAATGAACATATACAAGATAATAACTCACATGCATATAAACAAACAAGATAGATATACTCACAATATTTCTCCCCCTTTGACAACATCAAAAAGGGGACAAAAGAATTAAGAGAGCGAAAGCTCCCCCTATCAATAAGCATAGGTGAGTACAAAGCATAAGAAGATATAGGGATTGCTCCCCCTATCAAAATGCCTCATGAATGTATGAAATGAAGATCATGGCAAACATATGTGAGCAAGCATAGATGGAAAATATGCTAAACACAACTCACATACTTAAAGACAATGAGAACACATATGAATATATCAAGATGAACATAGTATCTCATATCGAAGAACGTAAAACCATGTATAAGAGTAGATTTATGAAATCAAAAGAGAAGGAACATGAGAATCATGCAAAAAGTTTTCAAATGAAAACAAAGTAATTAATAGAAATCATAAATCAAAGTTTAAATCCAAAAACGATGTTTGATCAATGAAGAACTTGATCAAACCACTCATAGAATACATTATAAAGCACGAATAGATGATCCATTAGCACAAACACATAAATATCATCATATAAGTGAATTATAATGAATTCAAAAGCAACAAATCAAAACACAATTTTTAAGAGAGGCAACAATTATATCAAGCTCTTGAGCTTGTTCCAACCCATATAATCATTTTAGCATCCGGTAAACTTGATTTGGGAATAAACACCCAATAAACCCGGAGGGTTATATAAATACAAACATCTCATCAAAATCAAAACTAATAATTATGAAAACAAAAGATTTGATAAAAGAAAAATTGTTTTCATAACAAAAAGATTTTAAAACAATTTACAAAACCAAGAAAAAGAAAACTAAGAGCACTAAAGTTCTTGGTAAAAAATATCATTTTGGCACCCAAGCATTCTTGGTGCCGGAATGTTTAGGGACATGACCCCTATCAATAAAGCTCAAAGCCCTAGGGTTATGAACCCTCTTGGGCACATATGATGCACTAGCACGGTCAAAACAATATTCATTCAAATGACCCTTCCGATTGCAATTTGTGCAATGAAAAGGTTGAAATAATTTGCGTTGACCAAATGGTTGTGCACGGAAAACATTAGAAACATTTGCAAACATGGATGGTCTTTTAAAATTGTTTTGCAAATGTGAAACT
>NC_033801.1:83526465-83546493 GCF_001876935.1 Asparagus officinalis | reverse complement strand
CCTCCGCCTTCAGCCCTCCCCCCTTCCGCGAGCCAACTTGTAAGTACTTTGTTCCTTTAATTTAAGCATTTTGAATGGGCTGAAACAAAACGAGAGTTAGGGAAAAAGTTCCCATTTAATTGTCAGTGGAGTTATAGTGGAGGCTCCATGCAGATTGACAACATTGATGTTTAACTACACAAAGAATGCTTAGATATTCATACTTCTGGTGAGTTATCTGGCATCAATTTTGAGTAGGTGGTCGTACACCTCATTGAGTTCTTATACAATAGAGCCTTGGAACTACATTCCTTTCTTTTGGAGAAAGCTTAGAACTATTCTCGTGAAAAAGTTGGGTTGCTACTGATATTGATACTGTTGGTATTGTCATATATCTTTTTAAGGCAGATGTGATGTAGTAAGTTTGTTGCTTGGATTGGTAAAATTTTGCTCGGATTAGTTTAAAGACCTAAAGTATGAACTTGAAAAAATTTGTTAACTTAATTATTTGCCATATATAGTTTATCAACGCTCTCCTGCACGTCTCAAAAAATTAGGGAGGAGATGATGATGGTTCTCTCTAAATGGCAGACAAAATTTGCAATTTTTTCCTTTGGACAATCTCCACTTTTTATAATCTTCAAACGATGATTCTCTTTTTCTTGCTTACAGAAATCTGAAGTCCCTTTCTTTGGCATTTGGCGATAGCCAGTTCTCTTTGGTGGAATACAGACAACACGATACATGCAAATATAGCAGGAAAAGCATAAGAACTGACATGTCAAACACTTTATTTCGTTGGCACTTTGAACAAGTATTAGGCTGTTTTTCCCTCGCAACTAAAGTCCTAAATATAAGATGCATAAATATTACATCACATAACTTACAAATCACATCACATACTTTTTACAATGGAGAAGCTAACAAATACTGCAACGATACATACTACAAACACTAATATTGTAAACATTGAACCTAATGCAAAAACATAGATCGGGGAAATAACAATTTCCCTAAAATTTTCCTTGTCCTTATCTAGATTATGCTGCTCCGAAAATATTTGTTGTTGAAATTGAAGCGGTGTCTGGACAGGCCTTGAGCTGGATGCTGAATCACGATCGATGGTGTGCTTCTCCCATTCACTCAAAGCCTCTTCGTACGTTGCAAACCCTTTGTAAGAGGCATTTGGAAATTTATCAACAGCGGATTTACATTCCTCCCAATTATCAAAAATGCCACATTGTCGCCCTCTCTTCACAACATAAAAATGCTTTCTTGCCATGGATATCTGCTATGTTTGCGGAAAAAGTTGATGTATTCATTGCTGCATTCATTACAACTTCAATCGTTACAATGAAACAAAAAGATAGCCTTTTTATAAGACCTTTACACAATGAAAACAAAAGAAATACAACTCTTTTCAAACAAACGCAAGATCTGTTCATCATCTCTTGCTTGCGTGGGTCTTTTGCCTGTGACGGGGATGTTGATATCCGTGGACCACCGGGGCACTCAGATCTGGTCCGGATAAATCGGACAGAGTTTCGTTGATCCGCGTGAGATCTAGAAACTTTCTGATCCGGATAAATCGGACAGAGCTTCGTCTATCCGCGGAGGGATATAGAAGCAGAGCTTCGTCGATCCGCGTGAGATCTAGAAGCTATAAGCGTATACCTCGGCTAAAGCGAGGTAATAGCTCTTCTTAGTATCAACGCTAAGGCCGATACTAAGGATCTGACGGGCGATGAAGGCTCTGATCAAGGCCTCTCCTCCTCTTGTTGAAGCACACGGGCACTCTTCACTGCAGCGCTTCGCCAAGGCTCTCCAAAAAATCCCTCCCAAATCAAGGCACCAAGGGGGGCTATTTATAGCATTTAGAGGGGTCTAGGGGGGTCTAGGGACCTCCAAGGGGTGCGGACACCCCTTGGTGTCTCGGCTTGGCCGAGACACCCCTGGGGTGTCTTGGTTTTGCCAAGACACCCCTCGGGTGTTTCGAGCTTGCCGAGACTCCGTTTAGGTGTTTTGTTGGTTCCCCTGTATATTCTTCGTCCGGATTCGGATTTGAGTGATTCCGGGTGCGTTGGATGCGCGACGAAGAGTTTGACCCGCTCTGGTGATTGGATTATCTGTAGAGTGGTCGAGGCATGAAGGGCGTTGTCCTTTTTGTGAACAGTGCCGGGCTTCCCGATTGGTCCGGGTATTCGTGATTCCGAAGTCCTATCTGCTCATGTAACTCGTCGATTCACTTCAGTCGTTTGTCGACGTCGATTAGGCTCATGTGGATTGGATGGTTACGTTCATCGTCGCTCGTTAACACTGAACCGGTTGTGGATAACTATAGGCAATTTTTTATGCCTACAGGCACCCTAGGTGCTCCCATGCCTATAACGTCGATTAGGCTCATGTGGATTGGATGGTTACGTTCATCGTCGCTCGTTAACACTGAACCGGTTGTGGATAACTATAGGCAATTTTTTATGCCTACAGGCACCCTAGGTGCTCCCATGCCTATAAATAGCCCCCTAAGGCATCATTTTTGGAGGAGCTGGATTTTTGGAGAAGTTGGCGAAGCCCTGCTGCAGTGAAGAGTGGTCGAGCGATACTAGACAAACAACATTAGTGGTAAATTGTTTGTTAAACATCATCAAAACAAGAAGGCCAACATTATCTAGGTAGTATTATCAGAGTGTAGTTGCTCTAAGATCGCTCCGCAGAGGGCCTCGGTATTTGAAAGACTTTCCACTGAAGCGTCAAAGCCCAAGCTATGGCATTTTCGCAAGAGAATATCGGCCGTTCAAGATGATGAACTCCCAAAAGTCACCATCAACGTGGCCGATAAAGGGAAGTCAACATGATATTCCAATCCCGACTCTTTGCTGTTGACATCCTAATGTTTAACTTGGTTGCGCTCTGGAACTATAAGACGTAGGGATTATCAGAGGATGCAAAGAGGGCTATTTTCAGATGATGAAGCATCAGACGCTTTCTTCGTAGTCACCTCAGATGACACCATGTCCAGCAAAGGATGAGTTCGAGAAGTGTTCATGATCACTACTGAGCAGTTAGCTCAGATACTTCAAGATGCTTTAGCCAAGTAGAAAGATGAGCTCAGAACTGAAATGAAGATGAAAAGGAGTTGAACATGCAACACATGAAGGAATTACATGCCCAAGAACTTTAGTCATTGTCAAATCAGCAGGGTGAATCCAATCATCGTAACACTACTATTGAAGTAGACAGCGACTCGAAAGTGGATGAAAATATCAATGTTGATACTTCTCCCAACAACAATAACACTTGGGGTGGTCCAGTTGAGCCTCCTCAACCTCCTCAGCAACCCCCAAAGAAAAATGCTGGCTAAAACAAGAAGACAAAGGACCCCGAGAGCAAAATCAACCCCTTGATGTCCATTCAAGAGGTAAAGAAGGCCAGCATACCGTGCCCATACCCGAGAGAGTAGGAGTCAATTCCATATTTGGAAAAGTTCAATCTAATTAACTTCACATCGTTCGACGGGAGAGGCTCACCCACTCAACACCTGATTTATTTTAAGTCCTACCTAGGCATGATATATGGCAATGAACCTCTGATGGTTCGGTCATTCATTGGGACCCTTTGCGAGGCCGCCTTCAATTGGTACCGCTATCTCAACCTAGAGAGTGTTAATAGCTAGGACAATATGGAAAGCCTGTTTCTCACCAACTTCTTCGATGATGACATAGAAGTGTCAATCAAAATGCTCTTTGATGAGAAGCAGAAAGACGGAGAGTCGGTCAATAACATCACCAAACGCTTCTGGAATAAGGCAATGATTTGTTAAGATCTGGTCATAGAGGAGTTCATCCTCCAGACTTGTCATAATAATCTCTTCTTGGATGTGCTGGAAGCTATGGGAGTGACACCATCCAAAACTTGGAAAGAGTTAAAGGTGCGCGACGAACAAGCCGAACGATTCCTCAAAAGAAAGAAGGCAGAGAGAGGCGAACCGGTGGCACAACCTCCGAAGCAAACCTTCGTTCCTCATGGTAGAGGGAAGGCACCAGCAACTGTGATAGACGCAAATCAAATGTTACAACTGCAACCGCAACAGCAAACGCTGTAGCAGGCACTGTCTCAATGGCAGCATTGACCTCAAAGGCAGTAGAAAACTTCTGAACTAAAATTCTCAAAGGAGTATTTCTTTATGGAAGATGAAGTTCCTGCTATTTTTAAATACCTCCTGGAGAACAACAAAATCAATTTGCCTCTAATCACTAACCAGGAGGAAGCCAAGAGGACGACAGATCTAAGAAATTGTGCATTCCACAACGGGTCCATCACCCAACCAAGATGTGTTACATCCTCAAGGACAAAATCAAAGCCTTGATTGACGTCGACATCATCACTGCAAAGCAGCCTAAGGAGAAGAAGGTGGGCACGAATGCGGTTTCTATCAGCTTCAGTTCTGTCCCTCTATCATGGTTTCAGCTATGCATGTATCAAAAGTGGAGATGGAGACCATTAACGACAATACTCATGGACAATGCTAGAAGGGGCTTGTGCCGCATATGGCCCCTAATGGTGAAATTCTTTGGGTCCATCCCAATCTGCTCAAAGATGAATAGTGAGCAGGATCCTCTTCCAAAAATAAGTCCAAGGGTAAAAAAGCAAATTGTGTTACCCCACCTCAGCAATTCCAGAGAAAAATGATGAAGAAATCCCCACTTTGCTGCTTTCCAAGGATGAGCACGAGGTCTTCGCCACCAGAAGTAGGAATGGGTGGTTACAGCCCCTACCAAATCTTCTGAGGAATCTCCACAGCAATAGCCGACTACTAGACAGAAGGAAGCTACAGCCAAGCAAAAGGAGAAGAAACCCCAACACCAAGAGGTTCAAAATCCGAAGCAGTCTTATTTCAATCATCCGATTAGAAGAGAAAATTCAGGAAGTTTGAATGCGCCGTACCTCTTTGATGTTATAACCTAACTGGCTAACATCCCAGCGAGGATAACTCTACACGAGTTATTGCGTCTTTCCAAAGATACCAGGGAGGCTTTGCAAGAAGCTTTGACTGATTCTAATGTGTTTCTCACTCAGATTAAGATAGCCCCCGAAGAGCCAGAGTCGTCAGTTCAACACTACAATCTTACGGTCAAACAGTTCCCTTGCATCACCTTCACCAATGACGACATGCAAACAAGGAACTCAAAGCATGATAGACTTTTGTATTTTACTGGATACATCGGCTCTAGTGTTGTCAACCAGATCCAAGTTAATCCGGGTTCCGTGGTCAGCATCATACAACTCCGATTGATGTATAATCTCAGAATCCCCTCCAGCAAGCTGGCTTCCACAGGCACTGTTATCTATGGATTTAACATCAGCGGGTCCAGACCGTTGGGTAAAATCCAAGTGAAGTGCCAACTAGGAGATTTGATATCCAAAGTCACGTGCTATGTGATCGATGTAGCGACCTCCTATAATTTACTATTGGGTCAACCATGAATCCATAGTAATGTTATAATTCCCTCTACTCTCCATCAGTGGCCACGAATAATAAGGTCAAGACGGTGGTCGCAGATAAGTAACCGTTCAAGGGATTGAAAAACTACTTTACTAACTCCCTTCTTTATGGTGCTAAATCCGATACTGAATCATTGGCCTAAAGCACGGACATCTGAGAAGAAGCTGATACCAAGGCTGGGATTGATTACAACAGAGGTTTTGTACTAAGCAACATTGTACCCTTTGTAATTAATCTTGATGGTGATGAATTGTCAGATGAAAGTTGTAATTGGTAACTTGCCGAAGAAGCAATAAATAACGATTTAGAGTATTCGTCTCGTCCTAATGATGTAATGCAAGGGTTGTATAATAATCTGATATACACATGCCACTTCGATCGTCTTGCATGACAAAGAAATGTGCCCAGGACTCATTTGGAACAACTCTTGTCCTTCCCGCCTAGGCAGGGGGTGAAAAAGAAGTGATCTTCAGTAAAGGGGAAATATCTCCATCATCAGATCCCTTCTCAAAGAAAGATAGTGACGATGAAAGACTCGGTCCTCATTTATTCAGATATAGACCACAAGCGCGTAACTTCATAAAGAAATAGGGATACTACTTCATGCTCGAATAAGGTCTTTGCTTTGGTTGAGTTCCTCGAGTTCCACCCTGCTCGGCCTTTGTACCAAATGGAAAGCCCGGCAATTACTATGGTTATAGAAGGGGCCTTTGATATATCTCTGCATCTGATGATGAGTGCTGCTGGCAAGTCACCGACCAATCGGCCACTCCGAATGAAGGAGGATACTCGTCAGATTCTTCAGGTTAGGACTCCAGCGTCAGCCTTGGAGAAATGTTCAAAGGCCTGATGTCGAATATGGCCATGGTCGATCTCGACACAATGGAAGATGATCAATTACCAACTTGGGAAGATCCTTGGATCCATCACTTGAATATCCAATATGGTGATAGATTCGAACAAAGAGAACCTCCCACCGAAGATAGAGTGGTCCAGGTGAACATAGGCGACGAAGCGAATCCGAAGCCCATAATAATCAGCGAAATCCTCTCACCAGAAGAGAAGGAGTAGTTGATTTCCCTCATCAGGGAGTACATCGACATCTTTGCCTGGAATTACGAAGATATGCTAGGACTTGACCCAAATATAGTGATGCACGGTCTTAACATAAAACCAGATGTTAAACCTATCAAGCAATAACAAAGAAAGATTCATCCATAAATTTTGGAGGCGATCAAGACTGAAGTCAGAAAGCTAATCGACTCGCGCTTGATCAAGAAGGAACAACATCCTAACTAGCTAGCGAATATTGTCCCGGTCCTTAAAAAGAACGAAAAAATCAGAATCTGCATCGACTTCAGAGATCTGAACATTGCTTGCCTTCCGATCATGGATGTCATCATCTACAACATGTGTGGGTTCGAGAGAATACCTTTCATGGATGGATTTTCAGGTTACAATCAAATCAAAATATGCCCGGATGATAAAAAGCACACTGCATTCAGAACACTGCTCAATATCTTCTGATATATAGTCATGCCCTTCGCCTTGAAGAAAACGTGGGCACCATATACCAACGAGCAATGATAAAGATTTTCCAAAAACACCTATGGAAGACCGTCGAGTGTTATGTTAATGACTTGGTCATGAAAAGTCATAGCAAAGATGACCACATTAAAGACTTGAGGATGATGTTCGATCTCATGCGGAGTCACCAATTGAAGATGAACCCTACAAAGTCCTTCCTAGAAATATGTCCAGTGGATAATTCCTTGGATTCGTCGTTACCGCAAAGGGTATCCATTTTGATGCCGATAAAGTGAAGGCGATACATGAATTGCAACCCCCGAGGAACCTTAAAGAACTCAGAGGATTGCAAGGGCGGCTGGTTTATATCTGACGGTTTAGCTCGAACCTCTTAGGGAAATATCAACCGTTCTCCAAGCTCACAAAGAAGGGTGTATCATTCATTTGAGACGATGCCTGTCAGAAGGCGTTCAAGGATATCAAGACGTATTTGTCAAACCCTCCCATCCTCGTTGCACCGAAGTCAGGGAAACCATTCCTGATTTATGTCAAGGTGACGAATCACTCGTTGAGTGCTTTTCTTGCACAAGACAATAACAACGGTCATGAGCAGGTAATATATTACATGAGTCAAACATTGGTAGGCGTAGAATGTCGATATCCGATGATTGAGAAGAAGTGCCTCACCATAGTGTTTGCAATTCACAAAATGCGACACTACCTTGTTGGATAGATGATCTATGTCATTTCAAATATCAACCCAGTCCGGGTATTCATGATGCAATCACTTTCATGAATTGGCGGTTAGTGAGATTAGCCCTGCTCTTATCCTAATACGACCTGCACTTCATGCAACAGAAGTCGGTCAAAGGATAGGCAATTTGCGATCTTCTAGTGGTTAATCCAACAAAGGATACAACCAAACTATATGAAGACTTACCGGATGAAACCCACGAAGTCAACACAACCACTTATCAGCAAGTGTGGAAGTTGTACTATGACGGTGCTTCCCGAGCAACCAATGTGGTGAATGCTCCTGGATGCTCCAAAACATGCTCAGGAGTCAGAGACAACCTAGTTTCCCTAGAGAAAAATATGATACCTCGAGCCTATTCATTGGTCAAGCCATGCTCCAACAACGTAGCCAAATACAACGTATTGCACATTGGACTTAATTTTGCCAAAGAACTGGGGGTCAAGTATCTCAAAGCTTTTGGTGATTCTCAACTGATAGTCAACCAAGTTCGAGGAGAGTACATAGTCAGAAACCAAGACCTGATCCCGTACCACCAGGTAGCTATCGAGATGGCAGACTCATTTGAAGAATTCTTCGTCTAGCACATTCTGCATCTCCAAAATACCTATACAGTTACATTGGTAGCATTAGCAATATCTCTGGAACATGCTCCCTAAATAGAACAGTTGATCACTGTGAGAACTCACCAACTCTTCATACTAGATTGTGCCTGAGCATCACAGAGGCGCACGCAGCGAGGATCGAATATCAACCTCAAGACTGGCGTTTCCCCATTATTGATTACGTCTTGCACGGCATTTTACTAGAAGACATAAAGAAAGAGACTCGGTCCGAAGAAGTGTGCCGAGATGCTATTATAACACGGCGACCCAGACACTGTATCGTCGTACATATGACAGTTTGCTACCCTGATTCTCAAGTGTCTATTTTCGGGAGCATTCTAAGTTGGTTAATTCACCTTCAAGAATAGCACAAGAATCTTTAGCATATTTCAAGTCCTTTTCAAGACCGGCTATTTCCTCGTGGATCGAGGCTAAGGAACCAAGCAATTCAGCTCTGGACTTGTCCTTCCTCGAGAGAACCGTCGTCATTTGCATAACACAACCCTCTTGTGTTTAGAGCTCACTCCTAATAGACGCTCGGGCATCATGCCACCTCTTTAGCCAAAACTCCAACTTAGCAGCCATATATGAAGAAGCGCTTATAGCCTGCAGCTCCCTAACTCTCGAAGCTCGTGCTCCAGCATGACTATGTCTGCAATGATATAATCGGTCAAGTTCGGGTATCCTTCTTTGATTCCTATCACCTGACGATCGAGAAACCGTGTAAACTGATCTAAAGAATATCCTTGATGAAGGATCTTGTCAATCATTCCGCTCACAAAGGAAGCGAAATGGCCAACGTCCAGGCAGAATATAGCTTTGAACGGATCATTGTCGGAATACAAAGCCTTGATGAGCTCATATGGGGACGATGAAAGCTCTATAAGAAAAGAGGAGAAACAATTAGTACAAAATATTAGCCAGCATCTTATGGCAAATAGCGGGATAAAACTTACCAACACCGGTAGAAGATCCTTCAGTTTTATGCCCCGCACTTGGTCCCAGCAGCATAACCTCGTGAATAGATGGAATTGCTGAAGACATAAGAGTTGTAAACGTACCACCTTCATTTGTTTGTTGTGTGACTTGGACAATAGGGTTAACTACAGCTTTAGCTGAAGCCTCCACGAGCATCGGGTCCGGAAGGATGGAAGTCTTGGATTGGAGGATATATGGTTGAGTCTCGGCAATGAATTGCTCCAAACCCAAAGCGCCTAAGTTTTGGGTTACTCCGAAACCCCTGAGACTGTAGTCGTATTAACTCCAGTGGCTGGTCCTACAATTAAAACTCTCCTGTGGTTAAATAAAGATCTATAAATGAACAACAAAACATCACGGTAAAATCCATACCAGCAGATGAAGCAGCCTCAATGATTAGTCCTGTAGTCTTGCGAACAGCCTGCTACGCCAATATGTCAGCGAGCAATCTACGATCAGCCTTGGAGAAGCTCACCGCTGAATCGAATGCATGTTCACCAAACTCACTGATATGCCCACCATGGAAAGTGATATGAGTGTATCTTCTCTTCGGAAAAGTGATCCTCATGGGAGCTTGAGGATAGGTGATTCTTATGATATCTTGAGAATAGTGGTGTGAAGCGACACGGCGGAGCATAGGTGGAAGCGTGGAATGAGACGGCGAGCAGCAGATTCGAAGAATCCAGATTTCAGCTCGTGAGTCGACTCATACATGTACATGAGTCGACTCATCAGGCTGAGTCGACTCATGCCTGTCATGAGTCGACTTATGAAACCCAGTCGTTTTGTCAAAAGCTTCTTCTCGGTCGACTCATCAGCTTATGGGTCGACTCACCAGTCATGAGTCGACTCATCTGCAGTCATGAGTCGACTCATCGAGGTTTCCTGGGTAGACTTGGTTTCTGTTTTGAAGGAATTCTAGTTTGGTTTGGTTTTTTAGTTATTTACCAGATTGCCACCACGTTGTAAACCCTATAAATAGGGATTGTTTAGGGTTCTAAACAGGAGATGAGAGACCAGATGTAGTCCTAAAGAGTTTTAGGTCTAAGAGAGATCCTGATCAAAAGGATTAGGGTTTAGGTTATGATGATCTATGAGATCTTAGATCAGAGAGAGATTCTAATCTTAGATTCAGAGAGAGATTCTAATCTTTGTATTAGGGTTTAGTGAGAATTGAGAGTTTGTTCTCGATTCTAGTGAGATTGTGAGAGAGTGATTGTAATCTTTTCATACTCATAATCTAGAGAAGATATTTTACTTCGCCATATACTGAATTATGCTTGTGTTTCTATCATCCTCTTCTCAACCCACCTTTGATAATTCTGCGATCAAAGGTGCTCGCACGACAACTCATATCATGTTGTATCAGAGCATCAGATCCGGTGAAGGGGCATCCTATGTATGGTCCATACTCGATCGTATTACAAGAAGCTTAGCGAGATCCTTTTATTTGGAAGGAGTTCAGAGAAGAAGGAAGAAGAAGATGACTGAAGTCAACAAAGATGGAGGGGCTCGAGAGTTTCCTCAGCTGAAGTTCTAACTTGAATGGGACTTCAAGTTTCTAAAGGGGGGACCCATGATACAGGTGTATCTTCTCTTCGGAAAAATAATCCTCATGGGAGCTTGAGGATATGTGATTCTCATGATATCTTGAGAATAGTGGTGTGAAGCGACATGGCGGAGCACAGGTGGAAGCGTGGAATGAGACGGTGAGCAGCAGATTCAAAGAATCCAGATTTCAGCTCGTGAGTCGACTCATACATGTACATGAGTCGACTCATCAGGTTGAGTCGACTCATGCCTGTCATGAGTCGACTCACGAAACCCAGCCATTTTATCAAAAGCTTCTGCTTAGTCGACTCATCAGCTTATAGGTCAACTCATCAGTCATGAGTCGACTCATATGCAATCATGAGTTGACTCATCGAGGTTTCCTAGGCAGACTTGGTTTTTGTTTTGGAGGAATTCTAGTTTGGTTTGGTTTTGGTTATTTGCCAGATTGCCACCACGTTGTAAACCCTTTAAATAGGGACTGTTTAGGGTTCTAAATAGGGGGGAGAGACCAGATGTAGTCCTAAAGAGTTTTAGGTCTAAGAGAGATCCTGAACAAAAGGATTAGGGTTTAGGTTATGATGATCTATGAGATCTTAGATCAGAGAGAGAATCAGATAGATTTAGAGAGAGATTCTAATCTTTGTATTAGGGTTTAGTGAGAATTAAAAGTTTGTTCTCGATTCTAGTGAGATTGTGAGAGATGGATTGTAATCTTTTCATACTCATAATCTAGAGAAGGTATGTTCTCGATTCTAGTGAGATTGTGAGAGATGGATTGTAATCTTTTCATACTCATAATCTAGAGAAGGTATTTTCCTTCACCATATACTGAATTGTGCTTTAATCTAGAGAAGGTATTTTCCTTCACCATATACTGAATTGTGCTTGTGTTTCTGTCATCCTCTTCTCAATCCACCTTTGATAATTCCGCGATCAAAGGTACTCGCACGGTAACTCGTATCAGAAAGCTTCCTCCTCGGCTGAGCCCTCCATCGTGGCATCTATAGAAAACCTAAATTTTATGCCAAAGAAGGAAAAGCGGAATTCATGACAAGTGGAGATCGCACTCACCTTTGGTGGCTACAGCAGGTTCTGCGGCCTCGGTATTTAGGCCCGCTTCCTTTAATTTCTCTAAAAGAGCATGAAGCACAGAAACAATTAAGGGAGGCATGGACTTTGAATCATTCAATTCTCTTAATTGCCACCGGAATGATGTATTATCAGCGTTAAATATACCTGGGCTTGACGTTCTTATAGTGGTTTTAGTAGTTGGGCTATGTGTTAGACCCTAGAGGGGGATGATTAGGGTCTTATGCTAATCTAATCCGATTATATGCCAATTAAAATTAATTTACAAGATATCCTAGCAAGTATGAAATATAACAATATATATGAACTAGGATAAACAATATGAACAATGAGATATATCCTATATAATGAATATATATATATATATAGGCAATGTATGTGCAAGGATATGTAAACTAACACAAGGGTAAACAAAATGAACTAGATAGTGGATGAAATAAATGAGCAATGCACAAATGGCGATATAAGATGAATGCAAAAATAAATACGCCAAAGCACACTCAAACACAAAGATATGATCACGGAGTTCGAACCTTCCGTCCTACGTCTGCGCTCCCCACTCCCGGGGAGAAATCCACTATCATAACCGGGTTTTCTACGCTCACCCGAATAACGTTTACACCTCACAGTGTCGGTTTTCAACGCTCACCGAACAACGTTCACTCCTCACACTCGGTTTTCTAGTTCACCGAAAACTTCACAACACACTCGGTTTCTAGTTCACCAAAAACCTAACAATACTCACAATGTAACAAATATAAATTTGTTCTCTATAATAGATGAGAACACAATTAAGCACAACTCAATGTTACAATCTCTCACAACCCTAATATACTATGTATGCAAATACAATAAGCTCAAGTGGGTGTGTGTAACAATGAGATAAAATCAAATCAACTAAACTCAATATAAAACTAGCTTTAATAGAAATGATAATTGACAAATAACAAATGAAAGCTAGAGTAGAGTTTAGAAAACTTCTCAATGGAAGACAAGATGGAGAGATGGAGATTTGAAGCCCAAACAAGAAGATGATCTCCTCCACTTGTGAAAACTTCTTCATAAACCAAAACAAACACTAACACACTTAAACTCTTGTTTAAAACTCTTTAAACTGGTTTAAAACATTTCCTAAGTTCCCCTAGAAGTATGAGGGCATGGAGTATATATAGGCTCATGAAACAAGCCCAAAAACCCAAGAAAACCAAGCAAAAAGACAAAATTACGGATATATATAAATCTGGAAAATATAGCCGTTAGCTACAGTAACCAACCTCCAGAGACATTTCCGGTCGACCGGTCCGGTCGACCGGAGTACTGTAGCAGTGCGCAGCTATTTTGTAAAATCAATTTAAAATAGTAAATTAACTCCACAAATTATAAAATTTTGTAGGAATGTTCTAGACATGTAAAATAACATGTCAGAGAAAGAATTTCTGAAACATCTTTTCCCAGTTGAGAGAAATAAATATTTGAACACAAATTTACAGTTTCTGAAAAACTGTTAACATATACGATTTTGTAAAATCAATTAGGCACAGTAAATAAACTCCAAAAATAGTAAAATTTTGAGGGAAGTTTCTAAACATGTAGATAAACATGTCAAAGAAAGAATTTCTTGAATAGCTCTTCCCATTTATGAAAACTCATCTGTTTTGTAAAACATGCACGAACATGCACGGATGAAAAACATGATTTTGTAAATTCCATTAAACATAACAAATCAATTCCAAACTTGATGAAACTTTGCAAAATATTTGTAAACATGAAAACAAACATGTTAGAAAAAGAATTTCTCAATTTACATTTATAATTTGCGAAAAAACACTGTATTCTGCAAAAGCACTAAAAGACGTATATATGAAAAACATGTGATTGTTATTTTTGACTCAAAACAAGTTTTGAAATCTTATGGAATATTTATATGGACATAATAAAAGTTGTTTATGATGTAAATATAGTCCAAAACTTATTTTGCATAAAAACACTTATAGTTACGAAAATCACAAATATATATGTGTGTGTATGTCGTACTTAACACACATAATATAAATCCTAAACTAAATTACCCAAGCTTGATTGGTCTTCAATAAGCTCTACTTGGTAATCTCGCGGATGAAGCTTGAACTTGGATCTTGAACTTTGAATTGCAAGGCTTCACCGACATTCCGCCAACCTCCTTTGGATATGATCGTTGAAGCTCTATTCCATCCATCCTCCAACTACGTTGTTTGTCTATAATAAATAAGAGAACACAAATACTAGACAAACAACATTAGTGGTAAATTGTTTGTAAATCATCATCAAAACAAGAAGGCCAACAATCTCCCCCTTTTTGATGATGACAAACAATTTATAAAAAGGATATATGCATGAAAGGAAATGAATATATAAATTATAATTCACATGCATATAAACAAGAAATAGTATACATATACTCACAATATTTCTCCCCTTTGACAACATCAAAAAGGGGACAAAAGAAATAAGAGAGCGAAAGCTCCCCCTATCAATAAGTATAGGTGAGTATGAAGAAAGTATAGGGATTGCTCCCCCTATCAAAATGCCATATAGAATGTATGCAATAAAAGATCATGGCAAACATATGTGAGCAAGCAAAGATGGAAAATATGCTAAACACAACTCACATACATAAAGATAATGAGAACATATATAAGTATATCAAGATAAACATATTGTCTCATACCATAAAAGCCAATGTATAAAATAGATTTATAAAGTCAAAAGAAGAGAAACATGAGAATTATGTAAAAAGTTTTCAAATGAAAACAAATCAACCAATTGAAATCATAAATCAAAGTTTAAATCATAAAACCAAATCATCATTGATTTTCAAAAATCAAGAGAGGCAACTCTATCTAGCTCTTGAGCTAGTATTCACCCATATGAATATTTTTAGCATCTGGTAAACAATGTTTGGGAATAAACACCCAATAACTCCGGAGGGTTATATAAGTACAAACCTCTCATCAAAACAAAACAAATAATCATGAAAACAAAAGATTCTATCAATTATAAATTGTTTTCATATAAAAAGATTTCAAAGCATAATTTTCAAAACCAAGACAAAGAAGGATAAAAACATTAAAATTCTTAGTTTGAAAATCAAATTTATTTTGGTACCCAAGAACTCTTGGTACCAAAAGATTTAGGGACATGACCCCTATCATTTAAGCTCAAAACCTTAGGGTTATGAACCCTCTTAGGTATATGTGGTGCACTAACATGGTCAAAACAATATTCATTCAAATGACCCTTCCGATTGCAATTTGTGCAATGAAAGAGATCCATTTGTTTTTGTGGACCATTAGCTCGTGCACGGGAATCATTTGCAAATAAAGATTTTCTTTTAAAATTATTTTGCAAATGAGAAACATTCTTAAACAATGGTCTATTTGGAACATATTGCAATTTAGAAGCTTTTTGTATATCTAAACAAAATTTAGCAAGATGTCCAAACCTACCACAAACATCACATTTAAAAACATGTGGTCTATTGGAAACATTTGTCAAATGAGATTTTCTTTTCAAATCAAAGCAATATTTGGCCAAATGACCAAATCGACCACAAAAATCACATTTAAACACATGAGCATGCTTATGATGAACATGATGAGTATGTGCATGTGTATGTGATGAAGAAGCCTTATGATATGCACAAGAAATATTAGTCTTGGAGGATTTATGTGCATCATAGCAAACTTAGCTAAATGACCTTGACGGCCACAAATAGAACACTTATAAGTTTTGCTATACATGTGTGCATAATGAGTGGATGATTTCTTAGACTTGGCACACATATCCATAAGCTTCTTATGATTATTAATCCATGTTTTTAAAGTTGAATCTAAAGATGAAATACTATTTTTCATAAGATTCAAATCTTTATTTTTAGGCACATATGCATTTTTAGAAGTAGAACATAAATAGTTATTTATAAAAGAAGCTGTATCATTCTTTATGTTCTCTACTTTTAACATGGCATCAATCTTAGCATGAGATAGGCTAGCGATAGATGAGATCAAATTTTTATTTTCCAAATTTAATAAGTCATTGCTTTCTTTAAACATAGTATTTTTATTTTCAATGACATCAAATTTGGACACTAGCTTCTCATGATCGGATTTTAAATTATCATGCTTGCTTTTTAAATCATTAAAATCATTTTGCAATTTGTTAAAGGCATGCAATAATTTTTTACTAGCACAAGCAAGTTCATCACTAGATAAATCATTATCGGGTTCTAACTCGCAAACCTCACTAGGGCTAACGCTTAGTGGTCGTGTGCATGATGCCCCTTTTGAGTTTGAAGCGGGATCCTCCAATGCTTGTCGGATCGCCTCCAAATCTCCTTGATGCGCTTCTATGAATTTTCATAATGTATAAACGCTATCAAAAGAATCAAGCTTGTTAGACATAAATGAATCAAATGCATTTAATAAAAATTCTAACATAAGCTTGTTCATAATAGACATCTTTTTATCATGTTTGCTCCACTTGGATTTCTCCAACATGGGCACAATATAAGCACAATCAATGATTTCCCATAAATCAATATTTTTAGATTGAACAAATATTTTGAATCTAAAACACCATTGAGCATAAGGGAAAGCATTGAATTTAGGAGCAATACTAGAATCATAGCCTAAACAAGATGCATCATTCATATCCATAATTTGTAAAAATATGCAAGCAAGATACAAATGCAAACAAAACAAGATTAGCACAAAAATATAACTTGGATCTTTAACTCAAGGCGATTAGACCTTAAATCAAAGAGCACCAAGCTCTGATACCAATTGTTAGAAAGAGATATATCCTATATGATGAAAATATATGCAAGGATATATAAACTAACACAAGATGATATATCCTACCAAAGAGATATACAATATGATATATGCAAGGATATGAAACTAACATAAGGGTAAACAATATGAAACAGATAGTGGATCATATGAATAAAGAGCTAATGACAATGGCGACAAGAAATATAAACACAAGTATAAATAAACGCCAAAGCACACTCAAACACAAGATATGATCACAGAGTTCGGACCTTTCGTCCTACGTCTCCGCTCCCCACTCCCGGGGAGAAATCCACTATCACAACCGGGTTTTCTACGCTCACCCGAATAACGTTTACACCTCACAGTGTCGGTTTTCAACGCTCACCGAACAACGTTCACTCCTCACACTCGGTTTTCTAGTTCACCGAAAACTTCACAGCACACTCGGTTTCTAGCTCACCAAAAACCTAACAATACTCACAATGTAACAAATATAAATTTATTCTCTATAATAGATGAGAACACAATTAAGCACAACTCAATGTTACAATCTCTCACAACCCTAATATACTATGTATACAAATACAATAAGCTCAAGTGGGTGTGTGTAACAATGAGATAAAATCAAATCAACTAAACTCAATATAAAACTAGCTTTAATAGAAATGATAATTGACAAATAACAAATGAAAGCTAGAGTAGAGTTTAGAAAACTTCTCAATGGAAGACAAGATGGAGAGATGGAGATTTGAAGCCCAAACAAGAAGATGATCTCCTCCACTTGTGAAAACTTCTTCATAAACCAAAACAAACACTAACACACTTAAACTCTTGTTTAAAACTCTTTAAACTTGTTTAAAACTCTTTAAACTTGTTTAAAACTCTTTAAACTTGTTTAAAACATTTCTTAAGTGCCCTTAGAAGTATGAGGGCATGGAGGGGCATGGAGTATATATAGGCTCATGAAACAAGCCCAAAAACCCAAGAAAACCAAGCAAAAAGACAAAATTACGGATATATATAAATCTGGAAAATATAGCCGTTAGCTACAGTAACCAACCTCCAGAGACATTTCCTGTCGACCGGTCCGGTCGACCGGAGTACTGTAGCAGTACGCAGCAATTTTGTAAAATCAATTTAAAATAGTAAATTAACTTCAAAAATTATGAAAGTTTGTAAGAATGTTCTAGACATGTAGAATAACATGTCAGAGAACGAATTTCTGAAAAACTTTTCCCAGTTGAGAGAAATAAATATTTGAACACAAATTTACAGTTTTTGAAAAACTGTTAACATATACGATTTTGTAAAATCAATTAGGTACAGTAAATAAACTCCAAAATTGTAAAATTTTGAGGGAAGTTTCTAAACATGTAGATAAACATGTCAAAGAAAGAATTTCTTGAATATCACTTCAATTTATGAAAACTCATCTGTTTTGTAAAACATGCACGAACATGCACGGATGAAAAACATGATTTTGTAAATTCCAAAACAAACATGTTAGAAAAAGAATTTCTCAATTTGCATTTATAATTTGTGAAAAACACTGTATTCTGCAAAAGCACTAAAAGACGTATATATGAAAAACATGTGATTGTTATTTTTGACTCAAAACAAGTTTTGAAAACTTATGGAATATTTATATGGACATAATAAAAGTTGTTTATGATGTAAATATAGTCCAAAACTTATTTTGCATAAAAACACTTATAGTTACGAAAATCACAAATATATATGTGTGTTTATGTTTGAGCTTATAGAATTAACACACATAATATAAACCTATACTAAATATACCCAAGCTTGATGAAGGTCTTCAATGAGCATGACTTGGTAAACTTTGCGGAAGAAGCTTGTAATTGGATCTTTAACTTGAATTAACGTTGCTTCACTCCATAAATCCGCCAAGAATCTTTAACTTGAATTAACGTTGCTTCCCTCCATAAATCCGCCAACCTCCATTTGATATGATCGTTAAGGCTCGATTCCATCCATCCTCAAACAACGTTGTTTGTCTACAATACATAGGAATGCACAAACACTAGACAAACAACATTAGTAGTAAATTGTTTGTTAAACATCATCAAAACAAGAAGGCCAACAATCTCCCCCTTTTTGATGATGACAAACAATTTACAAAAAGGATATATGCATGAAAGAAAATGAATATATAAATTACAATTCACATGCATATAAACAAGAAAGAATATACCCACAATATTTCTCCCCCTTTGACATCATCAACATCAAAAAGGGGACAAAGGAATAAGAGAGCGAAAGCTCCCCCTATCAATAAGCATAGGTGAGTACAAAGCAACTATAGGGAATAGCTCCCCCTATCAAAAAGCCATATGAAATATAAGCAATAAAAGATCATGGCAAACATGTGAGCAAGCATAAATAATATGCCAAAAATCACTCACATCCAAGAGATAATGAGAACACACAATGATATGTCACGATAAATATGTGTCTCAAAAATACAAGCCTAAAAACCATGTAAAAAAATTGATTTATGAAATCAAAAGAGAGAAAACATGAGAATCATGCAAAAAGAGTTTTCGAATGAAAACAAATCAACCAAATGAAATCATAAATCAACTATTTAAACCAAAAATGATGTTTGATCAACAAAAAAAAGTTTCTTTGTAAGACATGATCAAACCACTCATAGAATATATTATAAAGCACGAATAGATGATCCATTAGCACAAACACATAAATATCATCATATAAGTGAAATATAATGAATTCAAAGCAATAATTCAAAACAAAATCTTTAATAAAAGAATTTCAAGAGAGGCAACAATATATCAAGCTCTTAAGCTTGTTACAACCCATATAATCATTCTAGCATCCGGTAAACATGATTTGGGAATAAACATCCAATAAATCCGGAGGGTTATATAAATACAAACCTCTCATCAAAATCAAAACTAGGAATTATGAAAACAAAAGAATTTGACCAATAAAAAGAATTGTTTTCATAAAAGTTTAAAATACATTTTTCAAAACCAAGAAAAAGAAAAAATGATACAACATTTGAGTGCGACTTATTCAATATGAATGAAATCATAATAATGATATCGTGAATAAGATGGCATTCTGAAAGTATAACTTTAATCATTTGTTTAGTTTTCATCATATGATGTTTTCAGTTCAGCGAGTGCGTTATTTATGCAAACCTAAAAACAAAAAAGTGTTCAATAATTTATCATGTCTAGA
>NC_033801.1:83520537-83526440 GCF_001876935.1 Asparagus officinalis | reverse complement strand
ATGCTGATCTCGAAGTTCATTGTATCTGTCCTCCACACGAGACCAAAATGCATCTCGAGACTGGTTTCTACCGATAATAGGGTCTTAATATGTAAGGACCCTGATTTTTGATTTTTGATTTAAATAAATTTTTCTAGTATTTAAAATATTATATTATATTTTATTAATACTTTTCATAATTTCTGGAATTTTCTGAGTTTTCAAAATAAATAAATAATAAAATATATAGTCTTGTATTTTTAATTCTGCTAAATATTAATTTACGGTTTAGTGATTTTTATATATGATCATTTGGTGATTAAGATTATTAATGACCTTGTTATTATTGATGTAAACTTGAGTATAGTACAGCAGTATATATTAGGTGAGATTTTCGAATTTTCCCTCTCTTATTTTTCTCATTTGAATTATTTCCTAATCCCTCCCAAATCAATTTCTAAGCAACTCTGGGGGGTGTTTGTTTGCATGCAAGTGAAAGATGAAAGTGAGAAAGTTACTTTCATTTAACAATTAATGTGTTTGTTTTCATGTAAGTGGTTATGAAAGTGAGATGTAGGAAAGTTGCCACATAAGATTTAATGCAATTTTGACTTCCCCTAAAAAAGTGGTGAAGTCACATGAAAGTGACAAAAAGGTAACTAATTTAATTAAATAATTTTAATTATATTTTCTAATTAATCTTATTTTGCCACGTCATCTTCACATTGCACTTTCGATAATAATTTAATTTTTCAAACAAACACTGTATTTCACTTGCGTGCTGACATGGATGTAAAAGACATTTGCAAAAAAAAGTAACTTACATATTTTAAATTCACTTTCAGATTGCCAAACACCCCCTTAAACTCATTCCTTTTTAATTCCGAAACTTTCTCTCTCTCCGTATATTTTGTCAACCTTCCCCGTATCAAATCCTATCATATTTTATGCACAAAATCCTTGCTATGTCTCAAATCTCAAATTTTCCCCATAGGGCCTGTTCGTTTGCCTTAAAAAAATGGGAAATCAAAGAAATAGAAAACCATTTCTAAGAAAAATGGGTTTTTGAATTGTTTGGTTGGCTAAAAAAAAGGAAATCAAAGAAATGGAGATGAGATGAGATGAGTTGTCACATTATTATTGGATGATGTGAGTGATTTTTTAAGAAAACTAGTTTTGATGTTGTTTGGTTGGCGAAAAAAATAAGGAAATAAATTATAAGAAACTTATTTCCTGTAGTTTTGTTGTTTTTCTTTTGTTTGGTTCATTCTTAAAAATAAGAAATGAAATGAGATGAGATGAGTTGTCATTGTATTATTGGGTGATGTGAAGAAAGATTAAGAAAAGTGTTTTCACAACTTTTTGGGATGAAAACAAAGAAATGAAATGTTAATGAGATGATGTGAATTGTTATAATATTTTATTCGATGATGTGAGTGATTTGAAATGATGAAAAGAGATGAGTTGAGTGATGTTTGGATGAAAATAATATTTTATTAGATGTGATGGATGAGTTGTTAGATGAAAATAATATTTTATTAGATGTGGTGGATGAGTTGTTAGATGAAAATAATATTTTATTAGATGTGGTGGATGAGTGGTTAGATGAAAATAATATTGTATTAGATGATGTGGATGAGTTGTTGGATGAAAATAATATTTTATTGGATGTTGTGGGTGAGTTTTAGGGATGGAAATGGAAGAAATGGATTATTTTGAGATTTCCACCTTTTCCATTTCCATTTCTTGGTTTTTAGGAAATAAACGAACATGCCCATAATCAAATCTTTTCTCTCTCTCAATCACAACAAAACTTATCATACACGTACTCCCCTATCAAATATATACCTATAATGAGCATGTGAATGTGTAAGTGTACAAGATGAAGAAGCTACATGAGATGCACAAGGAGCATTAGAATTCTTATGTTTGTGTGCATCATAACAAAACTTAGCTAAATGACCTTGACGGCCGCAAATAGAACACTTATAAGTTTTGCTATACATGTGTGCATAATGAGTGGATGATTTTGACTTAGCACACATATTCATAAGCTTCTTATGGTTGTTAATGCATATTTTTAAAGTTGAATCTAAAGATGAAATACTATTTTTCATAAGATTCAAATCTTCATTTTTAGGCACATATGCATTTTTAGAAGTAGAACATAAATAGTTATTTATAAAAGAAGCTGTATCATTCTTTATGTTCTCTACTTCTAACATGGCATCAATCTTAGCATGAGATAGGCTAGCAATAGATGAAATCAAATTTCCATTTTCCAAATTTAATAAGTCATTGCTTTCTTTAAGCATAGTATTTTCATTTTCAATGACATCAAATTTGGACACTAGCTTCTCATGATCGGATTTTAAAACATCATGCTTGCTTTTTAAATCATTAAAATTATTTTGCAATTTGTTAAAGGCATGCAATAATTTTTCACTAGCACACGCAAGTTCATCACTAGATAAATCATTAGTTGTTTCGAACTTGCAAACCTCACTAGGGCTATCGCCTAGTGCTCGTGTGCATGAAGCTCCTTTAGAACTTGAAGCGGGATCCTCCAAAGCTTGTCGGATCGCCTCCAAGTCTCCTTGATGCGCTTCTATGAATTTCCATAATGTATAAGCGCTATCAAAAGAATCAAGCTTGTTAGACATAAATGAATCAAATGCATTTAATAAAAATTCTAACATAAGCTTGTTCATAATAAACATCTTTTTATCATGTTTGCTCCACTTGGATTTCTCCAACGTGGGCACAATATAAGCACAATCAATGATTTCCCATAAATCGATATTTTTAGATTGAACAAATATTTTGAATCTAAAACACCATTGAGCATAGGGGAAAGCATTGAATTTTGGAGCAATACTAGAATCATAGCCTAAACAAGATGCATCATTCATATCCATAATTTGTAAAAATATGCAAGCAAGATACAAATGAAATCTAAACAAGATTAGCACAAAAAGATAACTTGGATCTTTAACTCAAGGCGATTAGACCTTAAATCAAAGAGCACCAAGCTCTGATACCAATTGTTAGACCCTAGAGGGGGGGTGATTAGGGTCTTATGCTAATCTAATCCGATTTAAATGCCAATTAAAATTAATTAATAAGTTATCCTAGCAAGTATGAAATACAACAAGAATATAAGCTAGGATAAGCAATATGAACAATGAGATATATCTATATATATATATATATATATGCAAGGATATATAAACTAACACAAGATGATATATCCTACCAAAGAGATATACAATATGATATATGCAAGGATATGAAACTAACACAAGGGTAAACAAGAACATAAATATAAATGAACGCCAAAGCACACTCAAACACACTATATGATCACGGAGTTCGGACCTTCCGTCCTACGTCTCCGCTCCCCACTCCCGGGGAGAAATCCACTATCACAACCGGGTTTTCTACGCTCACCCGAATAACGTTTACACCTCACAGTGTCGGTTTTCAACGCTCACCGAACAACGTTCACTCCTCACACTCGGTTTTCTAGTTCACCGAAAACTTCACAACACACTCGGTTTCTAGCTCACCAAAAACCTAACAATACTCACATTGTAACAAATATAAATTTGTTCTCTATAATAGATGAGAACACAATTAAGTACAACTCAATGTTACAATCTCTCACAACCCTAATATACTATGTATGCAAATACAATAAGCTCAAGTGGGTGTGTGTAACAATGAGATAAAATCAAATCAACTAAACTCAATATAAAACTAGCTTTATTTAAAGAATGATAATCAAATAACTAAGCAAATGTAAAGCTAGATAGAGTTTAGAAAACTTCTCCAATAGATGACAAGATGGAGAGATGGAGATTGGAGCCCAAACAAGAAGATGATCTCCTCCACTTGTGAAAACTTCTTCATAAACCAAAACAAACACTAACACACTTAAACCCTTGTTTAAAACTCTTTAAACTTGTTTAAAACATTTCTTGAGTGCCCTTAGAAGTATGAGGGCATGGGGTATATATAGGCTCATGAAACAAGCCCAAAAACCCAAGAAAACCAAGCAAAAAGACAAAATAACGGATATATATAAATCTGGAAAATATAGCCATTAGCTACAGTAACCAACCTCCAGAGACATTTCCGGTCGACCGGTCCGGTCGACCGGAGTACTGTAGCAGTGCGCAGCTATTTTGTAAAATCAATTTAAAATAGTAAATTAACTCCAAAAATTATGAAATTTTGTAGTAATGTTCTAGGCATGTAGTATAACATGTCAAAGAAAGAATTGATGAAAAATATTTTCCCAGTTGATAGAAATAAATATTTGAACACAAATTTACAGTTTCTGAAAAACTGTTAACATATACGATTTTGTAAAATCAATTAGGCACAGTAAATAAACTCCAAAAATAGTAAAATTTTTAGGGAAGTTTCTAAACATGTAGATAAACATGTCAAAGAAAGAATTTCTTGAATATCACTTCCCATTTATGAAAACTCATCTGTTTTGTAAAATATGCACGAACATGCACGGATGGAAAACATGATTTTGTAAATTCCATTAAACATAACAAATCAATTCCAAACTTGATGAAACTTTGCGAAATGTTTGTAAACATGAAAACAAACATGTTAGAAAAAGAATTTCTCAATTTGCATTTATAATTTGTGAAAAAATACTGTATTCTGCAAAAGCACTAAAAGACGTATATATGAAAAACATGTGATTGTTATTTTTGACTCAAAACAAGTTTTGAAAACTTATGGAATATTTATATGGACATAATAAAAGTTGTTTATGATGTAAATATAGTCCAAAACTTATTTTGCATAAAAACACTTATAGTTACGAAAATCACAAATATATATGTGTGTGTATGTTTGAGCTTATAGAATTAACACACATAATATAAAC
Organism: Asparagus officinalis; assembly: GCF_001876935.1. Classification (NCBI taxonomy): domain Eukaryota; kingdom Viridiplantae; phylum Streptophyta; class Magnoliopsida; order Asparagales; family Asparagaceae; genus Asparagus; species Asparagus officinalis. The sequence goes on along the minus strand of NC_033801.1, from coordinate 83,521,549 downwards.
CTATACTAAATATACCCAAGCTTGATGAAGGTCTTCAATGAGCATGACTTGGTAAACTTTGCGGAAGAAGCTTGTAATTGGATCTTTAACTTGAATTAACGTTGCTTCACTCCATAAATCCGCCAACCTCCATTTGATATGATCGTTAAGGCTCGATTCCATCCATCCTCCAACAACGTTGTTTGTCTACAATACATAGGAATGCACAAACACTAGACAAACAACATTAGTAGTAAATTGTTTGTAAATCATCATCAAAACAAGAAGGCCAACACTATGTTCAGCACTCACGCCCAAGCTAATAGCCGTGTCAGCTTCAGCACTAACAGGCTCCTCACCCATGGCCTCACGCATCTGCTGCATGAAACCAGACCTCTCGGAGTGAGTAAAACCAGGAGAAGGAGGATCGTATGGAAGCTCACCTTCTTCAAGGCCTCTTGTGAATTTACAAAGAAGGATTAGTGTTTAGTGAGATCGAAGGCTAAACATGGAAAATCACATGAAGGGCAAAGTATTACCTCCTCCCCCAATAGGAATATCACCGAACGACTCCCCTTCAAGAGCCGGTAACTCCGTACATGACTTGTGAACCACCTTCTTTCACTTCGCAAGTCGAGCCTCCTTAGAAGCGACAGGTCTTTCATGTCTAAACTTGGTGCACAACTCGACCCTTGGGAGAACCTGAGCTAAAGATCGAGATCTCATCTAACGGAGGAGGTGAGGTTCTTCCTCTTCTTCTTCGCCAAAATAAGTAACTAAGACTTTCTCCCTCGGCTTCTTTGGACACTTTGGGCGCTTAGGGAAATCAGATGGGCAAGTCCGACGAGCGATCGTCGGGCTCATGAACCATCCTGAGGAGAAGAAGGAATCTGCCAGACCTATCTCGAGTTCTTCTTCATCGACACCAACTCCCATGCCTTTGCCCGTAGCTACATCTTCTTCAGGGTTTACACTTCATCGATGGGAAGTACCTCCTTTTCCTCCTCGACCACCTGTTTGCCCTTACCGGAAG
>NC_033801.1:83508684-83520524 GCF_001876935.1 Asparagus officinalis | reverse complement strand
AAGCGCAACCTCACGAATGATCCTAGTTTTGACTCGGACTTCTTCTTTAGCCTCTAGCTCTCAAATCTGCTTCATCTTGGTGGGTACATTGGCGGCAATGAGCCACCTACAGCAGAGGAATGTGAGCTCTAACTAGTATTCTGCAGCGGGAAGATTGAATATGGCGTCTATACAACCCGCCACACTCCAAAGCCACGCTCAGGCACCATCTATAAGATTACCCTGAGTCCTTAACTCTCAGTTCAGGTTCCCGACATACAGTTGGTCAGAACCAAATTGACGAGGGAACCGACATGGTAGATAAGGCTCTATTTAGTGGCGATTCTTCACTCTGAAGACAAGATACTTGGGCCGAATATTCATCAACCATCTGAAGTAGCCTACATCGAGGGAAGTGCAACCTATCCCCGGCCTCTCTTCATCAATCATAAACTCATCATACTGGCCGAAGAATTATGGGAAATATTTAAAGAACTCCTAGCACTCATGGATTTGGAGCTGCCACCTCACCTCAAAGAACTGCCGCGCTTCCCATTTACAATCTTCTAATAGATATGCCAGAGGAATGGAGGGATCCTCAACACTCGACGCTGGCATCAAGTTAGGGCGATGAAGGACGAGACACACCACCAGATAGGTATAGGGAAGTTTAACTTTGGCGGTAGGGATCTTGGCTGTCGGCTTTCTTCCCACCTGTGTGAATCCGGTGACCAATTGCCGAAGCCCGCAATATATGTCAGCAACCATTGTCAGAATTAAGGAGAGATCTTTCCTGTAAGAAAGCTGAATGACTGGAAGGACCTCTATCAGTAAAGAGTCAGAGAATTGGTACGACACGATACAATTCTTCAGCCAAATAGCGAGATATCCCGCCAGAAGAGTCATGGGCTGTATCTGCTTCTATGCATGCCACGGAAATGTCTGTGTTGGATATCATGTACCCAAGATATAGTTTTGATGATAACAATTTATTCACTATGTGTATTATTGTGTACTAACATATCAATGCAGATATCAACTTCAAATAAGCTCAAGATATGTGAACAAAAGTGCAAGATGAGCTCAAGGCAATATGAAGTAAAGAAGATGAAGTGGTTAAACATCACATTGTAAATTTTATATTTTCTTTACTTAGATTTATTGTACAAGCCTTGATCACTCATAATACATGCACAAATATAGTATTTAGAACACACTAACACATGCTTAGTGTGTGGTTAATAATAAAAATCCCCTATGTTATCCATTAGAGTTTATAGTTAAAGAATGAGTCTCAAAATAATTTATTTATATTATTTTCACCCCTTAATAGTTGACCGATAAGACTAGTAGTCGACTACGCTTTGGTCAAAAATATAAGTTTCTGTCAAATTACAGTATAGTCGACTAATAGTGATAGTAGTCGACTAGTAAAGACTTAGACAGAATTCTAGTTTTTATAAAATTACAGTGTAGTCGACTACTAGGAGTTATAGTCGACTACTAAGAGTCAATTCTGTATTCCAGACTTTCTATCTTTACGGAGTAGTCGACTAATAACCAAAGTAGTTGACTATTAAGAAATATGCTGACTTCACATAATCTGTTTGAACTTGGAGTAGTCGACTACTAAAGGTTATAGTCGACTACAGAGATAGTTTTTCTAACTGTTTGAAGTTTGAATTACTGACTGTTTATAGCCGTTTTAATCCATTTATTGGGTTTAAAAACTTGTCTTTTCAAGGGCTATAAATAAGTATTAAGTTTAGTAACTTCTAATCATCATTCCTATCCTTAAGCTTTAATATTTGTGCATTCTCAAGTGTTCTAAAATTCTAATTTTTGCCTAAGTGTTGAGAAAAAGTGATTTCTAAAATAGGCATTGATCTTTATTAAATATTCAAAGTGATTAGGCATTATTCAGAGATTAACAAAGTTCCTAAGCCATTGTTGCACTTCACTACACATTCAAGGCTTATAGGAATTGTGTTCTTGCTTCAACGAAAGTTCTCTCGGGTGTGAGAGGTGATCTCTTGGTGTAGAGATTGTGTGCAATTTGCATGGTCATGCAAATTGGTCAGGTTTGCTTTTAATCTTGTAATAGTTTTTCAAAATTATAGTGGAACTCTCAAGCGGGATTTGCTTGGGGACTGGATATACACTGCGGAGGTGGAACCAGTATATAAAATTGTGTTTGTGATTGTGATTTTCTATGATTGTTGCTATCTTTCTTGCAATTTATAATCTACTTTACAAAAAATTTAAAAGAATACTATTCACCCCCCCTCTGGTGTTTTAGTATGTATTAGATCAAATCCTACAGTCTGGAAATTAGTCCCCATTGGAAACTTACCCTCAGCAGCAGGAGTAGTATATGATTGGGCACTGATCTTCTCAATCAGTATGTTAATTACTGAGGGAGTCAGAGGTTCTAATTCACAAACCACTTCACCGGAGCCATCCTCCAGATGCTTAAACAAATAGTCGGCGAGTTGCTTCAAGCTCAGCTATGGGAACTTCTTCTTCGCCATGATACCGATGCCCACTAAATTCATCTGATAATGACACGTGAGATCCTATAACGTGTCATAGCTAGCAGGGGAGGCCATCTTCATCTGACTCAATTGACGACCGGAGGGAAAATATTCTTGATAAGGGATGTCGCCCATCGGCAGGCACGAAACCTTCGGCATCTCATGTAGAGCCAGCCCCAACTCTTCATGCTTGGTCAGGAAGGTATTAGTGTCCAAATTGTAAAGTTCCAGCGGTACAAGGAAATAATGCACATTGACTAGCAATCCATACATACTGGCGTCAATGGGCGTATATAATCCAATGGTATTCAGCTCCACACTCCAACGGCTAAGAACATAGCTCATCATACGAGCCCACCATCTATTGTCCGAGGAATGGACCCAGCCTAAACATCTGTGGCCCTTCATAGGCAGCTCTCATCCCAATCTCATGAGTCGATTCCTCACCGTGTTGGCAATGGTTGATAACTCATTCGGTAGCGTGATATTTTGGCCCAGCACACAGGGATGGAGTCCACAGACGTAATTTCTATCATTGGAACTTGGAGACTTTTGATGGGTAATGTACCCATAGTGAAATCGCTCCTGCTCTTCTGTAAGACACCAAGACATCTCCCGCTTCATGACCTGTGTCTTTAAGCGTGCGAGTGAATAATGGTGAGGGATCGGGGGAATATATAACAGACTCTCATCATCTTCATTTAACCACTTCTCATCCGCGAGAGTCAAAACAGTTGGATCTTTGACGAAATCACTACCTTGTAATTGGCAAGACAATTTCAACTATTGTACACACATGAGGGACAATGTACATTGTCGCATAAATAACGTGACAATATACCCCGCCCTACGGAGTGTGATACAGCGTGAAATCGCCCTTTTGCCTTGAGACGTATTTTGACCAAACAAAACACATCTTTTAAGCGTTGACCCCCACAAAGGAGGGTATTAGCTCTTCCCAAATGCCTCACAAAGGAGAGCAAATGAGGGTGCAATATTCAAAATATTAATGTTGAATTTACAGAAGTGATAAAAGCTTACCCCCGAATGTTAAAGCCTCTCTCTCAGCTGGCTGAGAGGCTGAATGACCTCTCAGAATGCGTGACCTCTTCAGCGACATTGTCGATCTGTAATGAAAGTTAGCGGTTCTGATAAAATTTAAAATACGAGGTACTAAATCAATTCAAAAAAACTCGTGAAAGAACCCTGTATTCAGTTATATCCAGAATTGGGGTACATAAATCCGAGATTAAAAGGGAAATTGTGAAATTTAGCCATAATTCTATAAAATAGGATTTTCTAGTTAAAATCCAATTAAACCTACAAAACACCCTGAACCAAATATCCCGAACTCAGTTCTCAACAAAGACTAATTGAAGCTTCGAACATCGTTGCAGGCCAACCTACAAATTTTAGGTTACGTTCAAAGCCAAGAGTGACATATTGGTTATCACCCAGAAGGTTTTCACACAAAATCAAGCTTTGGGTTTCTCAGCTCACAATTAAGTACATCAAGCCAAGCGCCTTATACACGAGACCAAAAGCCCCCAAAAGCAAGGAAACAAGCACGATTCTCATACGAAGTCCAACGATATCCTCGATCATCATCCAACAACCCAACCAAGGAATTTTGGGTTTCATTCAAAACCAAAAATGATATTTTGATTGTCATTCAAAAGGGTCCTCACACAAAGTCAAAAAAAGCTTTGAATCCAAGAACACAAAAAAATCAAAGTTAGCCGAAATTAAAATCATGAACTCGATTTTAGCCCTCGCCACACAACAAAATTTTTTTTCCAGCAACCCAAAAGTCACGGGTATACCCAAGACTGAGAATTTGCATGAAATTGAAGTGGAATAGAACTAAAGGGTTGAAGCATCCAAAATTAAGCATCAAAGTTTCAACCTTTTCTTTCGAATCCAAGAAGTTGATCTCAAACTAAGAAGGGGAAGACTCTGTTGTCATTCAAAAGCCTAAATCCAGAACCAAGTACTAAAGACAAAGAATTCAAATTGGAGCTATGGGGAGGCGCGGTTCTTACTTGGATTCAAGGAGGAATCAAGAAAAGAAGAAGACCCAAGTCAAGAAACTTGAACCCAATGAGAAACTTCAAGAAATTGGAGAACTCATGAGTTAAAACCAAATCAAATTGAAGAAGGTAATCAAGATTTGAGGGTCAGGAGTTCAGTTCTTACCAGGGAATGAAGAAGATCAAGGCAATAAGGGGAGGAACTTGGCAAGAGAGCTTGGAAACCCACGGGTGAGTGCTCTAACCCAATAAATCATCAAACCCAAGATCTTGAGGGAGAAGCTTAGTTGAAATTTGAGGATTTATAGAAGAGGTAAAAGGATTAGGGACTTTTGGAGGAGAAGGAAATCCTTTATGAAGAACTTGGAGGAGTTTGAGAAGAAGGAAGAAGAAAAAAATCGGGTATGTGGTATTTGAAAGAACTACTAGCCGACCCCTCTTCTTCTCTCTCTCTTGCGAGACACCTTTTGGTGTCTTGCATGCGAGACACATGCGGGCATCTCGCACGTGAGACACGTGAGGGCATCTCACATGCGAGACACGCGCGGGTGTCTCACACGCACGTGAGACACGTCTAAGTGTCTCGCACACGTGCGAGACACAAGAGTGCCTCGTGCCCAGGGAGGGTCCCGCAGGTGTTCTCGTGTGTATTTTCACCTGTTTTTAATGTATTCGAGGTACATATTCATACTCCACTGAGTATATGAGTATAAACTACATCTCCTTAAACCTCCAACGAGTATATAAGGTTAAACTAATTCTCGAAACTCCGATAAGTATACGAGTATAAACTGATTCTCCATGCTCTAACGCCTTAAGAGCTTAAACTGTGTAGACTCCAGTTAACACACGAGTATAAACTATATTCACACATTACAACAAAGGTTAATGTCAGTTAACGTGCCAACAAATTCGCCAAAATAAGGCTCAGGATGAAACTCCAAGTCAAAATTACCCCCGGGAGTTCAATTATGATTCAAATACAAGCTCCCAACGAGATAAGCAGTTCAATGTCGATTCAATGATGCAATCTAATTCAGGTATCAACGTACCAGTTTCAGTTTAAGATTTTGATAATGGTCAGACGATAAACGCAACACCGAAAGAATTTCTGACTATTCGATAAAATACTGAATAGACTGAAAGCTGAAGAAATCAAGAACTGTAGGCTAGATTTATCTTATCCAAAGTATTTCAGACTCCTTAATAATAAATATTAAGAAGGCTGGAAACTTTGGAGGGGGTATCTGTAGGCGTCAAAAATTACCTATAGGTTCCCGCACACAGCTCGAGATGAAAAGGAGACGATTAACATCATCATCTAAGTCAAAGAGGACCATCCGATGCCAAAAGGAAGCAAAGGAACACGCGAATCAATAAAATGAAGAAGTACAAAAACCAACAAAACGGCGAAATGAGACAGCCATAATGTGTCTCACTTGCGAGACACACTAATGTGTCTTGCAAGTGAGACACCAAAACAGTCAGCCTCCCGTTGATGCGTATTTCAATAGATTTTCATGATTCGTATGGTCTGGTGGCTTCCTAACTGCCTTGGGAGTATCCTTAAACGCGAAAAGTTGTTATTAACTAAAGATATGATCAAATCATGAGATCTTATCCACAAACACGGCGTCCGAAGCCTATAAATACCCCCCTCACACATTTGTGACGGGTAATCTGGAATTTTAGACTTCGAGGCAAGTTGTTGGCAGTTTGAGGGCAAAACCCACGAATTTCAGAGAAAGAGAGGTGAGATTTTGGCAAATTCTTGCGCATAAAGAGAGGATTTCGAGAGATCTGCAAGCTTATCACCCATTCTCTTGAGATCAAACCTTGTTTTGCATCTTGAGAAGAGTAGTAATCTTACTTTGTTGAGGTAATTAACTTCTGTTATAAGTTTCCTCCTCGATTGAAACAAAGAACATTGAGCCTTCTTTCAGATCAATCGGAATCTGTTATTCGGTGGTCCACAGATCAAATCGTCTCCGACATAGGCAAAGATCCCACGCAAGCAGCGACCGATAAACAGTCTATACGTGTGTTTCTAGGAGATCTCATTTGTTTGTTTTTATTTGTGTAAATAAGTCTTATAAAAAGATCACTTTTTGAATTAGTAATTCGATAAACAAGTTGTAATGAATTCCACAATGAAAAAAAATTTCCGACGCAAACAATCCTAAGCTCTAATAGCATTACAATAAGTCTACAACCCTACTTAAAATGACTTTAACCTTAGTTTCATCTCTATTAAAACTAATTTAACTTTACTAGCCCTACTTTTACTTCTAATAGCTCTAACTCCAACCACTTTTAGTCTAATTAATTAAACTAATCTACAAAAGTATTTTGACTAATAACCCTAATACACTAGTAGAAAATCACGTATTCTAGACGGAATATTCTAGACGGAATTTTTTCCATCTAGAATGTATTAAACTAGACGGAAATTTTTCGTCTAGAATATTCTGTCTAGAATAAAACATTCTAGACAAAAAATTTCATCTAGAATAGTATCCTAGATGGTTCCTTTATTTTTTATTTTTTAAAAATAACCAGGTATTCTAGATGGAAATTTTCGTCTAGAATAGTATCCTAGACAAAAAATTCCATCTAGAATACATAGACCAATTTTTTTTAAAAAATTCACCCAATAAACCTGCGAATGCCCTCCTTTCCCCCTAAAACGAATAATTCATCCCCAAATTTGTTTTCATTTCAAGAACCCCCTTCCTACTCCTCCCTCTCCCTCTCCCTCCTCAACCTCACCCCCTGCCCCTCTCTCCCCCTCTACTCCCTCTCTATCGATGGCCTCCACCACCTCTCCCTTCTCCACCTCTCCCGCCTCCTCTTATTGGGAAGTGACATCATCGTCGAAGGAGGAGATCGGGATCAGGGTCGGCCCTGAGGGTGTGCGAAAGGATCGACCGCACAGGGCCCCCGATTTCGGGGGGCCCTAAAATTCAGGCCAAGGTCCCGTGATGGTGAAGACGGTGGCGGGGACCGTCGTCGTCGTCATCAGCTCAAGCGTTTACAGCATGGTCAGGATCAAGTCCCGATCAGAGGAGATCGGTGGGGCCCTCATCCCCACGGTCCCACCGATCAGGTGCTCTTTAGCTAGCACATGCTCGAGGCCTCTCTCATGGGTAGCCCTCTTTCTTCTTGATTTGATCTGGGTTTTCTTTAGTTTGTTTTAATTTGTGGAAATTGGGATGAATTGAGTTGGTTGAGTAGTGGCATTGATGGGGTTTGATAAATTAGATGCTAACTTGGGAGTTGGGATTGTGGTTGAGTTTATTTTGGGCAGTCTTTGATGTTTGATGATTTGGATCTTGAGTTAGCTAGGCGTAATTAGCAAAATGTGAATTGTAATTAGAGCCTAATTCGAGGAGATCGGTGGTGCTCTCACCCCCACTGAACTATTGTGGGCAGTTTGGTTCATTGATTAAGACAAAATTAAAATTTTTTTCATGATTAAGACAGATAAAATTGTTTGAGGAGTGAAATTGATGATTCTAATAGCTTGATGCTTTTGAACTATGGTTGAGTTTATTGTAGGAAATTCATGCTTGAGGCCTTCCTAGTTGGTAATCTCTCTCATTCTCTTCTTGATTGATCCCACGATATTTTATCTTGGTTTATTGAATTCCTTGTTAATTTATTGTGATTTGGATAAAATAAATGTTTGAGGAGTGACATTGATGGGTTTAACTAATAGATGCTAAACGAGAACTATGATTGGGTTTATTGGAGATGATCCTTTGATGTTTCTATGATTGGACTGGGGTTGATACAGGGGAAGTTCTTGATGAAACAGAGTGCCATATTTCACATTTTATTTATAAAAAGAAAGAAAGAAAGAAAGAAAGAAAGGGGTTAATAATGATACATGTCTTTTGGGCTTGACATTTTGCTTTGATAAGTTGGGTTTCTCTTTTTCTGGAATGCTGGCATTAATTTTTTTACCTTTTATTGAAACTAATGTATAGATTGTTGCGATGTTGATGCGGTAATTTTTACCCTTTTTCATACTAATTAATACTCTGATCTTGGACTTAACATTGTCCAAGATCGGGAGGCCTGCGCCTGAGGCGAAGGGGATGATTGATACTCTGTCGTTGCTTAGGCAGAGATTTAAGAGGAGAGCTGGGGACATGAAGGTAATTAATTATTTATTATTTAATTTTTTGCAGTAGTTTGTGAAATTTTTAGAGGGTTATTTGCACTTCAATACCCCAAAGTTTCATCCTTTTTTTAACTTTGATACCCTGTGAAGTTCAATTTTGAGAACTTGATACCCCAAAGTGCAAAGAAGTTACTTTTTTTTGTTCAAGAATATCAACACATAGAAAAGTAAATGATAAAAAAAATTCCTTAATGTTTCCTTTTTTTTAACTACAGTATGGGGAGATTGAGGGACATTGTAAAGGTTTTGGGGTATCAAATTGTTAAACTTACGTCAATTGTCAAAATAGAACTTCAGCATATCAAAAATAAATTAATGGCTGAAATTTTGGGGTAGTGAGGTTGAAATAAGTTAACTTTTAGGATTGTTGATTGTGAGTTGCTAAAGTCAGATGCTTTCTGTGTAGATGGCTACTTTGGCTACTTATTTTGGACTTGGACAGCAAAGGCACATGTGACACTCTCTAGCTCTTCCTATATTTTGTGTTCCTTTTTAGAATGTTAGGTAAGATTTTTGATATGGAAATTGATTGTTTACAGGAGCTTAAATTTTAGTTCCTGCTTACGCTCAGAATGATGAGGAAGAAGGTGAATAAGGAGAAGAAGAGGGCCTGAGTAAATGTATAGGGAAGGAGTTGAAGAAGCTTCTACAGTGTCATAGTCATTGTAAAAAATTTATGTAAAAGTTTGTAAACAATTTATGTATCTCTCTACTATTTTGGTGAATATATTATTTAAATATAATAAAATTTGATATTAGAATATAATTAGATTATGTTGGATATGAATATAATTTATTATTCAATATTACGTACATGCACTCAAAGTAGATTCTGCAAAAAAACTACTGTAGCATAGCATCCTAGACGGAAATTCCGTCTAGGATGCTCAAATTCCGTCTAGGCTAGCTTATTTTTTTAAAAAATTTTTTAAAAAATTAAAAAACATCCTTCCGTCTAGGATGAGTATCCTAGACGGAAATTTCCGTCTAGAATACTCATCCTAGATGAAATTTTTTTCCGGCTAGGATGAAGTATTCTAGATGGAATTTCCATCTAGAATATTCCGTCTAGGATGTATTCTAGATGGTTTTGAATTCCGTCTAGAATATTCCTTCTAGGATGTATTCTAGACGGAATTTTCGTCTAGAATACTACATCATAGACGGAAACTTCCTAGACGCGTATTCTAGATGGAATTCCATCTAGAATACACATCCTAGACGGAATTTTGAGTATCCTAGACAGAATTTTCCGTCTAGGATACCTTATTTTTTACTTGTGATAATATACACCCCAAATCCATCTAGCATTTAAGTAAATATAATCTAAACGCTAATTTTACTTTTAGATTCTATTATTATTAATTGTCGTCAAAATTCATGTACTATTATTACTTACATCCCATTTGGAAATTTTATATATAACTAATTTGCGTTATATATCACGTTTATGAGAATTGAAATCTTTACCCCTAGTCTCTCGTTTAAAAATGTTGTATGTAAATTATACTCCTAACATAAGATACACATCTCTATTTAGGTATGAGATTAATTTTTCTATCTAAAGAGAATTGTATATCTTATGTCAAGAGTACAATTCACATACAATATTATTGGATCTAATCAGGAAGGAGTCTATCTTTGTGTACTTTGTGTATTTTTATTTTCTTGAAAATTTTGACAATGCGTACTCATGGTTCTCCAGTAAAATAAGCATATGTTTATGTGTTTTGATCTATTATCGATGCATATAATAATATCTGCACAGTGTACTTGGAGAACAACGGATAGGTGCTGCCAAAATTTTCAAGAAATAAAAAGCACAATGTATGCGAAGACAGATGTATGCACTATTATATTCCTAATGAGATAGGTCCATTTCCTATGATAGTCGGTACAGTGTCCAATTCAACATAAGCTTGCATTTGAATTTATTAATTATATATAATTTATGTCTTGACAACTTGCATCTAATCTTTATAATTTAAATTTTTGTAGATGGCATGAAGAAACTTTAACATTACCGTATACATTAAATTAATTCATTAATCATTAATTCAACAATATTTGAGAATTATTTTTCATATATTACAAATACCTAAACTTTTTGCGTGATATTTCACTAATTAAAAGTTATATAACATACAGATAGGGATAGTTCTAGATAAGTCATGGTTTGATATTTCTCGTATTCAGAGATAAAAGGATAGTCGATATAAAGGTGAAATTAATGCTTTCATATAGTACGCTTTGGTGGACCTGAGAAATTTAGATAGTGAGATGATATATTGCTCTTATTATTTGTGCAAAAAGAGCTGGTGAATAAAAGTGATTTAGCCACACATTTAGTATAAGGATTTTATGAAGAGTACAAATATTGGACGTTTCATGGGGAGAAAGATCTTGAAGAAATGGATCGAGAGGGCAGATACAAGTACATCCGATGATGGGAGGGTAGATGGTACACAGATAATGTTTATTGATATGTTACTTATACCTAATAGATGATACTAAAAATATTGAGGATACCGAAGTTGCAAAAAATGCTAAAGATGTGATCTGAAGAATTTTGCTCTGATGATGAATTAAGCTAAAATGCTAAATTTGTATGGGAGTTGCACCGAATTCACCAAATTATCATTTATGTTGTTACTTTTGCATGTGGAATAACAGATAAATATTTTGATATGTTGCTTAAATTATTACGGAAAGTAATTCCGGGAGGAGAAGAGAGCATACCAAAAAAATATTCTAAGGCAAAGAATATTGTTTCTACTCTAGGACTTGACTACAATAAGATCGATGCATGCCCTAATGATTGTATCCTCTACTATAAGGATAACAAAGACCTTCAAGAGTGTCTAACTTGTATTTTATCACGGGGAGTGCAACGCATAAACCATTCAATACAACGTCGAACAGAGACTGTGCTTAACCAAAAACAATTCTAGCAAAGATGCTCCGCCATTTTCCCTTGATACCTAGATTGCAGAGATAGTATATGAATAAAGACACTACTAGGAGTATGAGGTGGCACATGGAAGAATGCATAGATGACGGTAAAGTCAGACATCCGGCTGATGCAAAGGTATGGAAGCATATGGACCAGAC
>NC_033801.1:83472756-83508674 GCF_001876935.1 Asparagus officinalis | reverse complement strand
TCTAGTGACAGATTCAATCCATCTGGACTTATGAGCTCCGGTTGATCTACATGGTCTATCGAGCTAATGTCTTATAATTTGCCACATTGGTTTTGTATGAAACAACCGCATATGCTCCTTTCGTTACTGATATATTAAAAAAATGTAACGGGCAATGATATAAATATCTTTTTAGAGCCACTAGTTGATGAGCTAAAACTGCTCTGGCGGAGTGGGTCATGACATATGAATGCTTATGCAGAGAAGTCGTTCCGACTTAGTGCTATTGTGTTGTGGACAATTATTGATTTTTTAGTCTATGCTAATCTGTCTGGTTGTTCTACGAAGGGGACATATGTTTGTCTAGTTTGTGGTCCAAAATTCAAATGCCTTCATTTGCAATGTAGTCAAAAGTTTTGCTATTGGTTTAACAGGTGATGGTTGGATCAGAAGCACAGATACAGAACAAAAGGATGGAGTAAGTTCTTTGATAGGGCTGTTGAGAAGAGGATACTCCTTCATTAAATGGAGATCAGATTGTGCATTTGCTTGGGAGCTTACCAAAAGTCAGGTTTGGAAAAAAAAACATTATTCAAAAGAGGATTTACTTGGAGTAAGAAACTTACGTCCATTCAAAAGGATAGTGAAACAAAAGAGAACAGTATAAGGGGCGAATGACGAGAACGAAGTCGTAAACTAGTGATATAGTAACTGCAACTAAAATAGATCGAAGATTTGGTAAATTTAATGTTTTTCAATCTTATAAGTTTGCAAAAGCAATATTTGTTGGTTTTTGTCAAGTGTAGTCAAAAGCTAAGAAATAATGATTTACTCTTTATCACTCTTGAATGATTGACTTATAATTATCCACTTTAAAGTTACTAATGTAACATTTGACATCAATTTTTAGTGCCACGTGTTTTCTAAAAATCACAAACAACTTAATTGATATGTATATGTGAACACATGCACACACTTGCAACACACCCATGGCCAAAGACTTCGTCAAATTATACATACCTACACGTATGTCTTTTACAAATATGTATATGTGAACACATGCATGTACTTGTATACAATTATTGTCCTATCATGAGTTATTTGATATAGTAACTATTAACAGCATCATCTTATACATTAACTTTTCTCCTTGGGTTTTTAGGAAAAGAACCTTTCAAGAAGAAAGATTGTAAGGGAAGTGAGCTTAAAAAGAAATTAGCACCAGGTGGCTTTCGTGCCATTTTAAGGTGGGAAAGAAACCTGCTTCCTACCGGTGAAATGGCTAATCGGTTTACTTCATATAGCGGGTGTTTGACACGGAGGAGTGATTATGCAAACACATTTTTTAAACCTGAGAAGTTGCTCTTTCACTCTTTGGAACGTGTATATAGAGATTGTTGGGTAATCTAATTAAACTAACTACTTTTTCCCTTTTATTTTTTTTATTTTTATAGTCGATTCTTCTATTTATAGGTCAATGTGTAGAGATACTTCAAGGGAAGATAATCATGTGGCATGAGATTTTTTATTTGAGTATGATGGAAAGTTGAAGCATGTCCTTCGGTAATGGAGATACAAAATTAAAAAGAAATGCTTCATGACATTCGAAGAGGATTGGGAGAGGTTCTACAAGCAAGATAAGAGAATTAACAAAGAAGATCTTGCTGTACTTATGATATTGTGGAGCCAAGAAAAGACACAAGGTAAATCTTAATTTAGTTACATTATTCAAATTTATTAGTATATATTCATTAATAATATCATTGTACTTGTTGAAGGAAAAATGTAAAAAAATAAAGAAAACTGAGATGCAAAGGAGTACGATTATCATACTAAGATTACTTCATTTGCGCAGACTACAGATCAGTATTGTAGAATGACAGTATAATATTTTATATTTTTCTATTATCTATAAATACTTTTTATTCCATAGCTAACATTAATAAAGAAATATATAAATCTCAGAACTCCTCCTTTATCCCACTTCCTGAACTACATAAGAAGACTTATGCTACAGTAAAGAGGTATGATTCTTGAAAAAAAAAAGCAAAAGTTACAGTTGATTAATGAGATGTAGGCATTTTAATTTTATAAATAAGCGAATTCAAGTTATGATGTGTCATTAATATTATCTATATACGTGATGTTCGCGGTGAAAATTGTAGCTTTTATTGAAGTCATTGTGATCTCAAAATAACAACTTTTTGTGGTTACAAAAGATCCAGTCTTTTTTTAGATCCGGTTACAACGAAATCAAAGAAAAATAAAGAAAAATTACAACTTTCTCCTTGTGAACAGATAGCGAGCTCCTGTTTTGCGGTCGCTCGCTTTTGTGGGTTCTTTGCCAACGCCGGGGTTAATCCGTGGACCACCGCGCGATCTAGATCGGGTCGGATCTACACGATTTGACGGGTATTATTCCACGAAGGGAATAATAGCCGGGAGGGATTAGTTCACTAAGGAAATAATCGCTCGAATCTCGGGATCTAAGACCAAGATTAGATCCGGAGTGTGATCTCGTGTAGATCTAAGATCTGTTCTTCCCTTCTCTCGAACTCCTGCCTTTTGTGACGTGGATGCTCGCCGAGGATCAGATCTGGATCTGGAATGTCCAAGTTCTTCAAGTCTTCTCAGCAAACTGCTAAGCTCAGTCTTCAATCCGGCAGAGTTTCCGGACTCTCAAAAAGTCCAACCCTTGAAATGAACCACCCCCTCTCCTATTTATAGCCAAGCCGTCACTCGTGCCCCGTGTGCACGTGTGGCCAACACACAGATGGCGCCAACCTCAAGGTGTGCTTCGCTCATTGCCGAGCCACCCTAGGGTGGCTCGGCCTTGGCCGAACGCCACCCTAGGCGTGGACTCCGCAATTGCCGAGCCACCTCATGGTGGCTCGCCTTGCCGCGCACTGGGCCGGGTTTCACCCTTGCAGCTCGGTGGTTCCGGTTTTCCTGACCTCCGGTTTGTGGAGTGCTGCGTTCGCTGATCCGTTTTTTGTGGCGTTCCGTCCGGTGATTTGCGTTGATTCAGACTTGACTCGTTGAGCCTGATTTGGCCGAGTAAAGTCGGATTTTCCTGATTTCGGCAGTAAATCCACGTTCTGAGTTGCAGAGTCGAACCGATCTTTCATTTTGCGTCGTTACTTTCATCCGGAGCTCCACTCTTGTTTTGAATGATCTCGTTGATCTCCGCCGAACTGTTGGCTTGCACTTCCCATGCGCTCGAATTGCATGTATCTCGTTGGCTCGCGTGCGTTCGTCGCCTTGTCTTGGTTTCGTCGGTATCAGTGCCCGAGCTGTGCTAAGGCGCCTATATAAGCCAATTGTTACTATGCTACAGATACCCCCTCCAAAGTATTCACGTCTCTTTTCTTATAGAAGAGTCTGGATACTTTGGCATATGATTGTCGCGCAACCTTCAGTCTGGATGTAACGGGGACCTCTGCGAATGACTTCGTGTTATCTTGCATTCCTTCAAATTCTCCAGGCTATTTCGGTGGCTTTGTCGAATGTCCGCTAAGATGTTCCGGTACTGCATTTAGTCTTGACGTTGTCGGAATTTTAAACTTGAAGTCGATTCCTGATTTTGCTAATCTTTTAGCTGCACCAATCGCGATGCGTGCGAGTCTTTATCTTGGCAAGCGTTGTCCGGCTCGTGTTGTGCTAGTTATCCTTAAGAATAAAAACATTCTCCTAGGAACTTTCTCAACGAAAAATTAGGCGAACAGTTTATACTCATATACCCTTATTGGATTAATTTCTGTACCGCAACAATGAAGGTGACCGCGGTGCTACAATGACCCAAAAAAGGACAAGTAATTAGGCCCAAAAATCCTCGCGCTTTCCGATCAATATGGGAGGAGGAGTGATAATGATGGGCTTAATCGTCGGTCGATTTTGAACTCGTTTCGAGCACTCGGTTCAGCTTCAAATTTACGCTTTCGGTTCAAACCGGTCCGGTCCGGTCTCGGTTCGGTCTGGTTCACAAGCTGGTTCACCCTTTAAAAGGGTCCTTTTTTCTTTTTTCTTTTCCTCACGCTAGGGCCGCCCCCCCCCCCTTAGCCTCTTTTTTGAATTTAATCTTCCCTCGAGCATGGCCGTTTCTCATTTCCCAAAACTTGATATCCGTCTTAGATCTGGCATTCCCTATTGGGATTCTTTGACTGAGAAATCCTGAAAGCTTTCATTTTAGAATTTCTCTCAGGCCCGTGCCTCGAGCGCTGTGGTTCGAGCACTTTTCAAGATCTAATTTTTATTGATCTTCGAGCTTTCCCTCAGGTAATATCTTCCATAATTTTAGCATTTTTTTCATGCTCAAATTATTTATGGAAGCTTGTGGCTTGCAGTGCGAGGGTTAGGATTATGATTGCGCTCGAGCTTATCTTCAGGGGGTAGAATGTAATAAAAGAGGGAATTTTTTCTAGATCTGACCTCTTGATTTATTTTTGTAGGTCATTATGTCGCGAGTCTCGAGAGGTCGTTCCCTTAGCTGCTGGCATCGGCTCGACAGAGGCGTGCTTCCTTCATATGCTGCATGAGGCTATTTTTTGCATATTCAAAATTGTTACAAATTAGCCCTCTTTTTTTGAAATTTGCAAATTGGTCTTTTAACCAGCACGTTCGTTTCTCCTTGGTGAGCAATCGGGAAGAGCCCTTGAGATTCTCGCTTGCGTGAGGATCGACGTTTAAGATAGAAATTTTACAAATTAACCCTCTTTTTTCTGAAAATTTGGCCAATTGGTCCGCTTTTTAACCCCACGTTGTTCTCCGTTGGTGAGGCAATCGGAAGAGCGCATTGATTCGTCCTTGGTGAGGCATCGACGCTTTACACAGATAGGTCTTTGCTTGGTCAAAACCATATCGTACTCAAAATAAAGGGCGTTTTGAACGCTGCATTTGTGTTTTATAAGGCAGCGGATATATTGGTCGATATGCCCTTCTTATAAATGCACAATGTGACCAAATCGTCTCACCCTTTGATAAGCGTAATGACTCTATCATTACCGCTTTGTAAATGAGTTCAACTTCTTTTACTACCTGAAATTAAACAAAACACTAATTTGGCCTGTTTCAGTGGAGTTATCCTCCGCGAGCCTTTTTCCGCTCATGCGGTTAACGGACGTCGTGACGAGTATTATTCGACGCTCTGATGATTTTTCGCGCCATTCCCCGCTTGCTTCCCAGTTTGTTTTACGGCGGGCACAGTCGACAGAGGTTGCCCAAGTGTGCAAGGAAGGTGGACATTCCGACCGCGTTCGTCAGCTGATTACAGAATGCGGCCCCTCGTGCGGAAGCGAGCTAGTTCCCGTTCAGTCTCTCAGGAAAGACTGATTTCTTGTTGGGCGATTCTGTTCAGAGTATCCGATGCAGCATTTATTGACGCCCGAGGCAGTGGCTTCATAAGAACTGGCAATCGGCTTTTTTTTTCTGTTTTTTTTTTCTTCCTATTTACCGAAGATTCCTCGGCACTGTTCCTTGACTGAGCCTCAGGCGTCAGGCCTGTGAAACGGGAGATGTCGTGGTGCTTGACCAGAGGAGCATGAGAGCGTTCATCTGCGGCTACATTACTCGTCAGACAAGTTTCCTGGTTCGAGCAGGAATCATAGTTGTTGGACTGCGTCCTGGAGTGCTGACTAGATGCACCGCCCCGTAATGAGCTTCCTTGCCTCTGCTCACTTTTGGGAATCGCCTCGCTAACTTAAGGAACGGGAGATTGCCTACACCGCGCCACACAGATTCTAATGGTTGGGTCGCTTCTTTGGACAGGTTTTTGGTGGGCTCGTATGACGAAGTAGCGAGTCTTGAGCCGTGGAGCGGGAATTGCACGCTTGAGGTCTTTTGCAGGCCATATCGTGCCACCCATCCTGGTTTACACTGTTAGTGCGAGGCATTTCTTCTGGCCCTCATGGCCGAGCTTTATAATCCGGGATTCGAACACTTTTTCTGACTAGGCAAAAAAAACGAGAGTTTGGGCTTCGGGGCTCTTCATGAAGATGCATAAGATTTCTGGTTTGCCCATAGGGTCAGATGTTATCCAGGAGTATTTTCTCCACCCATGCACTCGAGTCCAACTGAAGGATCGCATGCCCGCGCTAGAGACCATTCATGGGGACCTCACTTGCTCACTCATCACATTGTTTTGGCGCATCTAAGCCCCTAGCGAATGAGGTACCAAATTAGAATGTGAGCCTGAAGCAGGGTTCGCATCATATTTGTTCCAGAATCATGGAGAGCCATCTGGCAAAACTATTTGTTGAACTGAGACACCGCTGACATCCTTCAAGGGTTAAAAGTGGAGCTTGCTGAACGAAGACTGACGCCCACTCCTATACCATAGCAGTCATGAGAGTGGCTTTCCTGCAGGGACTAAATTCCAAAGCATTCTTAATGCCATGCGACCGCACCGATTCGTCCGATGACTCTTCTTGCCGGCTACCATCGCTAATCTGGGTTAAAGAAATGCCCTGGTCCCCCGTATCAGTCCGGCTGACGGCTCTTGGCCACTGGAAGTGCTCTCCCTGCGGTTCAAACTTGGGCCTACCAGAAAGGAACTTTCAGCTTCCTTCCGGTGATGTGGCAACCTTCATCGAGGGCTTTTCGACAGATTTCCGGTGCTTTCACACGGAAGGGGAGTGACATCGCAGACTCAGATTTTCCCCACTACTAGGTGAGCTTCCGTATGTTTTATTTGATGGCTTGGTTCGTCCTTCATCATTCTGACATGATGTCGATACCGTAATGCCATCGGACACTCCTGTTCGCCGATTACTACAGCTGACGCTTAGCATGGCGAGTGGGAAGGACCGGGATTCTCTGATATCAGGAGCAGCTACAGGTCCACAAGTGCATGGAGCGTTCTCTACTTGTTTTTCCGCAGTTCTCCAGGCCGGTATGGCGAACTGTTCTGATTGATAGAGGAGAAGCCGAGGGAAAGTATCGCAGCCTATTTAGAATATCGGCCTGGCTTTAATTGGCTAGTGAACATCAGGCCGGCGCTACTTGACTTTGTCCGGGTGGGGGAATCAGTGTTTTATAGAACCGTACTACCTGAGTGAGCTTCAGATGTTTCACGAGTTCCGGGATGCAGGTGCCTCTTCATTCATTACTGCTGAGTTGGATACTCGCTTACAGTCATAGCGCAGTACTCAGATGGTTGCTGAGCTCGAGATTCAGGTGCAGTGGGGCCGAATAGATCGAGTTGAGGCTAACCTTGCTGGCTAACCTTGCTGCTAAGTCATCCTCACTTGATGAGCTTGATTCTTCCATCGCTTCTTGTGAGACCCAGATAGATCAGCTCCGACGAGAACTCCGTGAGAAGGAGGAGACTTTGAGTATTCTCGAGATGACAAAGCTGCAGGATCAGCAAACACACACTGCTTTATCTGACGAGCTGAAGTCCTTGAAGCAGCAGCTGGTCGAGACAGAGGAAGTTGCGGTGAAGACTTTAGCTGCCAATGAAGAGTCCATCAGAGCCGAGTTGCAGGATGAGCTTAGGCAAGCTTATGATGAGAAGCTGTCTAAGTTTAGTCAGCAGATCCTTAGCCATGGGCTTGATGTATGATTTTATTTGCTGAAAACTTTGACATTTGATTCTCTTAGTGAAACTGGTTTTTATCTTTATCTTTATTATGATTCCTCATTCCGTTTGAAATGATTGACCATAATACTCATAGGATTTTTGGCAAATCCTCAGCCTTCAACGGGTTTGATTAGCCTTTACCGACCACCGTTTGAGTCGGGCTAGCATACGGATTGTCGAAATCCGTTCCGCATGTAACGTTGTGCTAAGGGAGTAAACTCTCTTAGGCTTCGTGCTATGATGTCGAATACATAGACTTCGCCATTGTTACGGGAATAGGCTACCCGGCGACACGTGTTAGGTGTTGACTTTAGGATTTTTGGCTAACCCCCAGCCTTCAACGGGTTTGATTAGCCTTTACCGACTACCGTTTGAGTCGGGCTAGCATGCGGATTATCGGAATCCGTTCCGCATGTAACGTTGTGCTAAAGGAATGAAATCCCTTAGACTTGATGCTACGACTTCGAATACGTAGACTTCGCCATTGTTACGGGAATAGGCTACCCGGCAACACGTGTTAGGCGTTGACTTTATCCCTACTTAGGTTTCGGGATAAAATACCCCAGACTGGTATTCTGGTGTCTTTTTCTACGGCGAAAGACTAAACCGGCGACGTGTGTTAGGCGTCGGCATACCCTTTCTTAGGATTCAGGATGAAATTCCCCATGCGTGTAAGGCATGGATTTTGGTGTTATTAATAACAACCTGTCACAATGTCGAATATGTGAACGGGTGTTCTTTTTAAACGGTTAAGAACTGGTGTTCTTTTTAGCGGTTAAGAACTAACCGGCAGCGCAGGTTATGCGCAGACTTATCCTTACTTAGGTTTCAGGATAGAATACCCTAGAATCGAACTCTGGTGTCTTTTTGTACGGAAAAAGACTAAACCGGCAGCGCGTGTTAGGCGCAGACTTATCCCTGCTTAGGATTCGGGATAAACTTCCTAGGATGAATCCTAAATTGGAAAAGATCGGTGCGGGAAAGGTGCGGGAAAGGAAGAATTTTATATTCTATTTCCCGGTCTTCTTTTAGGGTGAAGGCGAACCCAACAGACAAGGAAGGAAGAATTTTATATTCTATTCCCTGATTCTGGAAAGGAAGAATTTTATATTCTATTTCCAGCGAAGAAGAAACTAGAAGTGGGGTGTCCACTCCGAGAATCTGGAAAATTTAGATAAACTTGCCTTTTATAGGATGGGTTATCTAAACTGAAAATGGGTTCTTCGTTTATCGAAGTGGAATTTCAACTTTGGCTATAACCATGGGAAGGCTTGACCAAAGAGAAAGAGAAGGGAGTTCTTTCGTTTATCGAAAGGGGACTCCGAAATGAAAATGGACCTCTTGTCTATGGAAAGAGTCAAGAGGGCCAGATGGATACTTTTGGTGGACTCACTGTCAATTGAAACTGATCAGTGAGGGATTTTGGTGGTGACAATGATTTTGGGTTATCCTCTAGAATATTAAGTGTAATATTCTTCGAGGAACTTCCCGGTAAATGAGTTATCCTGAATGTACTAGGGATAGTACTTTTTCAGGAACTTCCCATTTATTGGCATTAATTGCCTGGCGCCCTCTTGAGTAATTAGGCGATATGCGCCGTTTGAATAGACTGTGTCTATTACAAACGGTCCTTCCCATTTGGGTTCGAATTTACCTTTCTTCTTGGAAGTGAGGATTATTGGTCGGCGAGCAGCGAGGACCAGATCTCCTTCCTTGAAGCTTCTCTGTCGGACTCTTTTGTTAAAAACCCTAGACATCCTGGCCTGATAAAACTCGATGTGTTGTTGAGCCTCCAAACGCTTTTCATCCAGCCTCTCGAGCTCTTCGAGACGCTTCTGATGTTGTTCCTCCGTCGTCATCTCCGTTGCGAGGGCGATCCGAAGGGACGGAATCTGAATTTCCAGCGGTAGCACAGCTTCACATCCGTATACCAGCGAATACGGGGTAGCTCCCGTAGGCGTGCGTATGGTGGTGCGATAAGCCCAGAGTGCTTCACCGAGTTTATCGTCCCAGTCTCGTTTATTGGTCTTCACGAGCTTGGACAGGATCTTAATGATCGTCTTGTTAAACGCCTCCGCTAATCCATTCGCGACGAGACATCTTCGATCTTGAACTTGTCACAAAACCTGATGAAGGCGTTGCTTATGAACTGTGGACCGTTGTCATGAATGATCCGTCTTGGCACGCCGTGTCGGTATATGACATGATGCTTGATGAAATTGATGACGTTGTTCGTCTTCACTTCTTTAAGCGGAATCGCTTCAGCCCACTTTGAGAAATAGTCTGTGATTGCGAGGATGAATCGATCACCTTTGACTGAAGGGGGGAAAATGGGACCGACAATGTCCATACCCCATGTATCGAACGGCCATGACGTGGTTGATGTGTGCAACAGCTCTGGCGGTTGATGCATATAATTTGCATGTATTTGACATGCATGACACTCTCTGGCATATTCGATTGCGTCACGAACCATCGTTGGCCAGAAATACCCCATTCTTCTGATGCGATCATACAGTTTGGGACCAGGCTGATGCGCACCACATTCTCCTTCGTGCGCTTCCTTAAGAACTTCTTCTGCTTCCTTGTTTGAAAGGCATCGGAGTAATAAACCATCGTACCCTCTACGGTATAACGTATGGGTTTCGGCATTATAGAAGAATCTTGGTGCTCTTCGGCGGATTGATTCTCTTTCTTTTACATCCTCTGGCAAAATACCGTATTGGACGTAGTCGATGATAGGGAAGCTCCAATCTCGAGACTCAGACCCAATTTGAGTTGAATTCACCTCTTTGGCGCTCATATTTCTATCATCTTCCTGTTCAATCTCCATACTGTATATGGGTATGCAGAGTTGATGCATCCTCACTGTGACTAACAGCTCAGTTTCGGGAGGCTGCGCAAGTAATACCGCTAGTGCTGCCAGTGCATCCGTATAAGCGTTCTGGAGACGAGTGATATATTCAATGAAGAATTCTTCAAAAGATTCTGCCATTTTGATGGCCTCCTGGTGGTATGGGATCAGGTCCTGGTTCCTGACTTCATACTCTCCCCGGACTTGGTTGACTATCAATTGAGAATCCCCAAAAGCTTCGAGATATTCGACCCCCAGCTCCTTGGCGAAACTGAGTCCAATGAGAAGCGCATTGTACTCGGCTACGTTATTGGAGCACAGATTAGTCAGCGAATAAGCTCGAGGCATCACATGCTTTCCCGGGGAGATTAAGACAACTCCAACCCCATAGGAAACTGTAGAACCTCCCGGGGTTATCACCCTATTAACTGACCTTGAATCACCATCGAAATATAATTGCCACACTTGTTGGTGCGACGTAGTGTTAACCTCGTGGGTTTCGTCCGGCAAGTCATCATATACTTCTGCCGTATCCGTGGTCAGGTTTGCCGCCAGAAGATCACAAATCGCTTGTCCTTTGATTGACTTCTGCTGTTTGAAGTGCAAGTCGTATTGGGACAAGAGAAGAGCCCATTTCGCTAACCGCCAATTCATAGAGGCCGGTTGCGTCATAAACACCCGTACTGGATTAACATTGGAAATGACGTAAATCGTCTGTCCAACCAAGTAATGCCGCATCTTTTGCATCGCGAATACCAATGCGAGGCATTCTCTCTCAATCATCGGATATCGAGACTCGGCGCATATCAAGGTCCGACTTAGGTAATAAACTGCCTGTTCGTGACCGTTATCGTCGTCTTGCGCTAGTAAAGCACTTATCGAGTGGTTCATCGCCTTGATGTAAATCAAGAACGGTTTACCCGATTTCGGTGCAACGAGAACAGGAGGATTCGTCAGATACGTTTTGATATCTTCGAATGCTTTTTGGCAGACATCGTCCCAAATGAATGACACCCCTTTCTTGTTTAGCTTAGAAAATAGTTGGCACTTCCCAGAAAGGTTTGAGATGAACCGCCGGATGTAAGCTAAACGCCCTTGCAATCCTCTGAGCTCTCTTAGATTTCTAGGAGGTTGCAGTTCGTGTATCGCCTTCACTTTGTCAGGATCGATATGTATACCTTTAGTGGTGACGACGAATCCAAGGAGTTTTCCACTGGACATTCCAAGGAAGGATTTAGTAGGGTTCATCTTTAATTGATTGCTCCTCATGAGATCGAACATCGTCTTCAAGTCCTTGATGTGATCTTCTTTATTACGGCTTTTCACGACCAAATCATCGACGTAGCACTCGACTGTTTTCCTAAGATGTTCTTGGAAAATCTTAGTCATTGCTCGCTGATATGTGGCGCATGTGTTCTTTAGACCGAATGGCATCACCGTGTAACAAAATACACCAAGGGGCGTTCTGAACGCTGTATGCTTCTCGTCATCTGGGTGCATCTTGATTTGGTTATATCCTGAGAAACCATCCATAAAAGACATTCTCTCAAATCCGCATGTATTGTCAATAATAACATCCGTGATTGGGAGAGGAAAGTCGTCTTTTGGACATGCCGTATTCAGGTCCCTGAAGTCAATGCAAATCCTGATTTTACCGTTCTTCTTCATGACTGGAACGATATTGGCTAACCAATCTGGATGTTGCTCCTCTCGGATAAATCCTGATTCGATCAATTTCTTAACCTCTGCCTCAATGGCTTCCATAATCTGCGGACGAAACCGTCTTTGCTGTTGTTTGACAGGTTTGGCATCCGGCTTGATATCAAGGCGATGCATTGCTACATTGGGGTCGAGCCCTGGCATGTCTTCATAGTTCCACGATACTCCCTGATGAGAGCAATTAACTCCTCCTTCTCGTTTGGGGGAAGACTATCGCTGATGAATATCGGCTTTGGGTTGGCTTCGTCGCCCATGTTAACTTGGACTATTTTATCCTCAGTGGGGGGTTCTCTCTGTTCGAACCTGTCACCATACTGCATATTCAGATGATGGACCCACGGGTCTTCCCATGTTGGCATTTGATCATCGTCTTCCATTGTAGACGGATCAGTTGTAGCCATGTTTACCATTAGGGCTTTGAATACCTCCCCCAAACTTGTGTCGGAAGAATCAGAAGAGTATCCGTTCTTAGTTTTGTTAGCAATTTGATCGATGATCTGCCAAACACATTCATCATCGGATGAGGAAACATAGCCTAAGCCTCGCCCGTATTTATAATAATCCTCAGATTTTCCTTTTGGTATATATACCGCTTTGGCTGGATTACGAGGACCTCGATCGAAGTATAGACCTTCTCCGAGTGTGAAATCGTACCCCTGCTTCTCCATGAGCTTGCGCGCTTCTGGACTATACTTAGATAGATGTCGACCAGGTTTGTCATCATCTTCATCTTCACTTAGGAAATGATCTGGTAACGGAGAGCTTTTTCCTTTACCATAAATTACTTCTTTTGCACCTCCTACCTTGTTCGGGATGATCATGGTTGTTCCGAAAGAATGCTGGAGGCGTTCCTTTGTTACATAGGACGACCGAAGCGGCATATACAAGTCAGGATTATCATACAATTCTGTTATCACATCATCAAGAGACAGGGAGTACTCTAAATCATTATTCTTTTCATTATTGGCAAGTTGCCAGTTGCAACTGCCCTCTGACGTTTGATCATCGTCAAGGTTGATTACAAAGGGTACAATGTCGTTTAAAACATAACCTCCATTGTAATCAAATCCGGCCTCGGTATCAGCTTCTCCTCCGCTGTCCGTGCCTTGGGCCGATGATTCAGTATCGGATTCGTTACCATAAAGGAGAGAATCAGTGAAATAATTCTCATACCCTTTAAATGGTTGCTTATCCGCGACCACCGTTCTAACCCTATTATAAGTGTCGACATATTTCAAACACTGATGGAGAGTCGAGGGAATTATAACATTACTATGGATCCAAGGCCGACCCAATAGTAAGTTATATGAAGTTTCAGCATCAATCACATAACATGTGACTTCTGTCTTCAAATCTCCCATTTGACACTTTATCCGGATTTTACCTAAAGGCCTTGACCCGCTGGTATTGAACCCGTAGATAACAGTGCCTGTGGACGCCAACTTACTAACTGGAATACCGAGAAAATGCATCAAGCGAAGCGGCATAATACTCACAGCAGAACCCGGATCCACTTGGATTCGGTTGACTTTGCTGGAGCCGATGTACCCGATGAAGTATAGCGGTCGATCGTGGTTCGAATTCTTCGTCTGCATATCCTCTTTGGTGAAAGTAATACAGGGAAGGTTCTTAGTCGCTATATTGCACTGTTGACTCAGCGGTTCTGGCTGTTCAGGCACCGGCTTGATTTGAGTCAGAAACACCTCTGAATTGGCCAAAGCTTCTTGCAAGGCCTCCCTGGTTTCCTTGGACAACCGCAGCAACTCATACAGCGTTATCCGTGCTGGAATGTTGGCTAGTTGAGCCATTATATCGAAGACTTGAGGAGTCTTCGAGCTTTCCGGTTTGTCTTTTCCAATCGGGCGACTGAAACGAGACTGCTTCGGATTCTGAACCTCCTGGGGATTCTTCTCCTTCGGTTTATTCACTGGCTGTTGTCGAGCCTCTGCGCCCGGTGTAGGACTCGTAATCACCCCCATCTCCGTAAGAGTTTTGGCTGGTCCCTCCCATTTTGGTGATGCATTTTGGTTCAAACCACGCTGTGGGCACTGATCCAAAGCTGATTGAAACCGCGTTTGCTCCAACATTCTTGGACGGCTTCGGGGTTATGACGCCTACATCAATTAGCGCCTGGATCTTGTCCTTGAGGTGGTAGCACGACTTGGTTGGGTGATGGACCGCTCTATGGTATGCGCAATACTTCGGATCCGTCACTTTGTTAGCCCCTTCTTGATCCACAATCGTTGGCAACTGAATTTTGTTGTTCTCCAATATGTACTTAAAGATGCCGGGAACTTCGTCATCTTTGAAGGAGTACACTTTGGGAAATCTTGGCTCTGAAGACTTCTGCTTCTGAGGCCGTTGTTGCCATTGTGACTGCGATTGTTGTGGTGCTTGTTGCTGCTGCTGCTGTTGCTGTTGCTGAGGTTGCAATTGAAAGGTTTGATTAGCATCAACTACATTTGCATGTGCCTTTCCCCCGTGGGACGAAATTCTGTTGTGGAGCATTCGTCGTCTGTTGGCCTCTCTCTGCCTTCTTCCTTCTTAGGAATTGCTCGGCTTGCTCTCCTCGGACCTTCAGATCCTTCCATGTCTTGGACGGTGCTGTCCCCATTGCTTCCAACACGTCCAGTGCGAGGTTGTTGTGGCACGTCTGGAGGATGAATTCCTCGGTGATCGGGTCCCGACAGTTCATCGCCTTGTTCCGGAACCTCTTGACGAAGGTGTCCACCAATTCTCCGTCTTTCTGCTTCTCGTCCAGCAACGATCCGATGGATATCTCTGTGTCGTCATCAAAAAAGTTGGCGAGGAACTTGGTCTCCATGTCGTCCCAGGTGTTCACACTGCCTGGCTTGAGGCGGCGATACCAATCGAAGGCGGCTCCGCGAAGAGTGCTAACGAATGACCGCACCATCAGAGGCTCATTGCCGGAGATAACCCCCAGGTGCGATTTGAAATAAATCAAATGTTGAGTGGGGGAACCCATCCCATTAAACGGCATGAAGTTAATTAAGTTGAACTTCGCCGGATATGGGATTGATTCCCACTCTCTTGGGTATGGGCAAGGAATGCCTGTTTTCTTCATCTCTTGAGCAGAAATCAATGTATTGATTTTGCTCTCGAGATTTTTAATTTTCAGATTTTCATCTGTGTTTTCTCTAGCATTCTCGTTACCACCCCCTGCATTGACGGGAGGATTATTGGTATTACGAGCTTCATTCGTATCCTCGTCTTCCAGATTAACCGGGTTACGACGACTTGGCTCGCCTTGCTGGTTCGTCAATGCTTGGATTTGCTGGTCATGCATTTCTCTCATGTTTTGCATGGCCATCTGCATTTCGAACCTGAAGGTTTCCTGTTGCTTAGCTAAGGCGTCTTCAAGCATTTTGGCCACTTGCTCCGCACTTATCATAAATGCCTCGCGGGGTTGTCCCTCGCTGGATACTGTATTGTTTGATGCGGCTGCGGAGCCGGCATCAGATTCTTCATCTTCTGAAGGGAGCCTTGTCCGAACCCTACCATAGGTTGCTCGCTTGATAGTTCCGAACTGCAGACGGGTTCTAGGCCATGATGCTTTCAGAATCGATTCGAGATTGTCTCGCGCCGACGTCCCTCTGCTGGTCATGTTGGTGGTGACCCTCGGAAATTCTCCGTCTTCAATCACCCTTCTTCTTCGTTGAAAACGCCTAGGCCTGGGTTTTGGCGTCTCCGCACCGAGTCTTTCAAAAACTGAAACTCTTTCGGGGACCGCCTTAATGCAATTGCATTCCGACAATACCGCCCGAATGAGTTTAGAACAGGGACATTGAATTTCCCGTTCTCGGGGACTCCTCTTCCTGGTTCTATTCGTACCCCCAGCACGATAGTACAACTCGTCATTTTGACAGTCAGAGTAACCTATCGTGTGCGGGCACGCCTTCTCAGGTACAACACAATCATTATCAGATGATAATGTTTCCATCTGAGGTTGACTTGCCTTCTTTGGGCTTTCAAAGGTTACCCGCCTCAAAACATGCCTTTTTGGGCGTGAATTTTCGGCGTGATCTTGGACTTCAATGCGCAAATTGGTGCGCGCAGCTGCCTTGAGGTCTTTGTCATGCTGGAGGTGATGGCGACCCCCAGTATGTTGAGTCGTTCTGGGCTTCTTCATCGGGCCCAAACGCTCGTGAATTGGAGCTTTGCCTCTCACGTCAGGAATTGGACCGAGGCGCTCCAAAATTGGTTTCTTCTTGCGGGATGACTCTGCATGATCTCCCGGAGAAGTTATTGGGATTGACGGCGACTTTGGTTGACTCGCCGGAGTTTGACCTTCCTTAGAAGGCTGCACTGGTTGCTTTTTGGCCTGAGTCGCCACTTCAGACTTAGGCTTCCAGACTTGTCGTGTTGGTGGTGGCTTCTTCTCCACCTCCTTTTGCAGCTTTCTACGGGCTTCCTGAGCTTGAGCCCGTGCCTGCGCTGACATCGCGCGGCGCTTGCGAATGCGCTCCTCGAGTGTCGAACGGTTCCGTTTGACGCGGACCCATTCTTTCTTTGGCGGCTTGGAAGAGTCGCCATTCATTGGTGGTTGAGGCTGTTTGCCTCTTCTGTTCTTCAACTCCGCGTGGTAGCGGAATCCGTCCGTAGACTCCATCGCCTTAGCGAATTGCCGCGCAAGGCGTTGACGACGCCTCTGGCGGGCTCTCTTTGAGAGAGTCACAACGCCCTGAACAGTAGAGGCGTTGGCGGGAGTTGGGTTGACCTGATTGGAGGTCGGTGGAACTTCATTTGACGCAACTTCGGCGTCAGTTGGGTTGAGAGCTTCGTGGGCTTCCCGAGCAGCTTCTTAATTTAGTTACATTATTCAAATTTATTAGTATATATTCATTAATAATATCATTGTACTTGTTGAAGGAAAAATGTAAAAAAATAAAGAAAACTGAGATGCAAAGGAGTACGATTATCATACTAAGATTACTTCATTTGCGCAGACTACAGATCAGTATTGTAGAATGACAGTATAATATTTTATATTTTTCTATTATCTATAAATACTTTTTATTCCATAGCTAACATTAATAAAGAAATATATAAATCTCAGAACTCCTCCTTTATCCCACTTCCTGAACTACTTTTCTCCTGGAGGAGAACTTCTTGGACTTGCGGGGGGAGGTAGATCCGGACGAGGACACGTACTCCTCGAACTTGGCTTGGTCGAACTCATACTCGACCTCCTCCACGACCGGGATTGAGATCCGCGGATCTCGTTGGCGAGACCGTTGGCTCCCAGTGTGGTCGCCAGATTGTTCGCGTGGAAAACTGTTTTCTTTTTCATTGATATGATTGTCATCTTGGATTACAAAGATCCGGTCTTTTATAGATCCGGTTACAACTAAATCAAAAATAAAATAAAAAAATTACAACTTTCTCCTTGTGAACAGATCGCGAGCTCCTGTTTTGCGGTCGCTCGCTTTTGTGGGTTCTTTGCCAACGCCGGGGTTAATCCGTGGACCACCGCGCGATCTAGATCCGGTCGGATCTACACGATTTGACGGGTATTATTCAACGAAAGGAATAATAGCCGGGAGGGATTAGTTCACTAAGGAAATAATCGCTCGAATCTCGGGATCTAAGACCAAGCTTAGATCCGGAGTGTGATCTCGTGTAGATCTCAGATCTGTTCTTCCTCTCTCTCGAACTCCTGCCTTTTGTGACATGGATGCTCGCCGAGGATCAGATCTGGATGTCCAAGTCTTCAAGTCTTCAAAACTCTAAGCTCAGTCTTCCAGTGTCGGCCACCTCTGGGTGGCCGGCACTGGGCCGAGCCACCTCAGGGTGGCTCGGCTTGGGCCGAGCCACCTTGAGGTGGCTCGGTTTTGGCCGAGCCCCTCCGGGTGTTTGGGTTTTTTGTCGTTTTGTGCTGTATCCGTTTTCCGGTTCCGTCCGTGATTTGGTTGATTCAGACTTGACTCGTTGACCTGATTTGGCAGTAAGTCGGATTCCTGATTTGGCAGTAAATCCACTTCTGAGTTCGAGTCCGAAACCGATCTTGATTTGGTCGTTATTCATCTGAGTCCGCTCTTGTTTGAATGACTCGTTGATTCCCCGAACTGTTGGCTTGATTCCACGCTCGAATGGATGTATCCCGTTGCTTGCGTGCGGTTCGTCGCCTCGTTGGTTCGTCGGTTCGTGCCGAGCTGTGCTAAAGGACCTATAAGCAATTTTATATGCCTACACGTGATAATTTAAATTTTATTTTGAACTTATATGTTTTTTAGGAAGCATTGGATAATACATATGCAGAGATTATTTCACAGAGTCAAAAACCACTTAGTGTGGAAGAGAATTACAAGGTGTCTCATTTAGATTATGGACTTCTCAAGAAGGGAAGGACGAGGTGGTTGGGAGTAGGAACTTAGAGGGTGTACACATTTTTTCAGTCGTCGATATCGACGACGCCTTCTAGTATGCCCTTGATGTTAATGTCATACATGTCGCAAGAGGATTGCACACACAAGGCGATAAAGCTTGTTTCATCGACGATGAGACATTTGGATGGTCAGATTTCTGAGGAGGGATGGGAGGATGTTATGGAGGAGTGCATGAAAGTGGTCCGCCCTACTGCATCATACGGAATGGTTTCCACACACATCATGAAATGTTGTAAATGTAAGATTCCTACTCGGCTGCAAATGTCACTCATGGAATTTATCGTCTCTCAAAAGGCATTTACCGATGGTGGCCAAACTAGCGGACAGGCTAGTGGACAGGTATATGCTTATTTTGGTTTGTCCATTTTAGTTCATTGTTTGAAAATTTTATACCGTGGGTCATTGTGATTTAATTTACAATTCATATTGATTGTAACAATAACTTGTTGCGCGCAGCGGAAATTTCGGCAGCACTACGGCAGCATAACAAGAGAGTCAGGTCGCAATAAGAATTCATGTCTCACCAAAGAAACAAGAATCTGAAGCAAAATATCTCAACCAAGTGAGATATCAGCTCTTCTTCTCATCAGTTTTAGGACTGACCTGTCGAGAAAACCTAAAAGCTATTACAAATCACAAAAATAGCGATACAACCAATTTTACGTGGTTCGGCAAATTGCCTACGTCCACGGGGCAAGGAGTGGGGAGATCTACTATTAGAGGGAGAGAATACAACTAGGGTTTACAATCACTCACAACCTAAATCCTCAAACAAACTCTCAAATCCCTCACAATATCTCTCTACAAAAGGATGCACAAAACCCTTAAAAAAATGACTGCTCAAAAAATCACTTTTTATTCAAAAAGGACGGTTGCGTTTTTTTTTCTTTCTCCCAAGCGACTGCGTTTCACCCCTCTCACACCGCAAACCTAGGGCAAAATAATATGGCTATTTATAGCCTGATGAAAATATTCGTGGGCCAGCGGTTAAAATCAAAATGCGCCCGGGGGCCAGCGGTTAAAATCAAAACGCGCCCGGCTTCTTCTCTTCACACGGAACCGCGTCATGTGGTTCTGTGCGTTCACGTGGGTCTGACCCACCTCCCACTAACGCGTTCGTTCACAATTTTCCACATCGGTGAAGTTTCTTCCAAAACTGAGCCGACACCAAAGCAACGAAATATCCCACTTGTTGTGTCCAGTAC
Source organism: Asparagus officinalis (assembly GCF_001876935.1). NCBI lineage: Eukaryota > Viridiplantae > Streptophyta > Magnoliopsida > Asparagales > Asparagaceae > Asparagus > Asparagus officinalis. The sequence continues at coordinate 83,488,934 of NC_033801.1, read as the reverse complement.
GAACTCAATCCACAACAAGTCGAGAACCCGAATAAGAGTTCAAAATATCTCACCCCCATCAAATACAATACCGGCTGCATCATAAAGACTGCCTACGTATCCTCTTGCCCAAGGAATCAAGCCTTACGTAGTTCACCCAAATGGCCGTCAACGGCCTCAACAATTACGAATATGCAACAAGTTTCAACAATGATCAAACTTGTTGCTCGGAACCATCTTAGTGAGCATATCTGCCAGATTATCCTTCGTGTGAACTTTCATAATTTCCACATCACCATCTTCAAGAACATCCCGAACGAAGTGATAACGAACGTCAATGTGCTTCGTTTTCGCATGAAAACCCTGATTCTTCGCCAAATAGATAGCACTCATGCTATCACAATGAATAGTGACGGACCTCTGTGATATACCAAGTTCCTCCAAAAGTCCTCGAAGCCAAATAGCCTCCTTCACAGCCTCCGTAACTGCCATATACTCTGCCTCCGTCATAGACAAAGCCACCATAGACTGTAAGGTGCATCTCCAACACACCGGCGCACGGGTCAAAGTAAACACATACCCCATCGTGGACCAGCGCTTATCCAAATTCCCGGCATAATCTGAATTAACATAGCCAATGCACAACTATCACCTGTAGTGTCCCACTCATAAACCAAACCAACATTGAGCATACCTCGAATGTATCTCAAAATCCATCTCATGGCATCCCAATGACCCACTCCTGGATCATGCATGTATATCAAAACCATGCTCACCGCCTGTGACAAATCTGACCTCGTACATACCATTGCGTACATCAAGCTCCCAACCACGCTCGCATATGGAGTCTTCGACATCAACTCACGATCTTCAACTGACTTCGGTGAAAGACCAGCTGAAAGTTTCAAATGGGCTCCCAATGGTACACTAACTGGCTTCGTATCCATGCTAACATAGAACCGCTATAGAACCTTCTTCAAATAAGCCACCTGTGTCAAACAAATTTTTCCCTTCTTCTTGTCTCTACCAATCTCCATCTATAGAATACGCTTTGCCTCGCCTAAGTCCTTCATCTCAAACTCATTTGAAAGCTGAACTTTCAACTCATCTATAACCGACCTGGAAATAGAGGCAACCAACATATCATCGACATAGAGCAACAAATAAATGTACGCACCTCCTTTCAATTTACGAAAATATACGCAAAGATCAAACTAGCTCCGAGTGTACGAATGACTAATCATAAAACCATCGAATCGCCTATACCACTGTCGAGGAGACTGTTTCAAACCGTATAATGATTTCTTCAATCTGCAAACTAATTTTTCTTCCCTGTAGCTTAGAATCCCAATGGCTGAGTCATATATATTTCTTCATCAAGATCACCATGAAGAAATACCGTCTTCACATCCAACTGATCTAACTCCAAACCATATTGTGCCACCAAAGCTAGCAAAATCCGAATCGAAGAGTGCTTCACCACCGGAGAGAAAACCTCATTATAGTCAATACCTTCCTCCTATGCATAGCCCGTTGCAACCAACCTAGCTTTGAACCTCAATGGAGTGCCCTCAATGGCTTCCTTCTTCGTGTATACCCACTTATAACCAATTGCCTTCCGCTATTTTGGAAGCTCAACAAGCTCCCATGTATCGTTCTTATGAAGAGATTCCATCTCCTCCTGCATAGCCACCTGCCACGAATCAGCCTCCAAACTCTGCTCGGCCTCTCTGAATGTAGTAGGTACCAACTCATCGATACTCTCTGTTGGCCTTCTTGTTTTGATGATGTTTAACAAACAATTTACCACTAATATTGTTTGTCTAGTATTTTTGTTTTCTTATTTATTATAGACAAACAACGTAGTTGGAGGATGGATGGAATCGAGCCTTAACGATCATATCAAGTGGAGGAGATCATCTTCTTGTTTGGGCTTCAATCTCCATCTCTCCATCTTATTATTCAGAGAAGAATCTCTAAACTCATTTCTAGCTATTTATTATTTTGTTTATAATTTCTATATGCTAGATTTTAATTGAGTTTAGTTTTGATTTTGATTTCACTCATTGTTTACACACACCCACTTGAGCTTATTGTATTTGCATTCATAATATATTTGGGGTTGTGAGAGATTGTAACATTGAGTTGTGCTACATTAAGTTCTCATCTATTGTAGAGAACAAATCATTTGTTATATTATGAGATTGTAAAGTTTTCGGTTAGCTAGAAAACCGAGTGTGAGTGGAGATCTCCTCAAGGTGAGGAGCGGAGATGTAGGTCGTGGGGACTGAACTCCGTGACTGAAATTGTGAGGTGTAAACATTATTCGGGTGAGCGTAGAAAACCCGGTTGTGATAGTGGATTTCTCCTCGGGAGTTGGGAGCGGAGACGTAGGACGGAAGGTCCGAACTCCGTGATCATTTGATTGTGTTTGAGTGTGCTTTGGCGTTTATTTATATTTATGCTCACTGCTCATATCGTCATTGTCTCATTATTTATATGATCCACTATCTAGCTTATATTGTTTACCCCTTTGTGTTAGTTTCATATCCTTGCATATATCTTGTTGTATATATCCTTGCATATATATTTCATCATATAGGATATATCTCATTGTTCATATTACTTATCCTAGCTCATATATCTTGTGGTATTTCATACTTGCTAGGATAACTTGCTAATTAATTTTAATTAGCATATAATCAGATTAGATTAGCATAAGTCCCTAATCACCCTCCCTCTAGGGTCTAACAATTGGTATCAGAGCTTGGTGCTCTTTGATTTAAGGTCTAATCGCCTTGAGTTAAAGATCCAAGTTATTTTTTTGTGCTAATCTTATTTTGATTGCATTTGTATCTTGCTTGCATATTTTTTACAAATTATGGATATGAATGATGCATCTTGTTTAGGCTATGATTCTAGTATTGCTCCTAAATTTAATGTTTTCCCTTATGCTCAATAGTGTTTTAGATTCAAAATATTTGTTCAATCTAAAAATATTGATTTATGGGAAGTCATTGATTGTGCTTATATTGTGCCCACGTTGGAGAAATCTAAGTGGAGCAAACATGATAAAAAGATGTTTATTATGAACAAGCTTATGTTAGAATTTTTATAAAATGCATTTAATTCATTATTGTCTAACAAGCTTGATTCTTTTGATAGCGCTTATACATTGTGAAAATTCATAGGAGGCTATCCGACAAGCTTTGGAGGATCCGGCTTTAAGTTCATATGGAGCATCATGCACACGGCCACTAGGCGATAGCCCTAGTGAGGTTTGCGAGTTCGAAACCATTAATGATTTACCTAATGATGAACTTGCTTGTGCAGTGAAAGATTATTTCATGCCTTTAACAAATTGCAAAATGATTTTATTGATTTAAAAAGCAAGAATGAAGATTTAAAATCCGATCATGAGAAGTTAGCTTCCAAATTTAATATTATTTCTCAAGAAAGTATTTCTCTTCAAGAAAACAATGATATGTTAAATTTAGAAAATAAAAATTTAAAATTGGATATTGCTAACTTGACTCATGATAAAAATAATGCCAACTTAGAAGTACAAAATGATATTGCTTCCTTTATAAATGACTATTTATGTTCTACTTCTAAAAATGCATATGTGCCTAAAAATGAAGATTTGAATCTTATGAATAAAAGCATTTCATCTTTAGATTTAACTTTGAAAACATGCATTAATAATCATAAGAGGCTTATGGATATGTGTGCCAAGTCTAAGTCATCATCTACTCATCATGCACACATATATAGCAAAATTTACAAATGCTCTATTTACGGCCGAAAAGGTCATTTATCTAAATTTTGCTATGATGCACACAAACATAAGAATTCTAATGCTCCTTGTGCATCTCATGTAGCTTCTTCATCTTGTACACTTACACATTCACATGCTCATTCTCAAGAAGTTCATCATAAGCATGCTAGTGTGTTCAAGTGTGATCATTGTGATCGTTTTGGTCATTTGGCCAAATATTGTTTTGATTTGAAAAGAAAATCTCATTTGACAAATGTTTCCAATAGACCACATGTTTTTAAATCTGATGTTTGTGGTAGATATGACCACTTAGGAAAGTTTTATTTTGATAATGTTTCACATTTGTAAAATAATCTTAAATGATCATCTATGTTTGCAAATGTTTCCCGTGCACGAGCTAATGGTCCACAAAAACAAATGGATCTCTTTCATTGCACAAATTGCAATCGGAATGGTCATTTGAGTGAATATTGCTTTGACCGTTCTAGTGCACCATATGCGCCTAAACGGGTTTCATAACCCTAGGGCTTTGAGCTTAAATGATAGGGGTCATGTCCCTAAACATTTTGGTACCAAGATTACTTGGGTACCAAAACAAATTTGATTTTAAACCAAGAATTTTAGTGTTTTTTATTTTTCTTTATCTTGGTTTTGAAAATTATGCTTTGAAATCTTTTTATATGAAAACAATTTTTAATTGATCAAATCTTTTGTTTTCATGATTATTAGTTTTTGATTTTGATGAGAGGTTTGTGTTCATATAACCCTCCGGATTTATTGGGTGTTTATTCTCAAATCTTATTTACCGGATGCTAAAATGTTCATATGGGTTGATACTAGCTCAAGAGCTAGATATAGTTGCCTCTCTTGATTTTTAAAAATCAATGATGGTTTGGTTTTATGTGATTGTGGTTGATTTATGATTTTATTTGGTTGATTTGTTTTTATTCGAAAACTCTTTTTGCATGATTCTCATGTTATTCTCTCATTTGTTTTCATAAATCTATTTTTACATTTTTGAGACACTATTTTTCATATTGACATATTTATATGTGTTCTCATTGTCTTCTTGTATGTGAGTTGTGTTAGCATGCTTCTTGCTTGCTCACATATGTATGCCTTAGCATTCATTGCATATATTCATTAAGGCGATAGGGGGAGCAATCCCTATATATATTCTTTTTATACTCACCTATGCTTATTGATAGGGGGAGCTTTCGCTCTCTTAATTTTTTTGTCCCCTTTTTGATGTTGTTAAAGGGGGAGAAATATTGTGAGTATATTCTTTTTTGTTTATATACATGTGAATTATAAATTATATATTTATTTCCTTCATGCATATATCTCTTTTTATAAATTGTTTGTCATCATCAAAAAGGGGAAGATTGTTGGCCTTCTTGTTTTGATGATGTTTAACAAACAATTTACCATTAATGTTGTTTGTCTAGTATTTGTGTTTTCTTATTTATTATTGACAAACAACGTAGTTGGAGGATGGATGGAATCGAGCCTTAACGATCATATCAAGTGGAGGAGATCATCTTCTTATTTGGGCTTCAATCTTCATCTCTCCATCTTATTATTCAGAGAAGAATCTCTAAACTCATTTCTAGCTATTTATTATTTTGTTTATAATTTCTATATGCTAGATTTTAATTGAGTTTAGTTTTGATTTATTGAATCTCATTGTTACACACACCCACTTGAGCTTATTGTATTTGCATTCATAATATATTTGGGGTTGTGAGATATTATAACATTGAGTTGTGCTACATTGAGTTCTCATCTATTGTAGAGAACAAATCATTTGTTATATTGTGAGATTGTAAAGTTTTCGGTTAGCTAGAAAACCGAGTGTGAGTGGAGATCTCCTCAAGGTGAGGAGCGGAGACGTAGGTCGTGGGGACCGAACTCCGTGACTGAAATTGTGAGGTGTAAACGTTATTCGGGTGAGCATAGAAAACCCGGTTGTGATAGTAAATTTCTCCCCGGGAGTGGGGAGCGGAGACGTAGGACGGAAGGTTCGAACTCCGTGATCATTTGATTGTGTTTGAGTGTGCTTTGGCGTTTATTTATATTTGTGCTCATTGCTCATATCGCCATTGTCTCATTATTTATATGATCCACTATCTAGCTTATATTGTTTACCCCTTTGTGTTAGTTTCATATCCTTGCATATATCTTGTTGTATACATCCTTGCATATATATTTCATCATATAGGATATATCTCATTGTTCATATTACTTATCCTAGCTCATATATCTTGTGGTATTTCATACTTGTTAGGATAACTTGTTAATTAATTTTAATTGGCATATAATCGGATTAGATTAGCATAAGACCCTAATCACCCCCCCTCTAGGGTCTAACACTCTCTACCGAAAGTGCATACGCAACTATGTTGGCATACCATGCTGTCATCTGTATGTTTCTCCTCTGTCTCCGAACCACAATCGAATCCTGAACCTGAGCCGTCGGTCCCTGATCCTGCACATCAGTACTCGTATCCCCCGTGTTATCGTCGTGCTCACCTGGCGTTACCTCAGTCGGCACTCTAATGGATACTATACTATCTGGATAATGTGGAGCTACATCGATCTCCACCACCTGCGATATCTCCTCCGTCGAGTCGCTCTCCACCTGATGAGAGCTGGGAAGCTTCAAGATAGAAGCCTCATCAAACGTGACGTCCCTACTCAGCACAATCTTCTTATCAACTGGATCCCGAAGCTTATATCCCTTGACACCACGCTTGAATCCTACAAATATGGCCTTCCTAGCTCGAGGTTATAACTTATCAGTTCTCACATGATAAAATACATGACACCCAAATACCTTGAGTTGGTCATAATCTCGTGCTGGCTCTCCCGACCACATCTCCATAGGGGTCTTCCCCTCAATCGCAGATAAAGGCAGCCTATTAATGAGGTGGTTCGTATATGTAAGTGCCTCAGCCCAAAAGATCTTCTCCAAACTACTCTGCGACAATAAGCATCGAATCTTCTCCAGTAAAGACCGATTCAATTTCTCCTCCATCCCATTTTGCTGTGGTGTATAACTAACAGTGAAGTGTCTCTCTATGCCCTCGTCTCGACATAGCTGCTGAAAGGGGTCTGAAGTATACTCTCCACCGTTATCGGATCGCAACGTCTTGATCTTTCTCCTATTCTGTAGTTCTAATCTCTTCTTCCACTCCACGAATAAATCTAGGACTTCATTCTTATGCTTCATGGTGTACACCCAACAACACCTCGAATAGTCATCTACGAACGTGACAAACCAATATCGACCTCCAAGTGATGCAGTCTTGGTGGGACCCCAAACGTCTGTGTGCACGTAGTCCAGGAAGCCCCTCGTCTGATGAATGGTAGTCCCGAACCTCACCTTCATCTTCTTGCTAAGAACACAGTACTCACAGAACTCAATCTTCCCACTCTTGGCTCCCTTCAATAGCCTCTGCTTGCACAATGTCTGTAGTGACTTTTTACCTATGTGCCCCAACCTATAGTGCCAAAGTCTACTCATGTCCGCTTCTGAAATAGCCGAAGCAACCTGGCCAATCTCGGTGCTTCCTTTCAGATAATACAAATTTTGATTACGGATTCCCTTCATCACCACCAATGATCCCTTAGTAACCTTCGCTACAGTGTTTTCGAAAGTCACCTCGAATCCCTTCGCCTCCAAAGCTCCAACTGAGATAACATTTTTCTTCAGTTGAGGAAAAAATCTCACCTCCTTCAACTCACGGACTACTCCATCGTGTATCCTAATCCGCACGGTACCTATCCCACAAACGCCACAGGATTGATCATTTCCCATGATAACAACACCCCCGTCGACTTTCTCAAAAGATGCAAACCAGTCTCGCCTAGGGGTCATATGATAAGTAGCGCCGGAATCAAGTATCCAATCTGATGCATCCACATGGTTCACCTCTGGAGTAATCAGTAGAGAAAAGCATGAATCATCGGAATCATCGCCTTTCGCAATATTCACCTCATTGGCCTTTGGGCCCTTTTTCTTGCCATTCTCTTTCTCCTTGAGCTTCGGGCAGTCTCTCTTCTAATGTCCCTGCTCCTTGCAGAATGCATATTGGTTCTTTGCTAATTGGTGGCGGCTTCTTGACTTTGACCTTCCTCTATTACCACCTTTCTGATATGGGCTTCTACCTCTCATCGATAAGGCCTCGTCTGAAGTGCTAGCACGGGAAGTCTCATTGTCCTTCCTCCTCAAATCGTAATTGGTCAATGCGTTAGTTACTTCACTATAGCTGATAGAAGATCTCCCGTTCAACAAAATGGGCACGAAGGTATCATACTCCTCATCCGGTAAGGAGCCCAATAAGATAATAGCCTTGTACTCATCCGATATTTTCTCATCAATATTCGCCAAGTCCGACAACAACTTAGTGTAGTTGTTCATATGAGCCGCCAGCGAGGTGCCTCTGGACATCTGAAATCTGAAGAGTCTTCGCAACAAGTGTAACATGTTCTCAACATTCTTTGTGAGATACTTATTGTTGAGAATTTTTCACATCTTCATTGCAGACGTCACCCCAATCATATCATATTTCAGCTCCTGTTCCAAACAGGACCTGATCACCCCACAAGCGTTCCTATTCATCTTCTCCTATACCGCCTCTTCATATTTAGGTGGCCTCTCGTGGACCATGATGGTCTCTTTCGAATTCTGAGTATTGAGCGCATCCTGTATGTCGCTCATCCACAAACCAAAGTTGATTTTACCGTCATACTTCACCACACTAATTTTAGTGTTCTGAAAACCAACTTGTATTGTACTCGCCATCGACTTGCTGCTTTCACCTTCTTCTCCCATTACAAACTAACTCTAAATTGCGAAGAAAGATTCAAACTTTGAAAGGAATAAGAAATTACCCAACTGAACCCTGGATTGGATTCCAAATAGAACTCCTAACCACACGAGGAAAGCGAGATCTCCAACGGCAACTTCAAATCCTATCTCCATCGAAGCCTAGAACTTCAAGAACCAAGCTTCCAATTGAATCTTCCTCCACCTAATCCAAAACATCCTAGATCTGAAATCTAGGCTCTGATACCACTTGTTGCACGCAACGAAAATGACGGCAACACTTCGGTAGCACAACAAGAGAGTTAGGTCGCAATAAGAATTCCTGTCTCACCAAGAAAACAAGAATCTGAAGCAAAATATCTCAACCAAGTGAGATATCAGCTCTTCCTCTCATCAGTTCTAGGACTGACCTGTTGAGGGAACCTAAAAGCTATTACAAATCATACATCAGCTCTTCCTCTCATCAGTTCTAGGACTGACCTGTTGAGGGAACCTAAAAGCTATTACAAATCATACAAATAGCGATACAACCAAATTTACGTGGTTCGGCAAATTGACTACATCCACGGGGCAAGGAGGGGGGAGATCTACTATTAGAGAGAGAGAATACAACTAGGGTTTATAATCACTCACAACCTAAATCCTCAAACAAACTCTCAAATCCCTCACAATATCTCTCTACAAAAGGATGCACAAAACCCTTAAAAAAGGACTGCTCAAAAAATCACTTTTTCTTCAAAAAGGACGGTTGCGTTTTTTTTCTTTCTCCCAAGCGACTGTGTTTCACCCCTCTCACACCGTAAACCTAGGGCAAAATAATATGGCTATTTATAGCCTGATGAAAACATTCGTAGGCCAGCGGTTAAAATCAAAATGCGCCCGGGGGCCAGCGGTTAAAATCAAAACGTGCCCGGCTTCTTCTCTTCAGACGGAACCTTGTCATGTGGTTCTGCGCGTTCACGTGGGTCTGGCCCACCTCCCACTAACGCGTTCGTTCACATAACTTTCATTAAAAAAATTAGCAAATCAAAGGTGGTAACAAAATTGTCAAAATACCTTCTTCTAATTAATTTTTGTGGTAGATAAATACCAATAGGTGATCTTATATGAATTATTTTTTTATTAGCATGCAGATGATGATGTCGGGAGCACAACTTATAGGAGTAGAATCTCCAGCGTAAACGGGATTAAGGAAATGAATGAGGAGGAAGACCAAAATTAGTGAGTTGTATCATGTATCTTTTACATGTATGAGAGATATATTTACTTTGCATTTGGACCATTTTTAGTATTTTATATATCTTGGACATGTATGAGAGATATATATACCTGTCTGTGGTGGTGATTGCTCGGTTGTATGAGAGATACTTATGTATGATTTATGGATGAATTGAGTAGGTAATGTGTTTTGTTTTGATGATTATGATAAGATCATTGTTTTTGTTGATATCTTTGAATGTAATTTTATTTAAATATTATCGTGAATAGGATATTTGTTGTGTATACAAGGGAAAATCTATTTTTAGCATTTTTTTCTCAAAGTACATCATTGATGACTGTTCGTTAGGGATGTTTTCCCCATCAAGGATGTGCATCCTTGATGGGCCCCCATTAAGAATGTTTTATTCTTGACGAGACTTTTACTGACGGGATATTCTTGACTGGCCCCCCTGATGCCCAAAATTCTGCTAGTGAAAAAGCACATTGAAGTTGATTGTCATCTAATTCATTAGGATAATATTTCAAAACAGATTATTCTTCCTTACATGCCTTCTAGGGGATCAGATAACTGATTTATTCACAAAAGCTTAGGCTACCACTAAGTTTCGTCTGTTTCTGTCCAAACTCTCGTTATTCAATCCATCGTTGAGTTTTGTTGCGGTGGGAGGGTATGTGTTTATGTTCTAAAAGTTGTATCCTATATATATTATGCTTGTATCTGAGTTATCTCTTATATACCATAATTACTCTTCCTTGTATCAATATATAGCTCTATAGACAACCTTTGTAGACTGTTGCTAAGTTTCGTCAGTTCCTGTCCAAACTCTCGTTATTCAAATAACCGTGTATTTTGGGGGGGGTCTCTCACCTTTCGATTTATGAAAGAGTACTCACCTGGAGTTAACAAAAAGTTGCATGCTCTGGGAAAACAGTAGTCAGTTCTAGCAACCAAAATTAGCACAAGTTCAATTTAGCAGGGCATTACGTCAAACACAAACCAAAATTATCGGCGTTAAGTTGCAAGCATCATCTGCTGATGTTCTATCAAAGTTGGAAACAGAAGAGGGTGCTACGTCTAAAATGGCTTCATAAGAGGATTCAGGTAAACTCACATTAGAGGCATCGGTGCTACATTCTCAACAACGAAAGGGCGGCTTATTAGAGTAACATACTGCTCTGAGAGCCCAAATGGTTATGGGACGATGGAGCAACATTCTACTGTGATGTCATCACCAAACAAACAACAAAACTTGCAGCTTAGACTATCAGCAATGGAGTCTTATTAATTGGAAAGAGACACCCACTAGTGTCCTATTTGTTGTCTTATTTGCCACCAAGGATGGAGAGAGACTCCATTGTCTCAAATAAATGAGACTGTCTCAAATTCAACATGGGCCCATGCTTTTTCTGGAAATCCGAGCGGTGTTTGAAAAAAGCTTTCATCTTTTTTTTTCTTTCTTCCTCTTTCTTCCTCTTTTTAGTAATTTATAGATATAGAGTTTATTTGTAAATATATTTTTTCATAAAAATTATCATTTTTCATAATAAAAAATTATCTACAAATCAATATCCACTTTTCTTATTTATTTTTTAAAAGTTAATTATAAATAAAACATTATTGGGGTAGATATGTTGGTGATTTGGAATATTTAGAAGTGATAGTGGGGTCCAAATTAGACATGAATAAGACACCATTGGAAATGGTGAATGTTTGTGGGGTGATCTTGATTATGTGGAAGAGAGAGAATATTATGTGGCATGTTGGGAATGGCAATTAAATAGGACACCATTGGAGATAGTCTAAGAGGCCCTAACTCCGTACTTATCCTCTACTCGTGTAAAGAGAGCTAAATAACAAAAATAGAATCACCTTCGATTGCGTCTGTACTAAATCTTTTAGAAATATTTCTACTTAATTAAATGTTAAAAAACTAATTATCTTTCTCATTTGAAGAGGTTGTAGAGAGATTCACGCAACAGTTACTTTCTAACATTTCCCCAATTGGTGACGCAGTACAAATTCTCAAATCTTTAGCCTGTTCGTTTCTTACAAACAAAAGGGGGGGGGGGGGGGGGGGGGGTGCGGGGGTGGGGTTGATATACAGCAACACACTGCCTCTCACTATATTATGAAGAATACTTTCACAAGCACCTGCCACCCTCTTCTCCGCCTCTTCCCCCATCACAACATCACCACTCCCTCCGTAGGTGGACTTCCCTCCTCTTCCCTCCACCCGATCCGCAGCTTCGACAACCCTACCTCTCTTCCTCACTCACCGTAAAACTTCACAATATCACCAGACCCCCCCCTTCCTCTTTTACTCCCCAAAACCCTACTCCCACCTCCCGTCGCACCTCGACAATGGTGACTTACCAGCCTCAATGGCATCCAGAATGTCTGCTATGGCCCACATTGTCGGGTAGGTATGCACTACTGCGGCGCCGCGGTGTCAACGGGCGACACAAATGGAGGTGGTTGCCGGGGATCAACGACCCGCTGAGCAGGGCCCTGGAGAGTAGCTTGATTGCTGCCGACATTCTAACAGCGCGCTGTATCTTTTTCAATGTCGAGTCTGATGATGAGTCTGATGATGAGGAGGTTGATGACGACTTGGGTGTGAGGCTGGTGGTGGAGATTTTGGCGCTGGCCTCGGCAGCAAGAGTGAGAATTTTGGTGTATGCATTGGCCCAGTTGTCGGGTTCGGGTTTCGGGTCGTCCAACTTGGATCCTAGAAAATTTGACCCAATAAGATGAGAGACAGGGTTAAGAAAGAGTCAAGTCAAAGTCTTCTATGGTTTGAAGTCTAAGGTGGGTAAATATCTCACCTATGAAGCAACTTATATCTAAAATGACGACCTTATATGGGATACGACAAAATTAAAGTCAATAGCATAAAGACCATACTTCAGACAATAACCACATAAACTAAATAAAAAAAATAACGATAAAACTAAATTTTGCATGCATATGCTTTAGATCATAGATACTTAATTTTGTTAATGATACCCATACGTGACTATAACCCCACATAATTCAAAAGGATAAGAAAAGAATAATCGATTTAGATAGGAGTAAGATTTATTATTTAAAAAGACAGCTACAATATATTGCTTATGGAGGGAGGGAGAGAAACAATAGAATTTTCATTCAGCCATGAAATCAAAAGTGCTGACCCGATAACATGGGAGATCAAAGTAGATATTTTGACAATCACACTCAACCGTTCACTTTCAGCAGAGCATAAAGCATGGCTTTTAGCTTTATGAAAGCCAAAATTTGTAAATAGCTGAGTTTCTCTTTTTGAGAGTAGTTGTTTACTACTTGTGTTTTTGTTCAGCGTTGTTAATGCTGAATTATTGAGGTGAACATAACTGAAAATTTGGGAAATGAAATAAAATTGCTTCATCGACAAAAAAAAATTTATTATTTAATATATATGTTAAATGAGCAGGTTAAAATTAATTCCTAGCCCCATTTAGGGGGGGCATCAATTAGTTGGGCCACTATTTCTCCACAAAAAAAATTTGATGTCATGAACAAGTTTCAAATATCACTCACGCATTATTAATTAGATCAATTTTTTCAATCATACCAACATAAAATTTGACTGACAGAACAATTATCTTTAATTTAAAGTTGAAGACTAGTACATTTCACATGAAATAATGAAATTTCTAGATATGTGTACATAAATGAATATAGAAAGCCATTTACATATTAATGAAAATTATAATTGAGAAAATGGTATCCATTATTAGCCTTCTACTAGAAATTCTATGAGAAACATCCTTGTAGAAATTGGATGGTTTACACCATGTAAGAGAGTAACTATAATTCCAAAATTATTCTCAAATTTATTACCCATATCCATCCTATTCTATAAGGGTTATACTGATGGAATCTTTAGATGATGAATGAGAGGGTTAAAATTACAAAATTCAATTATTCAACTAATCAAAAAAATAAAATTGCTATATGTAGCTAGTTACCATCTTTGGCCACGAGATCTTGATAAGCACAGAAGCTACCAAAGATCTCCTCCAACATCTCCAACCGCTGCTCCATCTGCCCGCCTGCCGGCAATGCCAGCCCATAAAGCAGCCCTGGCAGTGCAAACACAAACGAGCGGGGCCCGACACGGAGCACCATTGAGTCCTTCGCCAGCATCCACTGGTGATCCCCGACCATGCAAGTCACCATGGACACAGGGTTGCCCGATAACCTTATTATCCGCACCGATAAGTCTCCTGCCCGAAATGCCTTCGAGGCTTCAAAGCGGTCACCGGAAAGGATGAAAAGATTCGTTGGATGAGCGCCAGATTTGATGTTGAGGAGCTGGGTGTCGGTGCCTTTTCGGTACGCAGCGGATCTCCATACCTTGAGCTTGCTCGTTGCTTCATCTTCTGTGGCCATTTTCTCTTTGTTCTGTTCGCTTGGCCGTCTTACTAGAGAAAAATGAATTGTCAAGTGTGTCCTTGTCATGCCTTCAAATTTCCGATAAAATAAAATAAAAACGGCTAATATGATTTCAGAGATTTTAAAAAAAGAAGTATGAAATTAAAGAAAATCTGTGTTATGGCCAAGTAGCTAGGTATTTTGTTATCTATGTTACCAAGGAAAAAACAAAGATACTGGTTGGCAACGGGAGTTACTTCTAGCATTGTTAACACATGTTATAGCAAAATATCTAGATGTGCAAATAACATGCAATTATAATGTTATAACCCCTGAGCTGACGCACATAACATCACATAGCATCTCATAACATGAAGACAAGAGCAAGAGAAGGTTAAGGCAAAATATTATTATTTTAAGTAAAAAAGCATTTATACATTCTTGAAAAAACGCCTCAACTATTGAGCTTGTTTTAGAAAACCCCCTTAGCTATTTTATCTATAGAAAAACCCCTTAAATTTGAAGGGGTTGTAGATAACCCTTTAACTTCCAAAATATGACTAAACCTCCTTAACTATGGTGTCTCATAGAACCCCTTTATCTTTTTAGTTTTTTCAAATAACCTTCTAATATTATTCATTTGAAATACGCAATGACTAAAATATCCCTGGTTGAAAAAAGTTTGTGTGAGTTTAAAAACCCAACTCAATCAAAAAATATTAGACTTCGATTTGATGACTTTTTGATGAGGAAACTAATCTTAAAAAAAAAGTCTCAATTGTTTCAAACATTACAAGCATGAATAATTTAAAAATAAAAAAATTTAAGTGTTTAAAAAGAAAGAAAAAAATAAATTTTCATGTAAACCTAACAATGAAGACGGAGGAATAAGAAAATGGATGGGGGGCGGCGGCGGGGGATAAAATGAAAGATTTTTTAATTAAAAAAAAGCTGAAAAGGACCACGTGGTCATTTTAAATCATTTGTACCTTTAGATTTAGATTATATTTAGATTATATAAGTTTAGGTGTTTAAGTGAGAAAAATTAAGGGGAACAAGTTATCTACAACAACTCTATAATTAAGGGTAGTTTTCTAGATTTAAAATAGTTGGATGGTTTTCTGAAACAACCCATAGTTTAGAGGTTTTTCTAAAATTAACCCTTTATAATTAATAACTCCAAAATACTGGGAGTGCCTTAATTTTATAGACTTGTGACCGATATTAATACTTATGCTGTAAACTTTCTTCCACCTTTCAGTGGCTAGCAAAGACAAACTAAGAGATTGAAACTTTGATAGTAAAAAAGAAAAGAGAGAAGTTTTAAAGGTTAAAACTAAAGCACTATACCCCATAATTATGAGATTGGTTAAGTAAACATTGAGAATTGAAAAATATTTATAAGACGGAGATAAAAGTAGAGAATAAATATGCAGAGAAATGAAGAATTGAAACCTTTTAACTTACCAATGGAATGAGTTTATAAATGTTAACGAGAGAACCAAAAGAGAGAGAGAAGTTTTAAACACAAGTAGTAGCGCAATGAAGAGCTTTATATATATACACACACACCAGAGAGAGAGATATGACAACAGAAAACGCCCCCGTGGCAAAGCTGGACATTAGGCGTGCATGGCATGCGCTGCCACCCGTCTCCAAACGAGAAAACCAACCCAAAAAAAATTTGGACGAGCACACAAATTCTGGAGGGAGGAAACTCACAGGGGCATTCCGGGAAGACAATTCTAGCGTCTTGCCAAGTGGACGCGCAGGTGGTGGTTTCGGGCCCATACGTGGCCCACACTTAGAGCTACGTGGCTCTCTGCATGCTCTCCGTCGCTGGCACGTTGAAGCGACTGGGTACAAAATTGTGGTCCGCAACCTTTCCCGGAATGCCCCTGGGGGTTACTTGTTCCCCGAATGACCGCTCGAGGTTCATCGGCTAAAGTGGATAAATGATGTTTCGGTTTAGG
>NC_033801.1:83460536-83472745 GCF_001876935.1 Asparagus officinalis | reverse complement strand
GACGAGGGGACAGCCACTGAGGTCGGACCCGATACCCCGCTTTGATTTTCTATCTTCTTAGTAGAGCAATAAGGGGTGTTAAAAGATAGAGAGAGTGAGTCTTAGGTTAAATTTCTCTTAGGTTTAAGTATTGAATGTACATATATATATATATATATAGAGAGAGAGAAAAATGAGTATGCTTGGTACCAAGCACAAATTTTGTGCTTGGTAGTGATGTGTCACATCCTCATCCACTCACTATATATATATATATATAAGTAGAGGAAGGTGAGATGTGCTCTTATAACCGCTAAACACACTACTAACACATACAATAATATCAACAGCCCCCTTCAAACTCATGTTGGATCAAACAAAATGAGTTTGCGTACAAGAATCTAGAATCGATGAACATGTAAAGTCTTTGTAAAGAAATCTCTGCAAGCTCATCAGCGGATGAGACAAGAGCAAGTTGAATTGTCTTGTCCTTAATAACTTGTTGACGAACAAAATGAGCATCGATCTCAATGTGTTTGGTCTTCTCATGAAATACTGGATTATTAATTAGCAATCTGGATACCACTCTTATTATCACAGTAGAGAGGAATAGGAGTCAGAACAGAAATACCAAAGTCACTGAGAAGACGACGAAGATGAATAATTTCTTTAGCTATTGTGGATATTGCATGATACTCTGCTATTTTGCGGGAAAAATTACAAGAAAACTAAGAAATAAATTTGTATTAATCTCTCAACTGACTTAGGAAAATAATGAATACAATCTCTCAAAGTAATCTCATTCTAACTGACTTAGAAAAAGAAATTATAATTTTATTATGGTTTCCCAATTTACAAAAGAGATGACGGATCCCCCTCTTTGTTTAAGGCTAGGTTCTTCTTGGTGGCGATGGGAATTTGATTCTTGTATCCCGTTGACGATCCGAATGCCACGCTACGTGGAACTTTATCTACTCTTCTTGACTTAACATAGGAAAGAACCTGTCAGGCAAGTTTAGAACTCTAAACGAGTTTAAGAACTCTGCGAAAGAGTTAATTTCAAAAAAGAATTTCAGTCCTTTTATCCAAAGTAAGCCAATGGCTTTCCTCTCTAAGGCAATCGCTGATCTCAAAGATCTTTAACCAAAGATGGTTCATAAAGCCAAGCCAAATGATCTAAAAGCTCCAACCCAAAAGCTCCAACCCAATTTCATCTGTAGAACCAGCTATTTATAGGGTCTAAGAGGTGTAACTGACCCCTTAATTCGCTCTATAATGGGGGCTTAATTGCCCCATTAAGTGGGTAGCCGTTCAAGTAATTTGAAACGGTCAAACACGACGTCCGCAATCTACCTTCAATACGCAAAGATAAACCCTCGCGTTTGGCTTTTGAAATGCGGGGGTGACCTCCGTGTTTAGCTGTTGAAACCCAAAGGTCAACCTTCGCGTTTAGATGTTGAAACGCGAGGATCGCTTTTGGTTTCGGAGACACAAAGATCGTCTATTTGTAATCTTTGTGTCACCTCTGCATCAAGTCTTCTTAGAATACAAAGGTCGTCATCTTATAACCCCCGTACTCTGGATTCTAAAGATATGAGAGTCATCAAATTGTAACTCTCATTTGTTGCCATGAAAATAGTCAGATTGTAACTTTCATCGTTGGTTTTTTGCGAGCATCAACAATCCCATTTTGATTGAAGAGAGCTGGAAACTGCTGAGATCAACAAAGATCAGTTCTAAGCACCACCCGCTCGCTAGGGTTTCAAGAAGCATCTCGCTCGCTAGTGGTTTCAAGAAGCTCTCTAGGGTCCAAAAAAAGCCTCCTCTTTCAGCTGAATTCTCAGCTATTTATAAAGATCTAGGGGTGTAACTAACCCCATAAATCTCTCCATAATGGGGTTTAATGGCCATCATTATGTGGAAAACAATTTTGAATCGTTCAAATTGTAATTGAGCCGGTCAAACACGATATTCATGTTCTGAAGCGACCCTCGTGTTTTGGAGTTGGAACGCAGGGGTGACCCTCACGTTTTAGAGTTGGAACGTAGGGGTGACCCTCGCGTTTTGGAATTAAAACGCGGGGATGACCCTGGCATTTTAGAATTGGAACTCAGGGGTGACGCTCGCTTTTTTTGAATTGGAACGCGAGGGTGGCCCTCGTGTTTTGAAATTGGAACGCGGTGATGAACCTCACGTTTTGCTTTTGAAGAGATCGTTAATTATAATCTCTTTTTCAAGTTCTAAAGATTGTCATGATGTAATCTTTGCATTTGGCTTTTTGAAGTGTAAGAGTCGTCAATTTGTAACTCTCATCACTGATAAACCCAGGGGTGATTGAAATCATGATGATTAACCTGTAATAATTTTTTTGACAGCCTACAGAACCCCCTCCAAAGTTTTTGAAAGTCCAAGGTTGACTGGAACAAATTTTTAAAATAATTTGGATCTCGATTTAGTTTGATCTTGGAACAGTGTACTGTTGATTCCTTATCATAAAGGAGTTGCTCACTGCATCTGTCTCGAAGGCACCATGAATTTGGTTGCAGAGATTTGACAAGCAAGACTTGAGTTCTGCTTTTGCAAATATGAGGGTCGCGTCTAATCTTTAGAACACGAGGGTGTGAACCATGCGTTTTGCTTTTGAAACACGGAGGTGACCATGCGTTTTGTTTTTGAAAACACGGAGGTGACCTTCGCATTTTGATATTGGAACGCGGGGGAGACCCTTGCGTTTTGATATTGGAACGTAGGGGTGACCCTCGCATTTGGAATTTGGAACGCAGGGATGACCCTCGCGTTTTGACAATGAAGAATTAATAAGTTCATGGGGGTTTAACTGTTAGAGGTGTGGTGTTAACATAACAGTAATTTATAGACTTATCATCCTATTAAAGAGGATTGATAAGTTAATTTTATCATTAGAGGTGTAGTGTTAACTTGATGATTTTTACACTTGTGAGTTGAACATGATTTTTTGAGGACTTATCACTCTATTGAAGAGAGTTGATAAGTTAATTTGATCATCAGAGGTGTAATGTTAACTTGATGATTGCTGATACTTGTGATTTGAATAAGATTTTTTTAGGACTTATCACTCTATTGAAGAGAGTTGATTAGTTGATTTTATCATGAGAGGTATAATGTTAACTAAATGATTGCTGGTACTTGTGATTTGAACAAGATTTTTTAAGGACTTATCACTCTATTGAAGAGAGTTGATAAGTTAATTTTATCATCAGAGGTGTAATGTTAACTTGATGATTGCTTGTACTATCAGAATCTTGATTCAAAATGCAAGGAGCATAAATTTTTGATACTAGTTAAAATATATTTTTAGTATTTTAAAATATTTAATTATTATTTTTAAAAGAGTGTTTGTATTTTTCTCCATTTTTACAAATTTCTACAATTTAAAGTCTAAGTTTTATATTTATTTAAATGATATTAATATTTATAAATTAATTTTGTACAGTGAAAATTTTTGGAATTAATCTGTTGTATTATCGATACTATTATGTACTATTTTAAATAATATGTTCTATTATTGTTACTATTATGTATTATTTGGTATATTATGTTGTATTATTAATTACGTATTATTTGTATAATTTGTTGTATTATTTCTATTGTTGCATATTATCAGTCGTATTAGTATAACTGATACGTTTTACTGTGTGGATAATTATCCTATAATTATTTGATTTTAAATATAAGAAATTTTATTTTTATTAATTATTCTTGTTTAATTATACAATTTCTTACATTATTTTTACTGTTGCGTATTCTCGGTTGTAATACTACAACTGGTACGTTTTGAAGTATAGATAATTTTCACGCAATGAATTAATTTTTTTCATGATTATTATTATTTTTAATTATTTTTCAAAACCCTAAAATTATATATATATATATATATATAATACTACAACTGGTACGTTTTGAAGTATAGATAATTTTCACGCAATGAATTAATTTTTTTCATGATTATTATTATTTTTAATTATTTTTCAAAACCCTAAAATTCAATCTGACGACTTCCAGAAGGCTACAATTTGAGGACTTTCACGTAGAAGGCTACAATCTGACGACCTTCACGACAACTGATGAAAGCTCTAATTCAACAGCATTCACAATCAACATCGGGAGTTACAACCTGACGACTCTCATATTTTCAAGGAGCCAAGACGAAGATTACAAGAGGACGATCTGTGCAAAGCTCTAGCAAAAGAGACTACAAATTGACGGTCTCTTCATATTAGAATGCAAATATCTCTCAAACCGTGAGGAATTTGGCGAAACGGAGGAAGCGAACCGAAGCCTACTGTGCGTTTATGGGCTCAACTGTGCGTTTTTAGCCTGAAACAGGCCAACTGTGCGTTTACAGGCCCAGCTGTGCGTTTTCAGCCTCAGCTGTGCGTTTTCAGCCTCAACTGTGCGTTTTCAGCCCAGCTGTGCGTTTTTCAGCTCCAGCTGTGCGTTTTCAGCCCCAGCTGTGCGTTTTTCAACCTCAACTGTGCGTTTCAGGTCCAGAAACGCACAGTTCGAGCCCAGAACGCTGTTTTCAGCGTTTAACTCGTTCAAGCACGATTTGAACGGTTCCAGAACCGTTTTCTCCCCAAGATTTTAGGGGATCACTACCCTATCATGGAGAGATTTATGGGGAGCAGTTAGACCCCATTAAACCCTCATTAAGGAGATATTTAAGGGGGCGGTTATACCCTTAACCCCCTATAAATACCTCAAAACTCAACTGAGTTCGGATCCTCTTTTTTGGAGGGGGGGAGCTGACTTTTTGGGGATCCTTGATCGAGCATCTTGCCGCGTTCTGCAGCAACAAGGAGTTTTGGAGACCAGCAACAGGAGCTTCTTCCTTGGCTTATTAACCGAACTTTCGGTTCAAATCAACTCTTTTTCAAGAGTTAAAACTCGTCAGAGTTATCAACTCGATCAGAGTTCAAAACTTACTCTACGAGTTCTTCTAAAACTCGTTCAGAGTTATCAACTCGTCAAGAGTTATCTTCAAACTTGCCACGCAAGTTCTCCACAGCGTCAAATCGTGAGGAGAAGACATCGTTCCAGTGAATCAAGACGTTCGGATCGTCAACGAGAAGCAAACTCGACGCGAGCATTCGAGGGAGGCATCTCATCGCCACCGTGAAGAACCCAGAATTAAACAAAGGGGAGAATCAAATTCATTCTCCTCTCTTTTGTAATCGGAATCCAAATTGTAATCGATTTTGAGAGGAATACAAGTCAATTTTTCTTTCATTGTCTTTTTACTTTAAATTTCCAACAAACAAAAGATGGCGACTCCGCTGGGGAACAACTTTTCTGACGAAGAAGTGGTGGCGCAATCCGACGTTCATCTCATTGGAACGACCGTTGAAACTCTGATCATCGAGTTCGATCAAGCCAAGTTTGAGAAGGCCCTCTCCTCCGGATCCTTTAGCCCCAAGGCTATGCGCAAGATCCACAAAGTTTCCGAGGAGACTAAAGCTCCAATTGTGGCCAACTCATCTAAAGACTATCTCCCATGGGGGTTGCACTGTTCATACAGTCCCCTCCCTAAAGGAGAAGTCTCGACTTTGGCACGACTCCAGAGCCGATCCTCCAATCAACGCGAACTCCGCGTTTGCGAGCCTCAATATGAGCTCTGCATAGGCCAAGCTAGACGCAACCCTCAGGGGTGCGTTTCCCAGATAGAACGCAGCCTTCAGAGGCGCGTTCCAACATCAGAACGCAGACCTCAAAACTGCGTTGATCTGGCTGAACGCAACTCTCAGGAGTGCGTCCCAGAACTAAAACGCAACTCTCAGGAGTGCGTTCCAAAATTTAAACGCAGACATCAAACCTGCGTTGATCTGGCTGAACGCAACTCTCAAGAGTGCGTCCCAGAACCAAAACGCAACTCTCAGGAGTGCGTTTCACAAACTGAACGCAACTCTCAGGAGTGCGTTTCTGAATCCGAACGCAGATCGCAGGACTGCGTTTCACTAGCAAAACGCAGACTTTGGTCTTGCGTTAATCAAGCTAAACACGACCCTCGTGTTCCTTCTTTGGAACACGATGTGATTCGTCGTGTTCAAAATGATCAACATGGATTTAAAATTCATGTTTACCAAGAACCAGTCCCATCCTTTAACGGACAGGGGGTTCCATCTCTACCCTCACGCTCTGTGAGAGGTGCCAAGGAGACTAAAGCTCCAAAGGTTGCTCCTATGCCAAAGGAAACCCTCTCCTTTAGTCGCCGAGATTACTCGAGCAGCCCTACCTCTAAAGGAGTGGGCTCAGTTTATGCCAAACGCAGCCCTCAGTGGTGCGTTGTGCAATCAAAACGCAGCCTTCAAAACTGCGTTGATTTGGCGGAATGCAACTCTCAGGAGTGCGTTTCAGAACCAAAACGCAACTCTCAGGAGTGCGTTCAAGATCCAAAACGCAGACTTACAAACTGCGTTAACCAACAAAAACGCAACCGGCAAAGGTGCGTTTCATCAACAAAACGCAGACTTCGGTCTAGCGTTAGTAAAACAGAACACGACCCTCGTGTTTCTTCTTCAGAACACGATGAGATTTGTCGTGTTCAAAAAGATCAACGTGGACTCAAGATCCATGTTCACCAGGAGCCAGTCTCATCCTTTAATGGACAGGGGGTTCCATCTCTACCCTCACGCTCTGTGAGAGGTTCATCCCAAGTCTCTGACTTGCGGGAATTGCTGTCGATGTTCAACCGACCGACGAATGTCGTTTTGCTCAATAATCGACGACATCATCACAGGAAGAAGACTTTAGAGGTTGAATACCTTGGAGTCACTTCTAACATGGTTGGTAGAGGGAGATCATCAACCCTTAGTTCTGACGAGTCAGAGACAGATCATTCTCCAAGCGTCAGAGAAATCGCTAACGAGTTTGAAGGAGTCTACCAACGCACTCGGACGCGAACAGGAGCCATTCCCCCTGTCAACTATCGGAGTTTGGCCAGAGAAACTAATTCCGATGACGAACACTCAGCCATTGCGGAGTCCCAATCATCAAGCTCTTTCGTTGGGCATGAGAGCTTCGTCCACATGGCAGAACATTCGGAAGACCTTTCAAAGAGACTTGATGAACAGGAAGCCATGCTCAAATCTCAGCAGGAGGCCATCAATGAACTCATGGCCATGTTGACTCAAATCGTCGCAGACAAGGCCAAATCTCAAGAGACAGATTCGCCGCTTAGGCAAGAATCTTCCCGGAGAGGAAAAGCGTCTTCATCCCGACCTCACACAAGCAAAGGGAAGGGAAAAGTGGTTGATGATGCGGCTTCTGACCAAGAAGCCCACAGCCTGGAATCTTCCTCTGATGAAGGAAGAGAGACTGAGAACGAGCAGAATCTTTAGTCTGCCAAAATGGAAGAATTGGAAGCCCGCCTTAAAGCCATTGCTAACAGAAGCGAGCTCCAAGATGAGGGAGTTATCAGACCCTATCCTGCCAAATGGGATGCAGCCCCTTATCCTCCAAAGTTCGAGGTCCCGACGCTACAAACTTTTGACGGCACGGGATCACCGAACCAACATATTTATCATTTCAAGTCACAGACTGGAAATATAATATCGAACGATGCCATACTGGCTCGATTGTTCATTGGCACCCTCAAGGGAATTGCCTTTGAATGGTTCAGGAAACTGCCTGCGGGCTGTATCCAAAAGTGGGCGGATCTAGAGAGACTCTTCCTGTCAAGATTCTTTGAAGAGGATACAGAAGTCTCCATCCATACCCTTCTTGCTACTAAGCAGAAGAAGAGGGAGTCCGTCAAAGCCTATGTCAAAAGGTTCCGATCCATGGCTCTCCGGTGTTCGTCAGGTATGACACAATCTACCTTAGTAGAGACCTGTCGACACAACTTGCAAACCGACCTCCTAGCCCGAATAGGAGTTGCAGAATGCCGTTCTTGGAGACAACTAATCTCTCAAGGCGAACAGGCTCAAAAAATCATTGCCAGGATCAAAGCTGAAGAACAAAGTAGGCAGGATCAACCTGAGCAATCGGACCAAGCCCAACCTTCTCCAGAGCAATCGGACCAAGCCCAATCACCTCAGTCAGAAGGGGAAGATACTACGACCACTGAAGCTAATCCTCTTCAGTAGGATGCCGAATCTACTAAATCTAACACGTTAACAGTTACCTCTGATAGTCCCTCAACCTGCCAATCCTCTTCAATAGGATGGCAGGTCCACAAAACTATCCAGTTAAGTCAGAAGGGGAAGATACTACGGCCACTGAAGCTAATCCTCTTCAGTAGGATGCCGGGCCTCCAACAACTATCACGTTAACAATTACCTCTGATAGTCAAACTCATCAGATAATGGCCTACCTGGTGATGTGATTCTATTCCGACTTCATGGATAGTGCCCCACTAGGTGATGTGCCTTGTCTACCTCTTTTTTATTCCCCTGCTAAGTCTTCATCAAGACTGGGGGTTGGTTACTTGGAATCCACTGGATTAAGAGTAACGAATCTTTCACATCGTCGAGTTAACATTACACTTCTGACGATCATCATCCCCACAGAGTATGCATTCAGTTTGCATCACTCCAAATTCTTGTCACGTTAACAATACACCTCTGACAAAACCCACTTATCAATCCTCGTCAATAGGATGATAAGTCCCCAAAGTTGCTCCAATTGCAACACAAATCCTGTCACGTTAACACTACACCTCTGACAAAATCCACTTATCGACTCTCTTCAATAGAGCGATAGGTCTACAAACTCGTCAAGTTAACACTACACCTCTGACAAAATTCACTTATCGACTCTCTTCAATAGAGCGATAGGTCCACAAACTCGTCAAGTTAACACCACACCTCTGACAAAACCCACTTATCAATCCTCGTCAATAGGATGATAAGTCCCCAAAGTTGCTCCAATTGCAACACAAATCCTGTCACGTTAACACTACACCTCTGACAAAATCAACTTATCGACTCTCTCCAATTGAGCGATAAGTTCTCAAAATTGCTTCCATAGCAATATCTTTCTTGTCACGTTAACACTACACCTCTGACAAAATCCGCTTATCGACTCTCTTCAATGGAGCGATAGGTCCACAAACTCGTCAAGTTAACACCACACCTCTGACGACCAAATCAACTTATCGACTCTCTTCAATAGAGCGATAGGTCCGTAAAATACTGTTATGTTAACATAACACCTCTAACAGTCACCCCCCCCAATGAACTTGTTAATTCTTTCGGTGTTTCAAGCTACACAGGAAGGAATGACACCAAAAATCCATGCCTTCACGCATGGGGGACTTTATCCCGATCCCTAATTAGAGATAAGTCTGCATCTAACACATGTTGCCGGGTAGCCTATTCCCGTAATAATAGCAAAGCCTACGTATTCAATATCGTAGTAGGTCGTTATTAATAACGCCGAAATCCATGTCTTACACGCATGGGGAATTTTATCCTGAATCCTAAGTAGGGATAAGTCAATGTCTAACACACGTTGCCGGTTAGTCTTTTACCGTGAAAAGGACATCAAAATCCATGCCTCACACGCATGGGGGACTTTATCTCGATCCCTAATTAGAGATAAGTCTGCATCTAACACATACTGCCGGGTAGCATATTCCCCCGTCAAAATGACAAAGTCTATGTATTCAAAATCATAGCATCAAGACTAAGAGAGTTCATTCTCTTAGCACAACGTTACATGTGGAACGGACCTA
This sequence comes from Asparagus officinalis, assembly GCF_001876935.1. Taxonomy (NCBI): domain Eukaryota; kingdom Viridiplantae; phylum Streptophyta; class Magnoliopsida; order Asparagales; family Asparagaceae; genus Asparagus; species Asparagus officinalis. The sequence goes on along the minus strand of NC_033801.1, from coordinate 83,463,054 downwards.
GATAATTCACATGCTAGCCCGACTCAAACGGTAGTCGGTAAAGGCTTATCAAATCCGTTGATGGCTGAGGGTTTGCCAAAAATCCTACGCACATTTGCAGGCCCATCGGCTTAATAGATGTGAGTCGAGACTTAAAACAGATGCGCCAAAGACAAGTCTCAAAGACTTAGTCAAAAATGCACGGAAGCCACTTCCATGTCTTAAGTCAAAACGTTGAGGTCAGATCCGCGATGCAAAAAACCAAACGCCGAGGTCACACCTGTGTTCCATATTCAACACGCAACGGTGAAACCCGCATCTCAAGTTCAAAATGCAGGGTCCACCCCCACATTCCAGAAGCAGGATTATGGCACATACCTTCACACAGGTCCTGCATGGAAAATCCGTTCAACCAAGCTGCTTTCGAAGCGAGTGCAGAGAACAACTCCTTTGTGACAAGGAATCAACAGCTCCAAGATCAGAGTTGAGATCCAAAGTATTCCGAAAATTCGTCCCAATCAACCGCGAACTTTCGAAAACTTTGGAGGGGGTTCTGTAGGCTGTCTAAAAATCACAATAGATAGTTGATCCCCCATCAAACACCGATGATGGAAGTTACAATTTGACGACTTCCAGAAGGCTACAATTTGAGGACTTTCACGTAGAAGGCTACAATCTGACGACCTTCACGATAACTAATGAAAGCCCTAATGCAACAGCCTTCACAATCAACATCGAGAGTTACAATCTGACGACTCTCATATTTTCAAGGAGCCAAGACGAAGATTACAAGAGGACGATCTGTGCAAAGCTCTAGCAAAAGAGACTACAAATTGACGGTCTCTTCATATTAGAATGCAGATATCTCTCAAACCGTAAGGAATTTGGCAAAACGGAGGAAGCGAACCAAAGCCTTCGGCTTGGTTCGGATGGCCCCGTCTCGTCGAGATAGCCGATTTTCATATATAATTCGTCTAATTCCGACTTACGATTTGAAAGTTATGACATGTTCTTCGTAGCAGATTATGTTTTGAAGTCCGTCTGCAAGACCAGACTTCGTCAGAACATTGGACTTAGCTTGAAGCTCGCCAAGCCCGCCTAAGGTTCGCCTCTGCATTACAGAGTCAAAGCGCACATGCTCAACTCTGCGTTTTCAACATCAAAACGCAGAGTTAATCGCTAAAACAGCACAACTGTGCGTTTTCAGCCTTTAAACAGGCTCAACTCTGCGTTTTCAATCTAGAAACGCAGATGCGTTTTCAGCCTCAAACAGGCTTAACTCTGCGTTTTCAACATCAAAACGCAGAGTTAATCTCTAAAACAGCACAACTGTGCGTTTTCAGCCTCAAACAGGCTTAACTCTGTGTTTTCAGCCTAAAACGCAGAGTTCATCTCTAAAACAGCACAACTGTGGCGTTTTCAGCCTTTAAACAGGTCAACTGTGCGTTTTCAGGCCAACTGTGCGTTTACAGGCTCAACTGTGCGTTTTCAGCATGAAACAGGCCAACTGTGCATTTTCAGGCCAACTATGCGTTTTCAGGCCAACTGTGCGTTTTCAGGCCAACTGTGCGTTTATGGGCTCAACTGTGCGTTTTTAGCCTGAAACAAGCCAACTGTGCGTTTATGGCCCAACTGTGCGTTTACAGCACGAATTGTGCGTTTTCAGCCTAAAACATCCCAACTCTGCGTCTCAGAGTTCATCACGCTGCGCGGCCAGTGCGTTCAGCCACCAGAATAGGCCCAACTCTGCGTTTTTAGTCTAAAAACGCAGAGTTCGGGCCCTGAACGCTATTTTTCAGCGTTTGACTCGTTCAAAGCACGTAATGAACAGTTCCAGGAACTGTTTTTCCCCACGATTTGAGGGATTTTCGCCCCACTTAAGAGCGGATTAAGGGGGTAGTTACCACCCTAAATCCCCTATAAATAGTGGGAAACTCAACTGAGTTCGGATCCTTCTTTTTTGGGCAGCAAAGAAGCGATCTGCAGCTAGCTTGGGGATCGAATTTTCTCTGATCAACAAAGGGAGATTCGGTCAAAAGGCTGGCATATTTTGGATCTGGGATTTGGCAGCAACAGAGAGCTTTGGAGATCAACGACTTGAAGGAGCTCTTGAATCATTTTGGAAGGCTTTTAATTGAAGCCTTTGAAATTATTCGGCCTTGGCTTATAACCGACTTTCGGTTCAAATCAACTCTTTTTCAAGAGTTCAAACTCGTTCAGAGTTATCAACTCGATCAGAGTTCAAAACCCCTCGATAGCCGCCTGAGCCGTCGGCCTCCCCCATAGTGCCTCCTTTCCGCCTCCGCGCCGACCACCTCCAACTCACCTCTCCTCCTCCACCATCTCTAGCAACCCGCAGCCCTCCCCTGAGTTCGACGCTACCATCCGAGCTCCGTCACCTCCTCCTTCAGCCCATCGTCAATCAGCCCTCCGACACCGTCAACACCAGCAACATCGCCTTATCCCCTCTGCCTCCAGTCCTCCATCTCCGGTTCCCCTTGACCACCAACATCGACAGCCCTAGACACACTCACTCCTT
>NC_033801.1:83456884-83460520 GCF_001876935.1 Asparagus officinalis | reverse complement strand
TTATCGCTCATCGCCCCGCGGTGATGCCATAGCCTCGCACGTCGACGTTGACGTGATCGACGAAAACCCCGAGGCAAGATCCCTAATTTTGATTATTATTTATTTTAAATTTTTAGATTTATCGTAAATTTATTATGTGCAAGATCCCATTACTCATTGACTCGTCCTTACAGATTTTGATATACTGTTAATTAAGTACATGCATAGATTAGTTGTTATGTGAATTTTATGATAATCTGCATGAGTTTGTTTAATGAATGATATTAAATAATAAATAATAAGAATGTGATAAATATTTTAAAGATTATTTTAGAATATTTATAAATAATTTAAAGAAATTTATTTTGGTAAAGAAATTATTTTAAATTAATTATTAAGAGAAATAATTTAAAATGAATTAATTTGGAAAAGATTATTTTCTGAATTATGTAGATACTGTTTATGATCTATAATTCTTAATTTTGATTATCTGATATGCCACGATATTATTGCACATGATTAGTTACATTGATTGTTCCTTGTTGTGATTGAGAATCATTAGAAGTTTATGACTATAGTGACCTGTATGATATGAATAATATCTAGAGGCTCGTGTGTTGTTGATTAGGAAAACGAGAAGAGTTAGGATGGGGAAGTCTGTTGGCCTTCTTGTTTTGATGATGTTTAACAAACAATTTACTTCTAATGTTGTTTGTCTAGTGTTTGTGTTTTCGTATTTATTCTAGGCAAACAACGAGTTGGAGGATGGATGGAATAGCGCTTCAACGACGATATCAAATGGAGATTGGCGGAATTGTGGAGTGAAGCTTATGCAATTCAAGTTCAAGATCCAAGTTTAGCTTCATCCGCATAGTGTATCAAGTCGAGCTTATTGAAGATCAAGATCTAGCTTGGGTAACTTAGTTTAGGTTTTATATTATGTGTGTTAAGTACCTTAAGCTCAATATCATATACACACATATTTTATTGGTTTCCTTGTATATATATGTAGTCATATATATATACAAGACAAGTTTTGGTTTTTATGTTTATAAATATGAAATTACATATTTCATATTTATTATTGTGATTTGGTTTAACTACTTAGATATGAAACAAATATATTTTCATATACATACTCATATATTTCATTTTCTATTATATTTGTAAAAATATTGTATTCTTAGTCTTTGGACTTAACAATAATCATATACATATTTTATTAAGTCTACATAATTATTGTACAAAGTTTCAAAACATGGTTTAGCCAAAATATCAAAATCATATGTTTACATTTTTGTGTTTTGACCTATTTTGTAAAATGATGATATTTTTTATTTGGGAAGTCCTTTTTGGAAACCAGTCATTGTAGCATGTTTATTAACATGTCTACAATCATTCCCCAAAGTTTTGCATTTTTTAGAATTTATTTGATATTTTTAAACAGGGTTTCAAAATTAGATAAACAATTTTCAGACCTGATTTCATGTGTCAGTTCGCGGTCGACCGTCACGGTCGACCGCCATGAGTTCAGAACTTAGTTTTTGGTTTGTTGGCGTCGCGGTCACGACCAGTTGGGCGATCGACCGTAGCAAGTCAAAAGACTTTCGCGGTCGACGGTCGCTTGTCGCAGAGCCATTAGTCTGTTATTTTTTGGTTGCTTCCGGCTTCCATCCAGCGGTCGACCGCCGCACTGTCATTTTCGTTCTAAAGCGGGCTAGTTTTCCAGAGCGGTTGCTGAGTGGTTTTTGTTCTTTCTTAGATTTCTCTGGCTTTGGGTTTTCTATAAATACCCCTTATACCTCAGATCTTTTAATTAATCCAAGAAATGTTTTAACAATTTTAAAGAGTAAGTTTTTGGTTTTTAAGTTTGTTCTAAAAAGCTTTTAAGCATTTGAGTTGGTTTTTGGTTTGTGAATCAATTCCACAAGAGGGCTTGAAGGAGATCATCTTTGAAGTTTGAGCTTCAACTATTCCCTCTACCCTCTTGATGCTATGAGAAAGTTTTCTAAACTTCTTTTCTCTAGCATTTATTTTGATTTCATATTCTTATTATTGCTAGTTTGCTATTTGAGTTGATTTGATTTTATTATTGTTACACCACCCAACTTGAGCATTATGTAATTTGCATTCATAATATATTTTGGTGGTGAGAGTTGTAACAATTTAGTGTGAGTCTTTTCATGTGTTCTCATCCATTGTAGAGAATAAACACTTTGTATTGTGCTTATTGTGAGATTCACTTTGTAATACACTTGTACACCGAGAGAAGTGTGTGGCGAGAGTCGGGGATCGTCCCAAGAGGAGTGGCATCGGTTGACGAACCTAGGGAGAGGTTGTAATCGAGCACTTGAGGGAGACACGTCTAGTTTAACACTTGAGAGGGTGTAGAGTGGGATTGCAAGAGTGGTGATTGTAAAGTTTTCGGTTAGCTAGAAAATCGAGTGTGAGGCGTAAACGTTATTTAGGTGAACGTAGAAAACCCGGTTGTGATAGTGGATTTCTCCCTGGGAGTGGGGAGCGGAGACGTAGGACGGAAGGTCCGAACTCCGTGATCATTTGAGTGTGTTTGAGTTTGTCATTGGCGCATTTGCTTTTGCATTTATCTTATATCGCCAATTGTGCATTGCTCATCTTATTTCATCCACTATCTTGTTTATGTTTATTTCTCTCTTGTGTTTGTTTATATATCCTTGCATATATTTTTATCATATAGGATATATCTCATTGTTCATATTGCTTATCCTAGCTCATATATCTTGTTGTATTTCTGACTTGCTAGGATAACTTATTAATTAGTTTTAATTGGCATATAATTGGATTAGATTAGCATAAGACCCTAATTCCCCCCCCCCCCTCTAGGATCTATCAAAGTCATGGTTCATGTAATCGGATAAGGCTGTTGATATATCTTCCAGGCTCGCACTAGTGGATCGGTGTCGCTACTGGAGTTGGTTTGTTAAGTTATAGTGGATCGGTGTCGCCACTGCGGTTGGTTGGTTGGACCAAAGTAGATCGGTGTCGCTACTTTGGTTCATGAATTTATTTGATTGGATACACGTAAGGGATATGTGAACAGTCAGTTATCCGATGATATGAGCGTTGACTCTGTGAGATGTGAACCAGTGACTTGTTATAGGATGACTAGTTACATGATTTTCTAAGTATGATTCTTGTGTGAGATGTAGGTTGGTTGTGTTTCTTTTCATACATAGATCGGGGTTAATATTTAATTATCTATAATTTGAGACATATGGTATATACATGAGAGTTTTTTTGTTTGGATTATTTCGCTCGACGTACTACATCTCTTATTGTAGATTTTTATGTATTAATTCCATCTATTTGTATGACACGATTACCTGGATGATTATTCTGATGGCTAGTTGCATGATCGACTCGTTACTTGATTGATTTTGTTGAATTTTCAATTGCATGTCCTTTTATCATTTCTATTATCGTATCGATTTCCGTTTTGATTTTCGTTGTACTATTTTCTTTTGTGGGGTCTTGCCATGTGCCATGCACGCTGATGTACACCTGTTTTCTCTAGTGTACGTCAGACTTAGAGGAAGAACAAGTTTAGCAGGAGCCAGAGGATTCTCAGCAGGAGTGCCTTGTAGATGAAGCAGAAGAAGAAGCCGAAGTTTAGTTATT
>NC_033801.1:83426191-83456872 GCF_001876935.1 Asparagus officinalis | reverse complement strand
ATTCCTGCTTGATCGATGTATTTTGTATCTCTTCAGTATTCACTGTTCAGTTTTGTATATGGGTATATTTGACCCGTATTATTATGTCTTAGATGATATTCATTTGTGATATGTATTATTTTATTCTGAGTTTATCTATTATATTCTTACTAATTATGATCGAGGACTTGTGACTTCGCATTGTATTTATTTCTAGATGCTTAGCGTGTTGGATTGAGAAGAAAAAATGGTAGTGTATATTTCTTCTCAATCTAATACGTCACGGGCTTGTTCACGTTCTGATTCCCGGGTATTTTGGGAATATGTAGAGATTTTAACTGTCAGAGATGTATTGTTAACTTGATGGGATTGTGTTGCGATTTGAGTAATTTTGTGGGCTCATCATCCTATTGAAGAGTGTCGATAAGTTAATTTTTCCATCAGAGGTGTAGTGTATATTTCTTCTCAATCTAATACGTCACGGGCTTGTTCACGTTCTGATTCCCGGGTATTTTGGGAATATGTAGAGATTTTAACTGTCAGAGATGTATTGTTAACTTGATGGGATTGTGTTGCGATTTGAGTAATTTTGTGGGCTCATCATCCTATTGAAGAGTGTCGATAAGTTAATTTTTCCATCAGAGGTGTATTATTAACTTGATGGGATTGTGTTGTGATTTGAGCATCTTTGTGGACTTATCATCCTATTGAAGAGGACTGATAAATTGATTTTTCCATCAGAGATGTATAGTTAACTTGACAAAATTGTGTTGCGATTTGAGCAACTTTGTGGACTTGTTATCCTATTAAAGAGGATTGATAAGTTGATTTTTTCATCAAAGGTGTATTGTTAACTTAACGGGATTGTGTTATGATTTGAGCAACTTTGTGGACTTATCATCCTATTAAAGAGGATTGATAAGTTGATTTGGCTTGGAAGAGCTTGCTAGTTCAAGAATGAGACAAGCCAAATTCGAACTCCGTAGGGATGTTAATCGTTAGAAGTGTAATGTTAACTCGATGATATACTGGCTAGAGATGGCTTTGTGAATTTTATAGTTGGCAGAGGTGTTTTGTTAAACATGTCAATTTTTGTGGTCTTATCATCTTGTTGGATAAGATTGATAAGTTAATTTTGGTGGTGATGCACGTCGAAGTTCTTATACTATCAGAGGTGTTTTGTTAACTTGACAGTATTGAAGATTGATAATTCAAATTACTCCTTGAGGAGATTTTTATTATCAGATGTGTATTGTTAACCTAACAATTTTGAGAATTCGTTATTCTGTTCAAGAAATAACAATAATCAACCCCCAGTCTTGACTAAGACTCGACAGTGGAGGGAAAATAGGGTCTCATGATTTTTATGGGTAATATTTTTTAAGAAATTTCTCGTTAATTAGCATCATGAGCCTACCACCTTTCTGATTAATGAGATGGTAAGCTCCATTTGAGTAGACTGACTCTACTATGAAGAGTTCTTTCCATTTGCGATTGAATTTCCCTTTTGTCTTATGTGTCATGACCATAGGTTATCTTTCTGCTAAGACAAGATCGCCTTTCTTGAAGATCATTTCCGTAACCTTTTTGTTGTAGGCTTTTGAGATCCGAGCTTAATATAACTCGATCTATTGCTGGGCTTGAAGCCGCTTATCATTTAACGTTTCTAGTTCTCGGAGGCGTAGTCAATGTTGTTCTTTATCGGTCATCCCGGTTGCAAGAGCAACTCTTAAGGACGAGATCTGAATTTCTAATGATAACACAGCTTCACATCTGTAAACCAAAGATAAGGAAGTATCTTCTTTAGGATCATCAGGAAGTATGCCATACAAGACATAATCGATGAATGGGAATCGCCAATCCCTTGGTTCGAGACCTGTAAAAGTTCCACAGATGATTTCTGCTGTTGCCTCTTCTGTATAGTCTTCTAGAGGGAACTTGAGGTGATACAAGTCACAATTTGAGACGAATATTTTTGCTTCTGCTTTCGGTGGTAATGTTGCCAACGAAGCTAAAGTGTCTGCATATACATTTTATTGGTGCAGAATGTATCCGATAAAGAAGCCTTCAAACTTTTGGGCTAACTTTAATGCCGGAATGTGGTATGGGAGCAAATCATCATTGCACACTTCATATTCTCCTCGAACTTGATTTACAATGAGTTGAGAATCACCGTAGGCCTCGAGATGTTGGATGTTGATTTCCTCGACCAACTGCATCCCTAACAGCAAAGCATTATACTCTGCTATATTGTTGGTGTACGGCTCGGTTAAGGAAAATCCTTTTGGAATTACGAATCTAGTTGGGGATACAAGTACAATCCCCATTTCGGCTGTTATTCTTCCACCGGGTCTTGCTCTTGATACACCAATGTTATAGTATTCCTACTCTTGGACATACTTAGTATTAGTAAACAAACGGATGTATCCTTATATGTCTTGCCCCACTCAAAAGGATGGCCTAAATCCCGTATAGTCCGACTCAGTCGATTCGTCTATTGATATTCTTCCATGCCCACACGAAAGGTGGTTAGTCGGTCTTCTCATCCTAGACGGCTCGCCAAGAGTCTACTCAACTACTCATCCAGAACACCTCTTGAAACCGCCTTGAAACAGCATTACTTCTCGACGAAGCTATCCTCACTGGCTACATGTCCGCATCGCATTTAATGCATAGCAGGTGGATTATTTCTCTGGCCCCGATAGTCTTCATGACTCATCGGACCATGTGGGCCACTGTCCCACCACTGATCACTTCCTATTTAATACCTAATTGATCTACCCTCCAATTGCTAGCCGACACCTGTAAGAACAAGCTTACTCAGCTGCCAACCTACACTTCACCACCGCCTCACTATGCTCGGTCAAAGTGACCAATTAACCCCTCATGCTTCGGATATAAATATAAGTATCATTCGAACTTAAGGGAGGATCTTTTTTGAAAAACACAAATCGAACGCTGGAGTATTTTTCGGCACACAAGAACACATTGTTCTAATTTTTTCCACTCAAGTTCATATCAACTAACTTGATCATTGGATGTACAACGGGGGAACTAATCCCCACCCTCTTACAAGTTTCTACACGTGCAGATTGATCGATAGCCCAACTGAAGAACCAGACATAAAGTCAGGAAAGAAAGCGGCCTTTCATCAACACTGAACCGAACCTATCCTCTTTTGGATACAATTATCTGTTTGATCGTAGATATTAACAGTTTGGCGCCCATCGTGGGGCTACTTTTCTTTTTTGAGAAAACATGCCCTGTTCTGAGCAAGGGTCTAACCAGTCTCGCCTTGTAGAACACCACAATTATGTCGCTCAAGATCAACTCGAGAACACTACTCGCAGGATTGCTCAATCCTTTCAAGAGCAACTCGATATCCTTACTAACAAAGTCCTTGACCGACTTCCACAACAACAACAAGTTTCATCGGCACAACGCCTACATAATGAAGACCAAAAATGCGAAACCCCTCTCTACCCTGGAGCCTAGCAAGAGGTCCCATCTTGGACTCCTCACACAGGTGTCGAGTAGCCAGGTCGCGCTGGACGATAGGGTTCGCTCTCCCATCGCACACTCCGCCAAGAAGAGTCTCGCCGCCAACCTCTCACCCAACAGGAAAGCACTGGTGAGAGTTCTAGTCCTAGCCATCCTAGAGACCACAATGAAGGATCCTATAGGGCCCCTCATCACCACCCTACATCTTCAACCCCCTCTACCATGGTAAGGGACTCTGGTTATGATCGAGTTTACCGGCCAATCACTGATGCCATCGGGGGAAACACCCCCTTCTCGGACTACATAATGAATTACCCATTCGAGAAGTTCAAATTGCCCTACATAGGGATATATATAGGTGAAGGAGACCCTGCCGAGCATGTTCAAAACTATTATGGCATAATGAGCATGCTCCAAGTTTCGGAAGTAATCCTCTGCCAATGATTCCCGATCACTCTTGTAGGGAGAGCTAAGCTTTGGTGGAATGCTCTCGGAAGGAAATCCATCAGTAGCTTTCATCAGCTCAGCTAGAAATTCATCCATCACCTGGCTGGTAATAAGAAGAAATCCCCCCCCCCATGTGTTGATTCAGATGAGGCATGGGCCTGAAGAGAGCCTCCGAGCCTATTTCAAAAGTTCAAGCAAAGAGACTGGAGGTCAATGACCTAGGAAATGTAGTCGTCATTTCCGCACTCGTTGCAGGCTTTCAAAATAATGAGTTGGCCGACTCGCTTATCGAGAAGCCCGTTGACAACTACGAGCAGTTGATGGCCAAAGCACACGGGTACATGGATATGGAGGATGCCCGAGCCTATAAAGCATCAACTAGGAGCTTAGATACACGGGTACATGGATATGGAGGATGCCCGAGCCTATAAAGCATCAACTAGGAGCTTAGATACCTCTGCGGTCATGGCATCAACGCCACTAAGGGCTACAGCCATTTCGTCCACCCCGACAGCCACAACATTCTCTGCACCAACTCTAGAATCAACGAGAGGCCTCTCTACAAGGCGAGAATGGCCTGAAGGCCCCCCAAGATTAGACCCTTGCTCCAACCGAACCAAAAGGAAGGACCAGCAGAGAGGCCATGAGCCAAAAATGAACCTCACCATCTTCAACACCTCTCTCACCAATGTTCTCATCATGGTCCAGAGAGAGGGATACCTTAAAAAGCCCACCCCTAAAAAGATGTTGAATCCAAGGAATCTCTATACCCGGTAATTTTTTCGGTATCATAAGGATCACGATCATCTCACCAACGAATGTCGCGTCCTCAAGAGGGATATTGAGAATTTAATAGAAAGGGGGTATTTAAAAAATCTTGTCACTCAACGAGATCATCGGGAATCTGACCTGCATCGAGCCGAAAGGAGGTCCTGTTCGCGGTCACCTCATCCTCGACCGCAACTGGACAATCGACCCNTGGAGCCTAGCCATAAAGGGGTCATCAATACCATCAGTGGCGGTCCCACTACTGGAGGGTCTTCTAACAATGCCCAGAAAAATATGCCAAGAGGGCATTGCAAATCTATGAAGTTGACAAAAGGATAACGACCGACGAACCCATATCTTTTGGGGATGCTAATCTAAGAGGCGTGGAGATGCCCCATGATGATCCTATTATCATCACAGTAGGGATCGGAGACTACCGAGTGAAACGAATCATGGTCGACATAGGAAGCTCGGTAGATATCATGTATGTTGATGCCTTTAATAAAATGGATATCGATAGATCTCGCTTAGTCCCCTGTAGAGGACCCCTTATTGACATCATTAGGCACTCTCTCCTTCCAGAAGGAATGATCACTCTCACACTAATGGTAGGAGAGTACCCTAGACAGGTTACTGTCACTATCTAATTCCTGATAATGGATCTCAAGTCAGCCCACAATGTTATCCTCGGTCGAACTGCCCTCCACCTGTTATGAATCATTCCCTCAACTTATCACCAAATGCTCAAGTTCCAGACTCCCAACAGAGTCGGTGTGGCCAGGAGCAATTAACAAGAAGCTAGATCCTACTATCAACTCTCAGCTAAGGTAAGGGCATGCCAGACGTCCTACCAATCGAAAAGGTCTGCCTCCAACTGGAGGAAACAATAGAGCAGCAGAGGACAACACCAGTGGAGGAGCTTTAGGAGATACCTATTAACTGAGAAAGATCAAAGATGATTAAAATTGGTTCAAGCTTAGTCGAACCCTTACGAGGTTCTTTGGTTGAATTCCTACAGGCGAATGCTAATGTTTTTGCCTGGGGACCCGAGGATATGCTAGGGGTTCCCCTCGAAGTCATCAGCCATGAGCTAGCTGTTGACAAACACACCAAGCTAGTTCGACAAAAGAAAAGGCACATCGGCCCAGAATGCCAAAAAGCTGCAGCTGACGAGGTGAGACGACTTCTTAGTGTCGGCTTCATCCGGGAAGTCTAATACCGGAAGTGGTTAACTAATGTTGTCTTAGTGAAAAATCTACGAATAAATGGCGAATGTGTGTAGATTTCACCGACCTCAACAAAGCATGTCCTAAAGACAGCTACCCTCTGCCTCGAATTGACCAATTAGTCAACGAGAGTACGGGTCATGAGCTGCTCAGCTTCATGGACGTTTTCTTCAGCTATAACCAAATTTTTATGGCGGAGCATGATCAGGAGAAGACTTCTTTCATCACCGATCTAGGCACCTATTGTTATAAGATGATGCCCTTCGGTTTGAAGAATGTAGGAGCTACCTATCAGAGACTTGTTGCTAAACACCAGACCGGGCATAATCTGGAGGCTTATGTTGATGACTTGCTGGTGAAATCAAAGCAAGCATCCGCCCATATCTTAGACTTGGACGAGACCTTCTCCATCCTTCGGCATTATCGGATGAAGCTCAATCCCGCTAAGTGTGCCTTTGGGGTACAATCGGGATATTCTTAAGATTTATGATCACCCAGAGGGGTATAAAGATTAACCATGAGAAGATAGCCGCCATTGACCGACTGCCAGAACTGCGCACACTAAAAGACATTCAAAAGTTGAATGGAAAGATTGTGGCTCTGGGTCAATTCCTCTCTAAATCTGCTGAGAGGAGCCTTCCCTTCTTTAAAATTCTAAGGGGAACTCAGAACTTAAAGGAGAAAATGGCCTGGACGGCAGAGTGTAGTGTCGTGTTTCAGGATCTTAAAGCCTGTCTGAGTACTAAATCACTACTGAGCCAACCCATGAGTTGAGAGACCTTGTACCTATACATGTTTGTCTCCCCCGAAGCTATTAGTTTTGTTCTGGTTCGGGAGGGGAAGAATATTCAGAAGCCTGTCTATTATATGAGTCAGATCCTCAAGGCGGGCGAACTTAAGTACCCTCTCATAGAGAAGGCTGCCTTTGCCCTTATCATCACTATTAGGAGACTCAGCCCATACTTTCAAGCTCATGTTATTATTGTGGGGACAAGCCTGCCTTTAAAGAAAGCGCTAGGCAGCCCCACAACTTCAGGAAGGATGGTTACATGGGCGGTCAAACTTAGTGAACATGATGTTCAATTTGAGCCCAGGACAACAATTAAAGCTCAAGTTTTGGCAGACTTCTTAATTGAATCAACTTCTCCAAATGATGAACTAGATGCGCCTTCACAATCTCATCAGCCAATACTTCCAGCACCTCTAGCAGTCCAGGCATCTACCCTACCAACTCATTACACCCAGGAGTACGACTTACATGGGTGCAGCTCATGGTGGTTATTCAAAGTTGATGGATCTTCTGGAGAAGCCGGTAGCGGAGCAGGGGTGGTCTTGCGAAGCCCCGATGGGTTAATGCATGAACATTCCATCTCCTTTAATTTTTCGGCATCTAACAATGAAATTGAATATGAAACCCTCCTCGCTGGCCTCCAAACGGCATAAGCACTAAAGGCAGAGTGCCTTTATATTCTTGTCGACTCATAATTAGTCGTCCACCAAGTCAATGGGCGATATGCAGCTAGAAACTAAAGGATGACCTTGTATCTTAAGGCTGCTAAAGAGCTTCTGACTTGCTTTTTGGAATTTAGGATAACCCAAGTTCCTCACACTCTTAACACTCGAGCGGATGCCCTCTCTAAGCTTGAGTCAACAAATTCGAGAATCAACTCCGAACTTATCTACACTGACACCTTTGAATAGCCTAGCGTCTCCTAGCCAGCCAAGATTGTTTTGGAGACAGAGGCGCCAGTAACACACTATTGGCTAGATCCCATCATCCTTTATCTAACACAAGGTACTCTGCCTGAAGATTCGGTCGAAGCCAAGTACTTACAAAGGAATTCTCACCGCTACCTCATGATCGACGAGCAACTCTATCGGATGTCCTATTCTAGTAGTAGTATCGAACCTTACCTGCAATGCCTTAGACCGCCCGAGGCCAACTATGTACTTAGAGAAATACACGAAGGTACTTGTAGGAACCATCCTGGGGTCCGAACTCTTGCATAGAAAGTCATCTGTCAGTGGTGTTATTGGCCAACTATTCTCGCCAAGTCAAGACGACTTGTCTCTCATTGCCAAAAATGCTAGATTTTCTCATCCATACCCCGAACGACAGCAACGGAGTTGACTTCCATCCTTAGACCGGTATTGTTCGCCCAATGGGGATTGGATCTACTGGGATCTCTTCCTTAAGCTTCGGGACAAAGGAGATTTCTTATCGTAGCGATTGATTACTTCACCAAATGGATTGAAGATGAATCGTTGGTAAAGATTGGTGAGAGTAACGTCACGAGTTTCATATGGAAATTGATAGTTTGTCATTTTAGTGTACCTCGATCCTTTGTGATTGATAACGATACCCAATTTGATAGCAGAGGCTTCCGCGGCTTTTGCGAAGAATATAACATTCATCTTAAATTCTCTTCCGTCGCTCATCCACAGTCCAATGGCCTCGTACAAGCTGCTAATAAATGTATCTTACAACCATTAAAGAAAAAAGTGGACACCGCGGTTGGGAACTGGGTTGAAGAATTGCCCAACATCCAATGGTCATATCGGACAACTCACATAATTCGACTGGAGAAACGCTATTCAAGCTAACCTACAGTGCGGAAGTAGTTACTTCTATCGAAGTCGATATGCCAACAATCTGACTATAAAACTTCAATGAGGAATCAAACTCATATGGACTGCGGATTGGGCTTGACCTCCTAAAGACTCGAGAGAAAGCGCTTCAAACTCTAGTCACTAACCAGCAACAAATCGTCCGTTAGTACAACAGCAAAATCTGACCGAGAAGATTTAGGGCTGGTGATCTTGTCCTTCGTAAAATGACTTTCGATAAGGACATTCGGAGAGGTAAGTTAGCGCCCAATTGGGAAGGCCCTAATACAATCCTAGAGGAGTTACGACTTAGTACTTATCGTCTAAATTCCCCATATGGGAGAATCCTACAACATCCCTAGAATGTCGAGCACTTGAGGCAATACTTTCAATAGTCCTGTAAATTTTATTTAATTTTAATAAAATTATTATTGAAACTACCTCTTGTCTCGTGCTATCATATTACCCCCTTTTATGCATGGATGAAAAGCCTTTAGTGCCTTTTCAGAAATAAACCCAAGGTATCAACCCTATGGTCGACTCCCACAGTCGCCTCTCCACCATATGAGGATATTAAAGACCTAGGCATCTATGTAAGACCTAGGCATACAACCTCAAGGTTGTCGTCCTATATGAAAAGCCCTAAGTGCCTTTTCAGGAATAAATCCAAGGCATCAACCCTATGGTCGACTCCTACAGTCGCCTCTCGATGAAGACCTAGGCATCTATGTAAGACCTAGGCATACAACCTCAAGGCTATCCTCTTATATGAAAATCCCTTGGTACCTTTTCAGGAATAAACCTAAGGCATCAACCCTATGGTCGACTCCCACAGTCGCCTCTCAACCATATAGGGATATTGAAGACCTATGCATCTATGTAAGACCTAAGCATACAGCCTCAGGGTTGTCATCCTATATGAAAAGCCATTGGTGCCTTTTTAGGAATAAACCCAAGGCATCAACCTTATGGTCGACTCCCACAGTCGCCTCGCAACCATATAGGGATATTGAAGACCTAGGCATCTATGTAAAACCTAGGCATACAACCTCAGGGCTGTCGTCCTATATGAAAAGCCATTGGTACCTTTTTAGGAATAAACCTAAGGCATCAACTATATGGTCGACTCCCACAATCGTCTTTCGACCATTATGGATATATGAAGACCTAAGCGCCTCCATAAGACCTAGGCACCCAAACTCAAGGTTGTCATAATGCCATATATAGATCTAAAGCAGGTAAGTCTAAATGTTTAATCATTCGTTTACAAGCGAAATTGGAGCATAACTTGCCGAGCCCTTGTTAGTTGAAGAACCAGATGCTTGGCCGGCACAATTTATACTAAGAGCCAGTCATCTCGACTTCGATACGATTAGCCCATCACAACAATAAAAGCAAAGCTGCGAGCTTCAAGTTAGGAAAGCCAAGCAAGAAAGAAGTAAAGACAAGAATCAGACATGAAAACAAAGTTGAATTTTATTTCGATAGTCAAACATCATTACAAGCACTTTACAAAGCATAAAGGAAAGAGATGGAGGCAAGCTCCCAACATTATTAACCCGAGGTAGCGGCCTCCCCCCTCCCCCCCCAGAGTAGAAGTATTAGTGACAGCAATAGTCTCGATGGCGATGATAGTTCCGGCGATAACAGAGGTGTCAATAGAGGCAAAGGTCTCGATGGCAACACTCGAAGAAAGCTTAGGCGGATCTTCTTCCATTTCCTCCCCTACTTCATCTTCCCCGTCACTCACCATCAGTTCAAACCCACCTCCACTAGACTCGATCTCTTTTAGGAAATCCATATAGCAAGAGACTCGGGGAGGATAAAGGCAGTTGGGTAATGGGAGAGAACTAATAGGTACCAGTGAGGCAAGATGGTCGATACTGGATTTGTAAGCCAAAGCTACCTCCGTTCTTCCCATAACCCCCCTGACCCTAGTCTTCGACTACCTTCTGCCTATACTACTCTGAGTCGAGATGAGCGAGCCGGCCCTCCAAATCCTTAACAAGCGCCGCTGACTCTTGGCCAGCCAACTATTCTCCCTTGAGTTCTTCTCTCATGCGCTCGATCATATGTTTAGCATTTACTCTAAGGCCCTTCTCAGTTTCGACCTCCGCCTCCAAAGCTGATAACCTCCCATCTTGGTCGGCAATTCCTTACTGAAGATGGCCTACTTCCTCTTTCAACGAGGCTAATTCCCCCCAAAGCCTAGCAATGGAAGCTGCTTGGTCATCACTATAGGATCGGACCCCCTTAAGAGCCTTCTCCTTAGCATTTACCTCTTGCCACCAACGAACTTTAATGTTGTTAAGTTCAGCCTCCAAGTTGTTGATCCTTTCCTCCGTCTTTTTTTTGGCCACCCTCTCTTCTTCTAGCTCCTTTTGCCACCTCCTCAGAGCGTCATGCATATATTTGAGCCACTCCTACAGCTCCTGTTCCAACAGAGCCCCCCAAACCAAGTGGGCCCTGAGAGCTAGATGCAAGCCATGGCTTAGCATCCCCTCCAAGAATCCCTTATCATTTGGGAGGGTGAATTGTTGTACTGTTGTTATTGGAGTCATCAAGGACCCTAAAACTAAACTCTCCTTATCAATAAAGGTTGGAAAGACGAACTTGACATCCTCCGAGAGCTCTTCCCTAGGTGAACAAGGACCCACAGGTACCCTAACAACATAGCTTCTGCCGCCTCCCAAGTTAGAGGGTCGACGTTAGAAGTCCAATGAGGAAAAGGTCAGATGCCTCTCTGCTTTCAGTCGGCTTCACTAGCCTCAGATTCTGATTGAGGGCCTGTTCTTCACCTCCCCCAATCATCCCGATAGGCTCTTTGCTAGATCTATGAGATGACTTGAGCCCAGAAATTAGCTCGACCACTCCTTCAATAGAAACCCAAACATCAGCAATTTTCACCATTGAAGTTGCCCCCTCAGTTGGCAAGGGTGGATCATCAATGGTGATGATGTCGGGTTGTCTCCGATCCTCAGCCTGCTGCTGCAGTCGTCCCTCAACCTGCTGATAGTTTATAGTTGGTTGAGCCTGCTGATGTCCCACAGCCGGTTGGACCTGAATCGACCCCATTGACCTGTTGGCTCCTCAATTCTTCTTGGCCAATTTCTTAGCCTTCACTCACCACCTCTCTAGCTGAGTGATGACTTCGAAGATGTTCGACTGAAGACCTGCCTCTTCTGCTGGAACAAGGTATCCCCTTGGTCTCTTCTGGGGCCTGGCGCCAGAACTCGGCCCTTCATCTCTTGCTGCCTCCCTATTGCTCTATTCGAAGGGGAGAACTAGCATTTCAGCCCTGAACTTATCAATAGCAGTGGGTGAGATTCTCGAGATTTTCTCCACTCGGAGTGATGCCACATCGAAGTGGTTGATTCGCTCCTGAGACCCAGCATAAGAGTGAATTTTAGCTAACTGTTGCCTCTCCTCGGGCCCAAGCAGGAGCTACCTCAAAGCGTCCCTATTTACCTTGGGCCAGTTAGAATAGGAAAGCACGCCATCAGCGCTAAATACCCAAATGAAATGCTCCTTCCAATCTATGTTGGAGTCGGGAGCATCCGTCACAAACTTGAAGTTCTCACTATAGTGTAAAAATAGTAAGGATCGTTTTTTCTCGATTTAACACTGACCAATTGCCCGAACAAGCACAAATTCAGCTCGACACCGACACGGTGGCATATGACCATGAAACCCACCAACACCCCTATGGCGTTGGGGGTAATTTGGCAGGGGAAACCCCTATAGCGATGCACGCTTCCTTAATAAAAAGGATGAAGCGGCAATCGGAGCTCATACTCAAAGTGGGAAAGATAGAGCGGCACCCTATTTGGGCCGTGGTGATACACCGCTTTGTGTCTCATGGGCGCCTCTAATGTAAACGCCCGGTGGATGTTATAAAGCTCATAATACATATAGAGCTCCTCGGTATGAACCCCTTTGAATGAAATGACCTAAGGAGGGTGATCCTCTCCTCATTGCAACCAGTGAAAGATCTTTGAGAAGCCATCGAAAATTTGCAGTTGAGAAATTTGAAGGGATTGAAGAGGAATAAATGCCAAAGATTTGGAGACAGGAGTTTGTAAAGGATTTCCTATCGCCCCCAATGGGTTATTTATAGAGTTCAAGAGACACATGGAGTTACATGAACGGTCACCACGTTTCGAGATGAGCGGATGAGATTTGCCTAGAAATCTCAAAGTGGTTCACACTAAAACTAAAGCATTGTCCCCCTTTACTCTGCACTGATCCCCTCGAAAATCGAAGCAGTGTTATTTACTCTCTGACAACTGGCAGTACTTTTACATTATTTCAAACAGTGACATTCCACTAGCCTAATAAAGACCTTTAGTAAATCATTAAGCTATCTTCTTGGAAAACCATCTGCCACAAACCCGTCGACTCTCAATGGCCGACAGCTAGCGTTGGAAATCTTTCTATAATATTTTTTGGGGAATTTTAACACCGACTATCCAATAGTCGACCCCATCAATATTACTGATTTTAATAAAAAAACAAACAACAAACATTAGATTTATTGCTCAAGCTTAGAACACGTTCTTTGGAAAGAAGTCCAGTTGACTCTAAAATTAGCGGATGAATTTTTAAGCTTAACTAAAGCCCAGTTGTTCAGCAGACACATTGAAGCCATACAACAAAGGGAAACAACAGAGGGAAGGCTAAAAGTATCTTTTCATTCATTCGACAAAATGTCTTACAGAGTACAGTGTATCTATAAAGTAACAAGTATACAAAGGGGAAATAGAATCCTAAATAAGATAAGGGAAGTCCATCCCGGCTCCTGGAGTCAGAGGTGGGGAAGTCCTGGGAACAACCAACGGAAGGGTCGAGCAGCCCTCTACGTTATCCGAATCATCCGAATTGTCCTCATCCTCTTCCAAATTAAGCCCTCCACCGAGAGATTCTACTTGCCTTAACACAACCAAGCAATTGGCTACCATTAGAAGGTAATGAAAGCAATCAGTCGGGTTTTTCATTTCGACTGGAAGCCGAGTCGATAGATAGTCGTGTTGGATATAGGTGCCCTACAGGCAATAATTGTATATTGTAACAGGACCTATATAAATATAACATTCTTGTTTAAAATAATAGTATGTTATTTTGGTCAAATTTATCTAGTATTTTCATACAGATAAAGTCTTTAGAATAATACTAGACTATCAGACATTTCGGATATGATCGTAATGAAGAGATCTGATTTGTCGCTAACGTATATTCTAAAATATTCCTAGTCGATGAAGTGTTGAAATATGACATCATCACTTTGGAAAGACTAGTGTATACTCTATTTCTCCTTTGGTAGGATGATGATCCATCTCTTGGATCATTGATATGAGACATCAAGATATAGTATACAGGTGACTCATTAGTGAATGAGTTGACTGAATGACTCACTGAGAACATCTAGTTGGTAAATATACTTAACTGTCAAATAGAAGTTCTCAAGTGATATAGTACATAGTAGTTTCTTGACCTGAGGTATGAGTGCAATATCTTACATGTCAGTATAGGTGTACTTAGACTTTCACCTAACCACAGTTCTCATTGAGTTGTGCATAACGGTTCTTGTTGGGTGCATCCTGAGACATAAGTAGATATTGAGATGCTAAGATGAGATTCTTCTCTCCCAGTTTAAGGGGTTGATGTCATAAGATTGTTTGATATAACTATAACCTAAAAATCCTTGGCCGAGTTAAATAAGATAAACTGAGTGTCAGTTTGATCTTATAGGTTATGAGTTTAATATCAACAAACACTAATTGAGCAATTAGGGTTTGACAGTTTTCCAAACCCTAGTCGTAATAGTTTGACATGGTTTGACGAAGAGACCGGACTGTACGGTATTATCACTAAGTGGTCCTGATAAAATTGTGTAAGCATCTTGTAGACATTTATCACAACTTATACCCGGGTAGTCTTTATGTGTACCTAGCACATCTGTTGTACTTGTGGATATCATCCACTATCGAGTTCTTAAGTTGGGCCCTAGAGTCACACCAAGCGCGTACTTAAATCATATGAAATATAAATTTATAGAGTAATACGTATGATTGATACGCATATATGATTTTCACCGGATACACATAAACGGTTATGCATATCGGTAAAATCAGAATGCTATGTGCTTAGAAAATAAATTTCAGTATTTTTCCTATAAAATTAACTTTTAGTCAACTAGTTGACTTTTTGGTCAATGGTTGACTTTTGATCAACTCATTACTTTTTTGGTCATATGATGTCTTATTAATCAATGATTGGAAAATTACGAAATACCATATTTATGAAATAATGTATTGATGTCGTATTTTCATTTATGAAATAAGCACTTCATTATACCATGATTAATGAGTTATGAGATGAGTCATTAAGATGGTATGGTTTGGGAACATGGTTTTAGCACATAGTTTTGATTCTTTATGATTCATTGCATGACTCATGAGATGAGTCATTACATGACTCATGAGAGAATCATTGTTTTGATGACTCATGGTGTGACTCATAGGATGAGTCATTCATGTCATAACATATTCTTCCTTTATAAATATGAGCTCTCTTTCTTCTTTCATGGTTAATGGAAAAATAAAATAAATGGTTTATTCATAGTTGCTTTCCATAAAAGAAAAGAAGAGAGATCTACCTCTTACTAAACTTTTGCAGTCTTAAAGTAAGAGGAAGTAGTAGGATTTTAAAATATCCGGGGTGGATATCTTGCCTTGTGTCTCAAAAAGACTCCGATTTTATCAAGCCCACTTGAAGACTTGGGGATCCACTACGAGGAGATTTTTTACTACAAAGAGCAAGAGCTAGGGGTTATTCGAACTTCCATCAAATCACGCTTCGAAAGTATGACTTTCTAACTCTTATATGCTCTCTTTAATATAGGGATTATGTTAGATTTAATTAGGATGGTCCTATTATGTATTTCATGCTCTCTACATGCTTAGCATAATTATACATACAGTATTCCGCTGCGTATTTTGCATGTATTTAGCACGAATTTCCAACATGGTATCAGAGCCATGGTTCCATCTAATTGAATCTTTACATGCATATCTAACTCATAGAGGACTTTGTTCTTGCTTCTAATTACTAGTTTAATTAAAAGATGTTTGTTAATTAATACAAGGTGTTTTGTAATTAGTTATACTAGTTGTTGATTCAAAAATATTATTTTTGGTTCATAAGTTTTTAAGAGTAAAAACACTTGTATAAATTACAAAACACTTATTTACAACTAATGTAGTTGTATGTTAGAAGCATGATTGTCCTATTTGAGTTAGGATAATCCTTATGTTATCTAGTTTTCCAATTTATTGCATAACTAGATAGATGCATATTTCTTAAATTTGATTAAGTTATATGTTTTATATCATCTTGCATGGATGTTATGTTTATGGATGGTAGTGGACAACGATTCTCTTGTATTTATTGTATTGATGTAATATAGCTACAAATGTAATATTATTTTTAACCTCTTCTCTCCCCGAGCATGGGCTACGCCTACTGGTTTAGGTACTTGCTCACCGATCATGGGCTACGCCTACGGGTATAGACCCTTGTTCGGGTGTGAGGGGGTATGGTTGTTTAGTTTAGTTATTTCATTTATGACTTTTATTTTATATTCAATGCAATATTATTACTCATCCTACGAGATGGTTTTTCCATTATAAATTGGGCTTGCACATCCTATGTATATGTGATTATAATAATACATGATTTGTAAGGGATCTAGCACTGCAAGGAGTTGCAAATTGCTTGTCAAAATGTAATATTATTGTAGTTACATTTTATTCCTTTAGTTGTCCACTACCATTCCATATTTCTTTTTACATATGTTGATATGTTGGTTGTGCCCCAATTGTAGATGTCAATACAATTGGGTGTTTTATTCTGTAAAGTTTATATCTTTATCTCACTAGAGAAATAGTTTTTATTGTAAAAACTTATTTTTAAACTTTGTAAGACATGACAATAAGAGTTTATTGACCATAGAGTGGTGAGACCGACATTAACATAGCGTTAGTGTGAAAGATAAATAAACTTAAAGTAGTTAAAAAATGTATTTAGAATGAAGTTTTAACTAGTGTCAAGGAAAGTAATTATGAGATATAGCTCATGGGATGATGCCCAACTTAAGATTAGGGGTGATGCCCAATCTTTCGTGCTATAGTCTTAAAGAATGATGGTTACTTAATTAAGGTCTGATGAATATTCCCGGTGAATAGCTCGGAACCCTCCCACCAATCTTACGCTTACCTGGTTAGTTTAATTATTGCAAGTATAAATATGGAGCATCTTTTAACTATATCAAGTTTGATTACGGTAAAAGATTTGTGAAATCATCTGTAGCCCTCCATCATTTCAGTTGAATACTATTAACCTTGTAAATACTATGTTTGTTGGCATACGTCAAGGCATAACTATTCTATGGCTAAGTAGTATTCATCTGTATATTAGATATAAGGATAGCTTAAGTTGGTTATGCGACTTTGTTGGCATACGTCAAGAGTTTGTATAAGTTAAATTTAAGCCAGTCAAGAAATGATGGGTCTAAACATGACTAGCATTTTGTGATTTGTTGGCATACGTCAAGGTCATAAAAGACTAGGGGTAAAATCATATCAGGAATTACAAGAGTGTAAAAGACAAAAGTTGTCTACCAATTATTGAGTGTATCAATTTGTTAGCATACGTTAAGGTTGATGTATTCAATGATAATTGGATCTTGATCCCACTTGAAAACAAGGGGTTATTTTTTGGTCACCTCTTATAAGGTTTCGAGGGACTCGAAAAATAGTGGGAGGCATAACTTAGATAAAAATGATCCAAATCTATTTTATGTATTAAACATCTACTAAAATATTTTTTTCCTCTCTCTTTCAGACCATTATGTCTGGCTTAAAAATCATATCAGAACAGAACAAGTTAACCGATTCTAATTACATAGACTGGTTGAGAAATGTTAAGAGTATATATCCAGAATTCTTAGCCTCACTCGTCAAGAAGAAGCAAGATGTTGCTTCATCTTCAGATGTGTTTGTTACTCAGAATTATTTTTCTATAAATCCTACATCTTGGGTATTAGATACCGGATCAGGATCTCACATCTATAATTTGTTACAGGGGTTAAGAAGTTATAGGAAACTTGGAGCTAGAGAGATGACCCTACAAGTTGGTAATGGTGCAATAGTTGCTGCACTTGCAGTAGGGGACTTTCATCTAGTTTTGCCAAATAGAAACGTTTTGATTTTGAAAAGCTGTTATTTCGTACCAACTATGATGTGTAATATAATATCTATATCTTTATTAGATAAAGATGGATATATATTCAAGTTGGAGAATAATGTTATGAATATCATATTTAATCAAAAGTTGATTGCTTATGGAACATTGTGTAATGGCATCTATATTCTTAATCAAAATATAATTCTGAATACTCATCACACTAATAAAACAAAGCATTCGGTTATGAACGATGCTTTCTTATGGTATTGTAGACTTGGTCATATTAAAAAAGAAAGACTTGGCGAGCTACATAAGCATGGATATTTAGATCCATTTTACTTTGAGTCTTATGATACTTGCAAGTCTTGTCTTAAAGGTAAAATAACCAAGACTCCATTTACGGAGACTGGAGCAAGAGTTACAGAACTCTTAGGACTGATACATAGTGATGTATGTGGTCCTATGTCTACTATGGCTAGAGGTGGCTACTCCTACTTTATTACTTTTACTGATGATTTTTCAAGATTTGGACATGTGTTTTTGATGAAACACAAGTCTGAAGCATTTGAGAAATTTATCGAGTATAAAAATGAAGTAGAGAACCAAACGAGCAAGAAAGTTAAAATTCTTCAATCGGATCGAGGAGGTGAATACGAATACTTAAGCTCGGAATTCTTGGGTTTTTTAAAAGAGAATGGGATTCTCTCTCAGGTTACTCCACCCTTTACACCACAGTATAATGGCGTATCAGAAAGAAGGAATCGTACCCTATTGGATATGGTACGTTCTATGATGAGTAACGCTGAGTTCCCTTTTTTATTCTGGGGGTATGCGTTGAAAACAGCAACACACTGAATAGGATTCCAACTAAAGCGGTGCCTAAACCTCCATATGAGATATGGAGTGCGAAGAAACCACATCTTAATTATATTAAGATTTGGGGATGTCATGCTTATGTAAAAAAGCAAGATCCCAAAAAGTTAGAGGCACGCTCAGTATTGTGTAAATTTATAGGATATCCAAAGAATTCTACCGGATATCAATTTTACCACATCGATGAACAAAAGATAATTGTTTCTCGGTTTTCTACCTACTTAGAGAAGGAATTTCTTGAAAAAGAAATTAGTGGGAGCATGGTAGAACTGAAAGAAATTTCAGAGATACAAATTAATACTGATAATTTAGTAGAACCAGCAAATTTAGTTATACTAGAAGAATCTCAACCACTCCGCAGATATCCAAGGCGATCTCATGCATCTAAGAGACAATATGATTTTCTCGTTGGAGGTAGCATGTTAGATCACGTCATAGATGATGACGAACCTTTTAGTTATCAGCAAGCATCTCAGAGTAGGGACTCTGTTGCTTGGCATGATGCAATGAAATCCGAAATAGACTCTATGTACGCCAACAAAGTATGTATCTTAGACAATGCTCCTAAAGGGGTGATACACATAGGTTGCAAATGGTTGTTTAAGAAAAAGATGGGCGTAGACGGGAAAGTAGAGACTTTTTAAGCTAGATTGGTAGCTAAAGGTTTTCGTCAAAGACCTGGTTTGGACTATGATGAAACCTTTTCTCCAGTGGCTATGCTAAAGTCTATTCGGATCCTACTTGCTATAGCTACTCACTATGACTACGAGATCTGACAAATGGATGTCAAAACTGTATTTCTAAATGGTGATTTAGAAGAGTGTATATATATGTCTCAACCAGAGGGGTTTGTAGTCAGTGGGAGCAGTGGAAAAGCATGTAGGTTGCTTAAAGCCATTTATGGACTGAAGCAAGCATCGCGGAGATGGAACATCTGTTTTGAGGATGCTATCAAAGAGTTTGGTTTCATTAAAAATCCAGATGAACCATGTGTGTATAAAAGGATAATTGGGAGTATAGTATCGTTTGTAGATGATATATTCTTAATCAGTAATGACATACCGTCATTACAAGCGGTAAAAATTTGGCTATCAAAAAGATTTTCCATGAAAGATTTGGGTAAAGCATCCTGTATACTGGGTATTCAGATTTATAAAGATAGATCTAAAAGGATATTAGGATTATCTCAATCTAGATACATTGGCAAAATGCTAAAAAGATTTAGCATGGAAAATTCTAAGAAAGGTTTCATACCTGCATCTCCTGGAATCTCTCTCTCTCTAAAGAAAGGTTTCATACCTGCATCTCCTGGAATCTCTCTCTCTCTAAAAAGATGTCTCCCTAGACTGATGAAGAGAGAAAACGCATGAGTCTAATTCCTTATGCCTCGGCAGTAGGATCGATCATGTATGCCATGTTATGTACTAGACCGGATATCGCTTATTCACTCGGTTTGGTAAGTAGATACCAATCTAATCAGGAGAAGAGCACTGTAAAGCGGTCAAAAATATACTTAAGTACCTGAAAAGGACTAAAGAGTTATTTTTGATATATGGTAAAAGTGGCCTCCAAATGGAGGCTTTTTCAGACTAGCTTTTAGAGCGATATTAAGAATAGTAAATCTGTTTCTGGATATGTTTTTACCCTTAATAGAGGGACTGTCAGTTAGAAAAGTTCCAAGCAGGACACAGTCATAGACTCTACTATGGAAGCCAAATACATTGAGGCAAATGATGCAGCCAAAGAAGCTATCTGGATGAGGAAGTTTCTTTCAGAGCTGGAAGTTGTTCCCACCATTAAAGATCCAGTACCTTTATACTGTGATAGTAATGATGTAATAGCTCTGACAAAGGAACCCCGGTCTCACCATAAGTCCAGACACATTCTGAGGAAGTATCACTTGATCAGGGAGATAGTTGATCGCCAAGAGATCAAGATTGAAAGAGTTGACACAAAAGATAATATAGCAGATCCATTCACAAAGGCAATTGCTCATACACAATTTGAAAAACTTGTTGATCTATTGGGTATTAGATACTACAATGATTGGCCTTAGTGCAAGTGGGAGTTTGTTGGATATAGATGCCCTGCAGGCAATAATTGTATATTCTAACAGGACCTTTATGAATATATCATTCTTGTTTAAAATAATAGTATACTATTTTGGTCATATTTATCTGATATTTTAATACAGATAAAGTCATTAGAATAATACTAGACTATCAGACATTTCGGATATGATCGTAATGAAGAGATCTGATTCGTCACTAACGTATATTCTAAAATGTTCCTAGTCGATGAAGTGTTGAAATAAGACATCATCACTTTGGGAAGACTAGTGTATACTCTATTTATCCTTTGGTAGGATGATGATCCATTTCTTGGATCATTGATGTGAGACATCAAGATATAGTATACAAGTGACTCATTAGTGAATGAGTTGACTGAATGACTCACTGAGAACATCTAGTTGGTAATTATACTTAACTGTCAAATAGAAGTTCTCAAGTGATATAGTACATAGTAGTCTCTTGACCTGAGGCATGAGTGTAATATTTTATATGTCAGTATAGGTGTATTTAGACTTTTACCTAACCACAGGTCTCATTGAGTTATGCATAACGGTTCTTGTTGGGTGCATCTCGAGACATAAGTAGATATTGAGATGCCAAAAAGGGATTCTTCACTCCCATTATAAGGGGTTAATGTCATAAGATTGTTTGATATAACTATAACCTGGAAATCCTTGGCCGAGTTAAATAAGATAAACTGAGTGTCAGTTTGATCTTATAGGTTATAAGTTTAATATCAACAAACACTAATTGAGCAATTAGGGTTTGACAGTTTTCCATACCCTAGTCTTAATAGTTTGACATGGTTTGACGAAGAGACCGAACTGTACGGTATTATCACTAAGTGGTCCTGATAAAATTGTGTAAGCATCTTGCAGACATTTATCACAACTTATACCCGGGTAGTCTTTATGTGTAGCTAGCACCTCTGTTGTACTTGTGGATATCATCCACTGCCGAGTTCTTAAGTTAGGCCCTAGTGTCACACCAAGCGCGTACTTAAATCATATGAAATACAAATTTATAGAGTAATACGTATGATTGATACGCATATATGATTTTCACCGGATACACATAAACGATTATGCATATCGGTAAAATTAGAATGCTATGTGCTTAGAAAATGAATTCTAGTATTTTTTCTATAAAATTAACTTTTAGTCAACTAGTTGACTTTTTGGTCAATAGTTGACTTTTGGTCAACTCATTACTTTTTTGGTCATATGATGACTTATTAATCAATGATTGGAAAATTACAAAATACAGTATTTATGAAATACTGTATTGATGTCGTATTTTCATTTATGAAATACGCACTTTATTATACCTTGATTAATGAGTCATGAGATGAGTCATTAAGGTGGTATGGTTTGGGAACATGGTTTTAGCACAAAGTTTTGATTTGTATTCTTCATGATTCATTGCATGACTCATGAGATGAGTCATTGCATGACTCATGAGAGAATCATTGTTTTGATGACTCATGGTGTGACTCATAGGATGAGTCATTCATGTCATGACATATTCTTACTCTATAAATATGAGCTCTCTTTCTTCTTTCATGGTTAATGGAAAAAATGAAATAAATGGTTTATTCATAGTTGCTTTCCATAAAAGAAAAGAAGAGAGATCTACCTCTTACTAAACTCTAGCAATCTTTAAGTAAGAGGAAGTAGTAGGATTTTAAAGTACCCCGAAGTGGATATCTTACCTTGTGTCTCAAGAAGACTCTGATTTTATCAAGCTCACTTGAAGACTTGGAGATCCACTACGCGGAGATTTTCTACTACAAGGAGCAAGAGCTAGGGGTTATTCGAACTTCTATCGAATCACGCTTCGAAAGTATGACTTTCTAACTCTTGTATGCTCTCTTTAATATAGGAATTATGTTAGATTTAATTAGGATGGTCCTATTATATATTTCATGCTCTCTACATGCTTAGCATAATTATACATACAGTATTCTGCTGTGTATTTTTCTTGTATTTAGCACGAATTTCCAACAAGCCGTACCCGACTTTACATGCTATTGCCACTTTAGTCTTTCTAGCCAAACTAAGGTAATACTCATCAATGATTTCCTGGTGATAGGACTCGGATTTAAGATGAGCATTCTCTTCTTACAATTTATCTCGCCCAACCTACGCCTTGCTTGCGCTGCTGCCTCCTTCTCTACCTTAGCTAGCACCTCGGCATGATCCTTTGCTCGAAGAGCTTCCTCCAACTGCTCCTTAAGTTTTTTGACCTCAAGAGCACTCAGGGCTGGCGGCTCTGTAGCTCTCTCTAAGCTAGCCTCCTGGTCGGCTCTAAGAATAATAACCTCCCCAAGGAGCCTATGATAGGAAGTCCAGACCTTATCTGCTCGCTAATATAGTTCCCCTTCCACCAAAATGCCCCAGAAAAATAGCTACGAAGATAATGATGGAGACCAACACTTGGGACCTGCTTTAAATAGTTATCATCTTGAGGAAGCCATAATTGCTCTACCACATTTTGTTGATTCTGGTGTATACCTAGAACAGTCCCTCTAGGGTCAAGATGTTCAACAGGATCAAAATAAAATCCTGGGTCAGGCACTCTCATGTATCGGGTACCTCTCCCATCGAGCCCAATTGTTGGCCTCTTTGTTTTGATTATGTTTAACAAACAATTTATCACTAATATTGTTTGTCTAGTATTTGTGTTTTTGTATTTATTCTAGGCAAACAACAAGTTGGAGGATGGATGGAATCGAGCATTCACGATCATATCAAATGGAGGTTCACGGAATTGTGGAGTGAAGCCTATGCAATTCAAATTAAAAATCCAAGTTCAAGCTTCATCCGTAAGTGTACCAAGTTGAGCTACATCGAAGATCAATCAAACTTAGGTAATTTAGTTTAGGTTTTATATTATGTGTGTTAGTACTTTAAGCTCAATCATATATACACACACATTTTGTTTTTATATATATAGTTATATATATATATACACAAGTTTTGGTTCTTGGCTTTCAAGTTTAAATATGAAACAAATACATATTCATATATATATACATGTTTGGTTTCATATGGTAAAGTTGTTTATGTACACATGTATTTATAAGTTTTACAAAATACAAGAGTTTTCACAAATGAGAAAATAAATTTGAGAAATTCTTTTTCTAACATGTTTAATTTCATGTTTATAAATATTTCCTAAAGTTTTATAAATTTTTGAATTAATTTGTCATGTTTAATTGAATTTACAAAATCAAGTTTTAAATAAGTTCATGTTCGTGCAAATGTTCGTGTATGTTTTTTGCAAAACCGGTGAGATTTCACAATTGGGAAATGCAATTTGAAAATTTTCTTTATTTACATGTTTATCTTCATATATACAAACATTTTTCCAAGTTTTACTAATTTTGGAGTTTTTTTGTTATTTTCAATTGAATTTACATAAACGTCTTTTCAGTAGTTTTTTTAGAAACTGTATATCTGTGTTCAAACAATTTCTCTTAATTGGGAAGTGATATTTTAGAAATTCTTTCTCTAACATGTTCATCTACTTATCTAGAACCTTCTCTCAAAATTTAATGATTTTTGGAGTTAATTTACTATTTTTATTTGATTTTACAAAGTTAGATATGCAAATTTCCAGAATCTGTCAAAATCTGGAAAAGTGCGGTCGACCGCCACGATCGACCATGCTATAGTGTGGTCGACCGTGGCAGTCAACCGTACGCAGGCCAGAGAGTAGTTTTTGAATTTTTTTCTCACGGTCGACCGTTAATGTTACCGTTGCACAGTAACGGTAACTTACTGATTTTTGTTTTTTAGTATTTTTTTAGGGTTTTTGGGGTTGGTTTCTTCTATCCTATATATACCCTATTGTATTTATTATTTCAACACCTAAGAGAATATTTTAAAGAAGTTTTTAAACAAAAGTTTAATAATGGTTTAAGTTTGTTTAGTTTGTTTTTGGGGTTTGCTTTTACAAAGAGGAGCTTACATCAGTTGTTGGGGAGTTCATCTTCAACATTTCATCATCCTCTCTTTGTGTTTATAGAGAAGTTTTCTAACTCTTTTCTCTAGCAATTTTATTATTGATTTTCATATTCTTATTATTCCTAGTTTGTTATTTGAGTTAGATTTTATTTCACTCATTGTTTACACACACCCACTTGAGCTTATCGTATTTTCATACATAGTATATTTGGGTTGGTGAGAGTTGTAATAATAGAGTGTGAGCTTTCATTGTGTTCTCATCCATATTAGAGAACAAATAATTGTTGAAATTATATTTTAGTGTGAGGTTCACTTTGTAATACACTTGTACACCGAGAGGAGTGTGTGGTGAGAGACGGGGTCAAATCCAAGAGGAGTGGTGTCGGTTGACGAACCTAGGGAGAGGTTGTATTTGAGCACTTGAGGAGGAGGACACGGGATAGGCCAATACTTAGAGGGTGTAATGTGGGATTGCAAGAGTGTGTGAGTTGTAGAGTTTTCGGTAAACTAGAAAACCGTATTATGAGGTGTAAACGTTATTCGGGTGATCGTAGAAAACCCGGTTGTGATAGTAGAGATCTCCTCGAGGTGAGGAGTGGAGGCGTAGGTCAAGTGGTTAGACCGAACTCCGTGATCATATTATTTGTTTGTGATTGCATTGGCGTACTAATTTTTATGCTCATATCTTATATCGTCATTGTGTATTGCTCATTGTTTATTTAACCCACTATCTAGTTTAGTTTGTTTACCCTTGTGTCATTTGTATATCCTTGCATATATCTCATAGTATATCTCATTGCTAGGATATATTCATTTGTTCATTTTGCTTATCCTAGATCATATATATTGTTGTACTTCATACTTGCTAGGATAAATTATTAATTAATTTTAATTGGCATAAAATCGGATTAGATTAGCATAAGATCATAATCACCCCCCTATAGGGTCCAACAATTGGTATCAGAGCTTGGTGCTCTTTGATTTAAGGTGTAATAGCCTAGAGTTAAAGATCCAAGTTATATTTTTGTGCTAATCTTATTTTGATTACATTTGTATCTTGCTTGCATACATTTTCTTATTATGGACATACATTGTGCATCTTGTTTAGGCTATGATCCTATTGTTGCTCCTAAAATAGATAATCTCCCTTATGACAAATGGTGTTCTAGATTTAACATATTTGTTAGATCTAAACAATTCGATTTATGGGAAGTTATTGAAGATGCTTATATTGTACCAACTTCGGAAAAATCCAAGTGGAGTAAAAATAATAAAAGAATGTTTAATATGAACAAGCTTTTATTAGAATATTTACATAATGCTTTTGACTCATCCTTTTCTAACAAATTTGCTCATTTTGATAGTGCTTACAAACTTTGGAAATTTATTAAAGCACATCAAGGGGACTTGGAGACAATCCGACAAGCTTTGGAGGATTCTTCTTCAAGTTCATGTGGAGCATCATACATACGGCCACAAGAGGATAACTCTTGTGTAGTAAGCGATTCCGATTCCAAAAGTGGATAACTATTGATGAACTCGCTTGTGCATATGATAGATTAATGCATGCCTATACAAAATTATAAAATAATTTTATTGATCTTAAAAGCAAGCATGTTGCATTAAAACCTGATCATGAGTTATTAGCCTCTAAGTTTAAAACTATTCATGATTCTTTAATATCAAATGTTACTAGTTTAACTCATGAAAAAGATAATGCTATATTAGAAGTAGAGAGCATGAAAAATATAGTTGATTCTTTTACAAATAACTATATATGTTCTACTTCTAATAAAAATGCATATGTGCCTAATGATGATTTGAATCTTGTGAATAACGCATTTCATCTTTAGATTCAACTTTAAAACCATGCATCAATAATCATAAGAAGCTTATGAATATGTGTACCAAGACTAAGTCAAAATCATCCACTCATTATGCACACATGTATAGCAAAACTTATAAGTGTTCTATTTGCACCCGTCAATGTCATTTAGCTAAGTTTTGTTATGATGCACACAAACATAAGAATTCTAATGCTCCTTGTGCATCTCATGTAGCTTCTTCATCTTGTACACTTACACATTAACATGCTCATTCTCACAAATTTCATCATAAGCATGCTAGTGTGTATAGATGTGATAATTGTGGTCGTTTTGGTCATTTGGCCGAATATTGTTTTGATTTGAAAAGAAAATCACGTTTGCCAAATGTATCTAGTAAACCATATGTTTTAAATGTGATGTTTGTGGTAGGTTTGGACATCTTGCAAAATTTTGTTATGATATGCAAAAAAACTACTAAGTTGCAATATGTTCCATATAGACCATTATTTAATGATGTTTCTCATTTGCAAAACAATTTTAAAAGACCATCTATGTTTGCAAATGTTTCCCGTGCACGAGCTAATGGTCCATATAAACAAATAAATCTCTTTCATTGCACAAATTACAATTGGAATGGTCATTTGAATGAATATTGTTTTGACCGTGTTAGTGCACCATATATGCCCAAGAGGGTTTATAACCCTAAGGCTTTGAGCTTTAATGATAGGGGTCATGTCCCTAAACAAACCGGCACCAAGAATACTTGGGTGCCAAAATAATTTTTAAGCCAAGAATTTTAGTACTTTTATTTTTCTTTTTCTTGGTTTTGAAAAATATATTTTAAACTTTTATGAAAACAATTCCTTTTATTGGTCAAATTCTTTTGTTTTCATAATTATTGGTTTTGTTTCGATGAGAGGTTTGTATTTATATAACCCTCCGGGTTTATTGTGTGTTTATTCTTAAATCATGTTTATCGAATGCTTAAATGTTTATATGGGTTGTTACTAGCTCAAGAGCTAGATATAGTTGTCTCTCTTGATTTTTGAAAATCAATGATGATTTGGTTTTTACATTTTTGGATATAAACCTTGATTTATGATTTCTTTTGGTTGATTTGTTTTCATTTAAAAACTTTTTGCATGATTTTCATGTTTCTTTTCTTTTGATTTCATAAATCCATACATTGTTATGATTTATTTTGAAAATATCCCTTCTTGATTTTGTTTCCTTATTCCCCTACATATAAGCAAATTATTTTCCTTCATGGATCGTCCTTCATAAACATTTTTATTAATGATGCCTCTTTGGATCCTCATTTTATCTCCTTGAGGCAAGAATGATAAATGATTGGTTTGTATATATACATCTTGAAATCTTTGAACACCCTTCATGATGTTATATATACTCTTATTGTTCTTTTGCATGTGAGTTGTGTTTAGCATTTCTTATATCTATGCTTGCTCACATATGTGTGCATTGATCATTATTGCATATATTTCATAAGGCATTTTGATAGGTGGAGTCTTCCCTATTCTATCATTGTTTTTATACTCACCCATGCATATTGATATGGGGAGCTTTCGCTCTCTTCATTCTTTTGTTTTTCCCTTTTTGATGTTGTCAAAGGGAGAGAAATATTATGAGTATATTCTTTCTTGTTTATATGCATGATTATTCAAATTTGTATATTCATTTCCTTTCATGTATATATCCTTTTTGTAAATTGTTTGTCATCATAAAAAAGGGGGAGATTGTTGGCCTCTTTGTTTTGATGATGTTTAATAAACAATTTATCACTAATGTTGTTTGGCTAGTATTTGTGTATTTGTATTTATTCTAGGCAAACAACAAGTTGGAGGATGGATGGAATCGAGCATTCATGATCATATCAAATGGAGGTTGGCGGAATTGTAGAGTGAAGCCTATGCAATTCAAATTAAAAATCCAAATTCAATCTTCATCCGCAAGTGTACCAAGTTGAGCTACATCGAAGATCAATCAAACATGGGTATATTTAGTTTAGGTTTTATATTATGTGTGTTAGTACTTTAAGCTCAATCATATATACACACACATTTTTTGTTTTTATATATATAGTTATATATATATACACAAGTTTTGGTTCTTGGCTTTCAAGTTTAAATATGAAACAAATACATATTCATATATATATACATGTTTGGTTTCATATGGTAAAGTTGTTTATGTACATATGTATTTATAAGTTTTAC
This sequence comes from Asparagus officinalis, assembly GCF_001876935.1. NCBI lineage: Eukaryota > Viridiplantae > Streptophyta > Magnoliopsida > Asparagales > Asparagaceae > Asparagus > Asparagus officinalis. Next base: position 83,428,128 of record NC_033801.1, on the reverse strand, counting down.
AAAATACATGAGTTTTCACAAATAGAAAATTTAATTTGAGAAATTCTTTTTCTAACATGTTTAATTTCATGTTTATAAATGTTTCCTAAAGTTTTATCAATTTTGGAATTAATTTGTCATGTTTAATTGAATTTACAAAATCAAGTTTTAAATAAGTTCATGTTCGTGCACATGTTCGTGTATGTTTTTGTAAAACAGGTGAGTTTTCACAATTGGGAAACGTAATTTGAAAATTTTCTTTATTTACATGTTTATCTTCATATATACAAACATTTTCCCAAGTTTTACTAATTTTGGAGTTGTTTTGTTATTTTCAATTGAATTTACATAAACGTCTTTTCAGCAGTTTTTTTTAGAAACTGTATATCTGTGTTCAAACAATTTCTCTTAACTGGGAAGTGATATTTCATAAATTCTTTCTCTAACATGTTCATCTACTTATCTAGAACCTTCTCTCAAAATTTAATGATTTTTTGAGTTAATTTACTATTTTTAATTGATTTTACTAAGTTAGATATGCAAATTTCCAGAATATGTCAAAATCTGGAAAAGTGCGGTCGACCGTCACGGTCGACCGTGCTATAGTGTGGTCGACCGTGGCGGTCGACCGTATGCAATCTAGAGAGCAGTTTTTGAGTTTTTTTTCTCACGGTCGATCGCGACGGTCGACCGTCAATGTTACCGTTGCACAGTAACGGTAAATTACTGATATTTGTTTTTTAGTGATTTTTTAGGGTTTTTGGGGTTGGTTTCTTCTATCCTATATATACCTTATTGTATTTATCATTTCAACACCTAAGAGAATGTTTTAAAGAAGTTTTAAAATAAAAGTTTAGTAAGGGTTTAAGTTTGTTTAGTTTGTTTTTAGGGTTTGCTTTTACAAAGAGGAGCTTACATCAGTTGATGGGGAGTTCATCTTCAACATTTCATCATCCTCTCTTTGTGTTTATAGAGAAGTTTTCTAACTTTTTTCTCTAGCAATTTTATTATTGATTTTCATATTCTTATTATTGCTAGTTTGCTATTTGAGTTAGATTTTATTTCACTCATTGTTTACACACACCCACTTGAGCTTATCGTATTTTCATACATAGTATATTTGGGTTGGTGAGAGTTGTAATAATAGAGTGTGAGCTTTCATTGTGTTCTCATCCATATTAGAGAACAAACAATTGTTGAAATTGTATTTTAGTATGAGGTTCACTTTGTAATACACTTGTACACCGAGAGGAGTGTGTGGTGAGAGACGGGGTCAAATCCAAGAGGAGTGGCGTCAGTTGACGAACCTAGGGAGAGGTTATATCTGATCACTTGAGGAGGAGGACACGGGCTAGGCCAACACTTAGAGGGTGTAAAGTGGGATTGTAAGAGTGTGTGAGTTATAGAGTTTTTTGTAAACTAGAAAACCGTATTGTGAGGTGTAAACGTTATTCGGGTGATCGTAGAAAACCCGGTTGTGATAGTGGAGATCTCCTCGAGGTGAGGAGCGGAGACGTAGGTCAAGTGGTTAGACCAAACTCCGTGATCATATCATTTGTTTGTAATTGCATTTGCGCACTTATTTTTATACTCATATCTTATATCGCCATTGTGTATTGCTCATTGTTTATTTAACCCACTATCTAGTTTAGTTTGTTTACCCTTGTGTCATTTGTATATCCTTACATATATCTCATAGTATATCTCATTGCTAGGATATATTCATTTGTTCATTTTGCTTATCCTAGCTCATATATATTGTTGTACTTCATACTTGCTAGGATAAATTATTAATTAATTTTAATTGGCATAAAATCGGATTAGATTAGCATAATACTCTAATCACCCCCCTCTAGGGTCCAACACCAATAAGATAACTCATCATCTCCTCCCAGTTCTCGCAACCAACATTTGTAATGTGATGAGGATAAGGATATTCCAATCTGGGAGGAGGCACT
>NC_033801.1:83422675-83426181 GCF_001876935.1 Asparagus officinalis | reverse complement strand
CTCATGATGGTGACCAGACGACTCTCCCTCTCTAGTGCATCATGTCTCACCTCCCTCTCCTTGAGAAGCCTCGGGTTATTCCCCCGAAGATGAATCGTACGAGTGAGCAACGTCCGTCTTGGTTGGACCGGCTTTCACCTGTGTTCCCTGCTCTGCCTCCCCTTAAGACGTCTGCTCTGAATGCCTCTTCCTTCGTCTGAGGATGAGGGTTGACGCAGCCTCTTCCTCTTCAGCCTCCGTTAGGGTGGTATCTCGATGACGACATTTTATGGGTCTAGCTGACGGCTCATCTTGAGGATCGGTCATAGGAGCAGTAGACACTGGCGCTATCTCCGCTTTCCCTGTGATGAGAACCAAGGCTGTCTCAAAGTCTTGGTCAGTATAGGACTCATACGACACACCGGCAACCCTCAAACCGACTTATTAAGAAAATTCTCAAACCGACAAGAGCCATCATAAGCATTAATCATCTCAAGCTCGTTCCTCTCATCCTTTGATAACACTCCCCCAAGAGTGCTTTCCTCTTTATCTCCGGCCATCTAGAGAAGCCCATTTTTATGTTGTCCCCAACGATCCAAATAAATCGCTCCTTCCAATCTTTGTGAGATTCGGGAAGGTTGGTGATGAGTTTGGACTTCATCGCCATTTGGAAGTGAAAATGAGCTTCTTTTTGAGTCACCTTCATAGTCACCAAACGACCAAAAACCTTTAGGGAACCCCAATAAGATCGCTATCGCATTCGGCTTCATCTGCGCTGGCGACACTCCTAGCACCTCAAACACTTGTTTGATAAAAGGATGCGGAGGCAATCTTAAACCTCACTTTAAATGCCTTACATAGAGTGGATGCCACCCTAGCCTATGGTCGTATATAGCCTCGGACGTTGTATGAGCTAACAATTTATATCCCTCAGGGATGTCAAATTTCTTATAAAGTCCCCTCTTCTATGGCACGGTCACTTTCGAGTGGATATTCTCTATGAAACTTCGTCGGTCACAAGGACCAGAAGCCATTGAAAGAAGGAAAAAGAAATTAATCACTGGAGGAGATGAACAGAGAAGAGGAACTGTTTCCTTAGAAAAAATTTGGAAAAGCAATAACCACCACTCCTTGAGCTTTATTCCTATTTAGGAACCGCCAATTCTTTGGCTGCTAGAATATGAACCATTGAATTTAGCTATATCCAACGGTCCAAATTAATTTACAGAATTCGAAGAGCCCCCAAATATAAGAAATACGGGCCATTCGCCTCCGATAGCCCACAATCTGCCATGAAAAGTGGGGCTGCAGTAATAAAGTGGAAGTATAATGACGTCAGCCATGTCATTTTTTAGAAGAAACTTTCTAGTTCTCATTTAACTCATCCACAAACATCCAAGAGCAATTTTTCATTCTATTTTCACTCGGACCCGGCTAAATTCGCCTCTTAGCAAAAGGGACCAACTGTTATAGTATTACTACTCTTGGACATACGGCACATTAATAAACAAACGGATGTGTCCTTATACTTCTAGCCTCACTCAGAGGGATGGCCCAGATCCCCTATAGTCCGACTCATTCGATTCGTCTAGTCGACATTCTTCCATGCCGACATGAAAGGCGGTGTTAGTTGATCTTCTCATCCTAGATGGCTCACCAAGAGTCTACTCGACTACTCGTCTAGAACACCTCTTGAAATCGCCTTGAATCGGCATTACTTCTCGATGAAGTTACCCTCACTAGCTACATGTCTGCATCGCATTTAATGCATAGCAGGTGCATTATTTCTCTAGCTCCGATAGTCTTCATGACTCATCGAACCACGTGGGCCACTATCCCGCTACTGATCACTTCCTATTTAATGCCGAAGTAATCTATCCTCCTGTCACCAGCCGACAACTGTAAAGCAAAAGCTGTCTCAGCTGCCAACCTGCACTTTGCCACCTCCTCACTATGTTCGGTCGAAGTGACCAATTAACCCCTCATGCTTCGAATATAAATATAGGTATCATTCGAACTTATAGGGGACTTTTTTTGAAAAACACAAATCGAACCCTGGAGTATTTTTCGACACACAAGAACACACTGTTCTAACTTTTTCCACTCAAGTTCATATTAACTAACTTGATCGTTGGAGGTACAACGAGGGAACTAATCCCCGCCCTCTTACGATTTTCTATATGTGCAGATTGATTGACACCCCAACTCAAGAACCAAACATAAAGTCAGGGAAGAATGCGGCCCTCATCAACAATGAACCGAACCTATCCTCTTTTGGATACAATTGACTGTTTGATTATAGCCATCAACAACCATCAAAGAACAATTTCCATACTTGCTTGACTTCTGCTTGGTGGGTCATGTAAGTTTTTGCTGTCTCATCTGGGAGATCTTCATATAACTTAGAAGAATCTGGTACTGGATAGTCAGTTAAGAAATCTTCCAGGACTTGTCCTTTAATAGCGTTTTGAGGCATAAATCGCATCTCATGCTGCGATAACAGTATTACCCATTTTGTGAGACGACAGTTCAATGAAGACGGTCTCGTCATGAGCATCCAGGCAAATACCAAGGTTAGGTATTCTTTCTCCTAGATTTCCTTGACACACATGTCCACTATTAGTCGTCAAGAATATCGGGATGGACTCACATTATCTCTCCTTTCGGATTAGCAAGGGGTACCAATCCTTTATCTTTCTGACCATGCGGGTTAGTGTTTATCAGGTGTAGCTTCCCTTTAGGGATCAGGATCACACCGATTGGAGCTTGAACGGGTGGAGAACTACCGAGTTAGATTGACACCATGTTGGTGGTCACTGTTTTCTATTTTGGCTTTAGCTTGAGTACTTCTGCATCAAACAAAGCCTGTAGGATATCCTTGAAGATGTACCACCTTTTTGTCGAATGTCCTAACATCCTATGGTAAAGCCAGTAGTTTGGATCATCTATCTTCTCCACTTCTTCAGGCTTTTTAACTTCAGGGAGTTTTAGCTTACCACTCTTCTGAAGTAACTTGAATAGAGAGACGACATGCTCCTCTTTGAAGGAATATTACTTAGGTACTCTTTGCTGGCCTGACGCTTTACCCTAGGCAGGTGATCGTCGGGGATTGACTTCAGTAGTCATAGGATCTTTCCCTTTTGACCAGGAAGATTGGGTTTGGACCCATTTGTAGGCGTCAAAAAATGCTGAGAGATATCCGAATACAGCTCAAAAAGGCAGAAGAACACAAGTATGGGCTGTCTCGCACGCGAGACAGTCTTTACTGTCTCGCACGCGAGACAGTCTTTACTGTCTCGGTCTCGCCCACGAGACAGTTCTCAAAGGCTCAGAAACTGTTTTATAAACCGCCGACACGTGGCCACCAACTGTTCAAGAACGTGGGAAACATCGTGGGCGAGAATCACGTGGATAACTATCAAAATAACGGAGTTTGAAACGTGGGAAGACAGTTATTGTAGAAACCACTGTGCAGTTGGGATTTCCGAGACAATGTTTACTGTCTCGGAACCCGAGACAGTAAACTC
>NC_033801.1:83393604-83421675 GCF_001876935.1 Asparagus officinalis | reverse complement strand
GCACTACCTTTATTCAAAGGAAAACAAGGTGACCTAAGATAAGTGTTGTTCCTACCAAAAGAACGATACCAAAGCAAGTTCATCAATTCATCAAACTAAATGAGGCTAGCTGAGACTTAATGTCAGAAAGTTTTCCTTCATGGTCAGCCCGAACCAGCATCTCAGCCCGTTTCCGAAGCTCGTCCTCACTAGACAACATAGCTTCTACCTCCTTCTTAGCCTCCTCCAGGGCACTAGCTTTTGTGCGATAATTCACCAGAGAAGTAGCACTTTTGACGTTGAGGTCAGTGACGATGGCTTCTTCTCGTTTGAACTGAGCCTTCATCCTAGTCAACTCTACTTCAACAACAATGATCTTCTCTCGTAAATTCTCCAAAGAAGTGTTGGAGAGTGTTAGCTCAGCTTGCTTTTGAGCATGCAGTTCCTGCAGATGTTCCACCTCAACCTCTTGCTCTGCTATATGACGTCGAGCGACTTCATACTTATTGACTTCCTCGGCCCGGATATCCTTGAATGTGGATGCAATCTGCGCCTGGATATCAGCACGACCTATAGCCTCCAAGAACCTTAGTTGTGCCTCTAGGCGCGAAATAGCTTCTGAGCAACGCTGAACAGTATTCGCATCACCCACGAACCTGAGGTTGTTTAAACTATTCGTGAGCATAGGCTTGAAGGTTTCAAAAGTATCTCGGCCGGCCGATACGACCTCAATCACTTTCTTGGTGAGACTTTCTAAGTAGTCAAGGGAAATCTTGAGAAAATCTGGCACGTCCGTGGGACTTGAAACAGCTATAGGAGACGGCACAGAAATTTCTGAAGATACAGAGCCAAGTAAAAGACCAGCAGGTGACTTCGGCGTAGTGGCTTGAGAAGGAGTGCCGATATCCAACTGAGAGGGACTCGATTGCAGAGCCATCAGTTCCCCCATTTCAGATGACCTTGGCACGTCTACCACTTCCGTAGAGGCTAGATAAATTGTCAATAAGGTCGTCGGTGGAAGAGCCGTCGTTGAGGTCTCCAAACAAGGTGGCTCTGACACCTGAGCTGGTAGTGGCGTAAGTTGTTGTGTTGGAGGAGGGGTGACAGTACTCGCCTCATGTATCATAGGATCTGTATGAGAAAATTATTTAAATACAGAGCAAGATTAGTCGCGAGTAGAAACAAACAACACTTACCAGTGAGAGGTAAAGGAATGTAGGCTGACGCTTTGTCGGCAGAAGACGGTGGTGGAATATCCCAGTCATCGGGATCATCGCTGTCATCATCCAAGTTGTCATCATTTTCATTACCCCCACTTTGGTCACCATCATCATCCATATCATCATCGCCATCGCTATGGTCCATGGGCTCATCTTCGCCTACGGAAGAAAATGCTGGTGGATCCTCGGCGATAGTAGGTTTTGACATGACCCCAGTCGTAGGGCTTAACTCAGTACTTCCTGCAGGCGGTAGTAACACAGAAGCAGAAGGAGACTTGTCCGCTACTGGGTCTTGCTGGGCAGTCACAGTAGGTTCTTGGATAGGAGGTATGCCTTCTGCAACATGAGAAGCAGTATTATGAAGCGTGTCTTCGGGGCTTAACTCCGCACCCCCTGCAAAAGATTCATCTCCACGGCCTTCTTCATGCAATGAATGAGCAGAAGAGTCATGGTCTCCTAAAGCAGGACCAACTGAGGGGAGACCAGGCTGAGGCGAGAGTTCCATAGCAGTCGATTCTTGTTCTTCATCTTCGGTACACCATGCTTTCTGAGCATCCGACATAAGTTTGGAAGCAGGGGGTTCGAGCGTTAACTTCCGACGAGCTCTTTTGTCATACTTGGCTTCTTCAACCGGCCCTAGCGCCCTCTTTCCAGTGGCACTCTTATTCCGAGTCTGAACTCTTGAAGGTTCTACCTCGCGAGTATCCGGCATCCTGACCTCTTCTTGAATTGGCTCTGGTGATTGTTGTCGTTCGTCCTCTGGAATCGACTTCTCATATGATAAATATTCGCTAGCACCACGGGCGCGGAACCTTTTGACACTCTTCTTTGAAGCATACCATTTGCGGATAGCCTTCAAACAAGAAGTATTCATATTGTAAGCTGAAATTTGAGAGGCAGCTTGGTACCACGTGCAAAAGCTCAAAGAAGTACGAACGTTGGGCATCTTGTGCGGCAGTCGGAATTTCGCTCCGGTACAACCAGCCACTGAGTAGTACTAAGCTCGTGCTCCTTCATACACATTACCCGTGAACGCAAGAGCAGGGTTTGGATTCCCGACGTAAATCTGATCATAGCCAAATTGCCGAGAAAAGCAATAAGGCTGATATGGTTCAATAAAGCATTTCCTCCCTTGTTGAAAAATAAGATAGCCTGGGCGAATGTTTATGAGCCACCAAAAGGCACCCCTGCTAAGCATGGTGAAAGAATTCGGTCCCGGAGTGTCTTGATGAAGTTCTCCATATGCGCCGCCCTCGAAAGCGGGAAACTTGCAAGCAATCTCGTAATTATAATCCCGTCTCAATATTTCACGGAATTTAACTTGATACCAACCGGCCCATTCAGAGGTTTCTAATTGCTGAACAAGAGGAGTTGAAGTGCCACTTGATTCAGGAGTCGTCATTATCGGAGGGCAGTGCAACACAAACCAAGACACCAAATAAATGTATGGCATCGGTACTCGAGGGGTTGGGGTCTGAATGATAGTCTTCCCGTCGGAATCCACTTTCTTGACAGCAATAAACTCGGAAGATAGTTCCCGCAAGCCACTTTGTAAGCAGCACACCATGGCTGAAAGAAGATTCAAGGGTCGTCCATAAGCCAATAGAACAGCAGGGTATAAGACCTCTACGGTAATAGCATCCACCGGTCTTGTGGGTACCACACAACGCTTCAACCAGAGAGTAAGAAAATCAGCGAACAAAGCCATGTCAGAGATAGGAACTTCTGTCTGATAGTGGAAGCTTTCGAACGTGGTAAACGCCGGGAAGACATCCTCCTCCACCTCGCAAGTATAATGAGAGGTTGTGTCATTGATACGTTCCGTGATCACCTCGAGGGTACTGGCCGCTAAGCGAATCACCTCAGCTTCTTTGTCCCACAGATTGTGGAAAAGATACTCTGCCCACTGTCCCTGTTTTACACCGCCTGCTCTCTTCCCAGTAGTTTGCGCGCATATCTGGAAATAGCACATCAATTCCCATTAAGTGTTGTAAATTTCGGGAGCACCATTTTTCGAGATCTCCAACTCCCTATTTCCGGGAACAAACTCCTCATAAGGCAATTCTCCGAAGGACAATCCAGAAATCTCAAACATCTCATGAAGAGCGAAGCCTAATTCACCAACTGGGGTGAAAAAAGTGCCGGTGTGAGGATTGTAGAATTCCAGCATAGCAAAGAGTCCGCTGTAATTTGGAGAGATTCCGTATCGGGTGGCCATTATTGGAACCTTTAATTCCGAAATCCTCAAAGGTTCTTCCAGCTCCTCCAAGACAAAATTTATCATCCGAGCCCACCAGTCCGTATCACTGGAGTGAACCCATGTAGGAACCCTGAAATCCTGAGCAGGAAACTCTCCTTTGACAGAGATAAATTGTCTAATGAACACCTCCGCCAACTTAGCAGACTCTCCGACAGGATGTTCTTTTTGGAATAAACCTGGCTTTAAAGCCATAAAATTATTGAAACCAGCGGGATGAGTACCCCGATGAGTGATGTGTCCAGTAGCAACACCGCCTTGGTCTTGAACAAGTTCCCAATTCATCGACCGCGGGATAGAAGCGCACTGATAATAAGAAATTGGCCACATCCGCTCCAAGTTGGGAAGGAAAAGACGACGGTTGTTGACTACCTTCAGCCATTTGTAATTCCCCTCGGACATCCGCTTGGGGTCCATTTTTACAGAATCCCCGAACAGGAAGGACGGCTTCTTTAAAATCTCACGCTCTGCGGTTAATGAGTTTCGCCCGCTCTTTATGGGTGTCCTGGAATATTGGATACTCGAAGGCAAAACTGAAGATTGTATTCTTCACCGCACCTCCCGCATGACCGAAGTAGTAGTTAAACGAAAGAGGATCGTTGGAGTAGCATACTGCAAACAGAAAAGTTAGTCAGAAGAAGTCTCAGACCTGCGTCCAGATCATTTAATGCAGAGCCTTAACCTGCATCTAAATTCTTGAACGCAAGGTTTAGACCTGCGTTCGGATTCTCGAACACGGGGTCTTAACTTGCATCTAATTTTGAACGCAAGGTTTAGACCTGTGTTCAGATTCTCGAACGCAGGGTCTCAACCCACATCTAAAATTTTGAACGCAGAGTCTCAACCTGCCTCCAAGATTTTAAACGTAGGGTCTAAACCTGCGTTGAAATTTTATGAACGATGGAGCTAGCCATGCGTTTTCTTGAAATTGATTACCAGCTCAGAATTATCTCTTGAGCTTAAATACAGATCATCAATCAGGGGTCAGAGACGTGAGATCTATCAAACCAACTTCCAATGATTCAACCTTACCATTAGTTGAAGAAACCAGCGACGAAGGCGTAGGGATTTGATCATCCCCGGAGGTTCTAGCCAAAGGAACATCCTGAGCTTGGGCGGTCTTCGATTTAGAAGCCATTTTCTTCTTGGGTCCCATGGCAACCGTGGCGAGGAAGACAAAGATGGGCGGAATATTCAGGAACGGACCCTTTCTTCCGTTGAAGCGCTGGAGAAGATGAACAGTAGTCCTGTTCCATTTATACACAGCTGTAGCTGTCAAATCGAAGCGGGATTTTAGGCAAAATCTCACCCGAAACGTGATTCTCGCGTTTTCAAAAAGGGGGGTTTCAACTTCCGAACGCACCTTCACGTTTCAGCAGTCAAACGCATGATTTGGACATGCGTTCTGGTGATCAACCTCAGCCAATCACACAAATAACCCTTTCAAGGGGGTTAATATTCTAAGTAATGGTGATATGATCAGGAGAGAAGATAAATCCCTCTAAGGACCATCTTCTTGACTAAGCTGGGGATAAAGTCCTTCTTATACAGGCTTGTGGTTCTCTCCATCTATGACGTCAGATCTGTCTTAAACTCAGAAATGCCCAGCTCCCCTGAAGATGACGATCTTAGTCAAACAAGCTAAAGCCCAAATCATTACAGATGAACCAAAAAAGAATAATGAAGCCAACGAAGACGCTTCACTCAATCTATGATGAGGTGCATTCGATCAACAAAATTTTTGGATTCCAAAGTGTTTCGAAAATTCGTCCCAGTCAACCGCGAACTTTCAAAAACTTTGGAGGGGGTTCTGTAGGCTGTCTAAAAATAATAATAGATAGCTGATTCCCCATGAAACACCGATGATGGAAGTTACAATCTGACTACTTCCAGAAGGCTACAATTTGAAGATTTTCACATATCAAAGAGCTAAAGTAAAGATTACAAAACGACGATCTTTAGCAACGCTCTGACAGAAAGAGATTACAAATCAAATCGACGATCTCTTCAAACCAAGACGTGGAAGTCCTCCCCGCGTACCATCATCAAGACACTACACCGATTCAATCACCTACGCCGCTTCAACAGCTATAAACACGAATGCAGCTTCTTATGTGAGATGATTGATCTTGATGGCTGCGACAACAACATGACTAATATTATATTAGCAACCATTAGAGGTGCTGATGAGCAGTGTAATGATATTCGACACACTCAGTGGAGATCATGACCTGCAGTTGATAGAGCGTTATTGAGATGCCTCAATTGTCACAAATGGCCTGAATAAGACCTTCTTTACTGGTCTTTGGTGTCATCCATATATAAAGACAGAGAAATCTAAATACTACAACAATCAACAGCTCGAACGCAGCTCCAATCGCTGCCAAGCACAGCTCGAACGCAGCTCCATCGCTGCCCAACGCAGCTTATCAATCGCTGCCCAACGCAGCTTATCAACCGCTGCCGACGCAACTCATCCATCACTGCCCAACGCAGCCCGTCAGTCGCTGCCAAACGCAGCTCAATCACCGCCAGAACGCAGGTCAAGGTTCTGACTCATTCAAACGTGATCGTAACAACTTCGAAGCTGTTCTTCACCCACGATTTGAGGAGTGGCTTTAGTGGGTTGTTACACCCGACTAATGGGGTAACTAAACCCCCATTTAGGCGCGGATTATGGGGGCAGTTACACCCCTAATCCCCCTATAAATAGCAACAAACTCAACAGAGTAAAGGATCGGATTTTGGATAATCAGATCAAGGGCGGATTTTTGTTGAGAGGATCTTTCAGGCGAGGAGAAGATCTTTCGATCAAATCTTCCAGAATCAGAAAAAAAAGGAGGATTGACTCCTTACACAGTCTGGGAAATCAACAGACGGAGGAACTCTAAACCGTCGATATTTGGCTTATTAACCGAATTATTTTCGGTTCAAACAACTCGATCATTAGAGTTTGTTACTTGTTCTGAATCCCAAAACTCGTCAAGAGTTATCAACCAGACAAGGCAGTTGTTCCAGTGAGTATAGATATTCGGATCGTCAACGAGAAGCAAACTCGACGCAAACAATCGAGGGAGGCATCTCATCGCTACCAAGAAGAACCCAGAATTAAACAAAGGAGAGAATCCCGATCATTCTCTTCTCTTTTGTAATCAGGAAATCCAATTGTAACTGAGATTAAAGAAATACAAATCAATTTTTCTTTTATTTCTTTTACTGCAAATTTTCCCACAAACAAGGCGGTTGAGTCACTTAACACTTCCTGAACTCCAGATCCACGTGATAATAAATGCCATCAACCAATTCCAAGGTCTTAGCAAGCTGACGTGCGCGGCGTTGGCGTTGCCTCTGACGAGCCCTCTTTGTCAGAATCGGCGTGCCTTCGTTAAACAACTCATGTACTGAAGAGGAGTCATTGTGATCTGAAATCACAGCTTCATTAGATGTTGGAGGAGCGTTGCGAGGGGAAGCCTTAGCAACAATTGGGCAAGAGTCACCCCGAGCCTTCGTTGGCGTGTAAACCTTCTCAAAAGGTGAGATCTTCTTGCACCTGCAAGGCGTGGAAGATATTGAGGAGGAGGATGAGAGGTATTCCTCAAACTTAGTCTGGTCAAACTCATACTCGACCTCTGCATCAACTGGGATCTTGATCCTTGGTTGGACACAACAGCCTCGGTGACGAGGCTGTTGGCTCCCACTGTGATCGTCAGCATGTTTAGGGTGAAAGTTGGTTTATTTATAAGATTCAAAAGAGTTAATCTTTTTATAAGATTCAAAAAGAGTTAATCTTTTAATAGGATTACTCACTTACACAAATAAAAAAAATTACAACTCTCTTCAAATACACGCTGGGGACGTTTATCATTCGCTGCTTGCGTGGGATCATTGCCTGTGTCGGGGACGCGTTAGTCTGTGGACCATCGCAGATCAAATCAGGTTGACAGAATAAAAATTTAATGCTCTTACTTCATAAAGAAAACAATTGCAGAAGTGGTAATCTCGACCAAGGGAGATTACGACTCTTCTTGAGATCAAAACAAAGTCTGATCTCAAGGAATGATGAAACGGGCCTCAGATCCTTCGAATAGCTCCCTCTTTATGCTGAAGTTTACCAAGATCTGCTAGCCTTCCTCTGAAATTGATGATTCACTCTCCAATTTGACAGCACCTCATCTCTAATTTTAAGATCCTGTGAATAAGGGCCTTATGCTTGTATTTATAGGCTTCAGAAACTTTATTTTTGGATAAGATTTAATGATTTGGCCATATCTTCAGTTAATAACGGCCTAACCATGTTTAGATATGATATCCAAGTAGTTAGGAGGCTCTGGAACAAACAAATCCCAAGAAAATAGAAACCACATTTTGGAGGTTTCGGGTGCGAGTCAATCCAACGTGACTCGCGGGCTTGCGCGTCACCTTAAGGTGACCCGGCCCTGTGCGGGTCACATTAGAGTGACCCACATGATATTTTGGTCTTAACTCTCACGTCCGATCTCGAAATAATGTAATTCAAGATGCGTTGGAAAGCTGATGAAGAGAAATATAACTTTTATCTTTTGTCCTTTTCCAGATTTGATATGGGTCACATTGAAAACAATACTTTTTCGTGCGGGTCACTTCAAAGTGACTCGCACAGGTGTTTGGCCTTAACACCCACGTCCGACCTCAGAATAAGGTGATTCAAGATGCATGGGAAAACTAATGAAGAGAACTACAACCTTTATCTTTTGACTTTGTCTAGATTTGATGTGAATCATATTAAAAACAATACTTTTTCGTGTGGGTCACTTCAAGGTGACCGGCACAGGCGCGAGTCACCTTAGTGTGACCCGCATAGTAGTTTAGCCTTAACTCCCACATCCGACCTCAGAATGAGCTGATTCAAGATGTATTGAAAAGCTAACAAAGCAAGATAAAACTTTTATCTTTTGACATTTTTCAGATTCGATGTGGGTCACATTGAAAACAATAATTTTTCATGCAAATCACATCAAGGTGACCCGCAAAGGTGCGGGTTACCTTAGTGTGACCCGCACGGTAGTTTGGCCTTAACTCCCACGTACGACTTCAGAATGAGGTGATTCAAGATGTATTAGAAAGATGACAAATAGTGATACAACCTTTATCTTTTGAGATTTTTTGGATTCGAAATGCATCATGGTCAAAATATCACTTCTTCATGCAGGTCACCTCGAAGTATTCTGATTGTATTTGCTTCGTCGTTTCAAACGTTTCGACATTTCACATGCGTTCTTTGGCTTCTTTTTTTATGGCATCGGATGATCCACTTTGACTCAGATAATTCTCTCTGACTTGAATAATAGCGTTCATCGCCTCCTCTCCGTTTCGAACTATGTGCGGGAACCTATAGGTAATTTTTGACGCCTACAGTTACCATCTGTATTGATCAGATTAGTCGCAGCAATGTGCCTCTTGTGACCCGATACCTTTTGCGAAGGTACAGGTGGAAGGTCCTCCACTCACTTGGTGAGTTCGGCTGAATTGAAGTCTTCTCCTTCAGAGGGAGGACTGTATGAACAGTATAACCCCAAGGAGAGATGCTTCTTTAGTGAGTCGATGGTAGGAGGAACCTTTGTCTCCTCGGATACTTTGCGGATCTTGCGCATAGCCTTGGGGCTAAGGGATCTAGTGAAAAGAAGTTTATCATACTTACTTTGGCCGAACTCCACAATAAGAGTTTCGACAGTTGTTCTGGCGAGATTGGTGTCAGATTGCACCACCACTTCTTCATTGGTGAAAAAGTTAGTCCCGAGCAGAGTTGCCATCTTTTATTTGTGGAAAAAATTATAAGAAAATTAAGAAATAAATTTGTATTAATCTCCCTAACTGACTTAGAAAAAGAATGAATACAATCTCTCAAAGTAATCTCTCTCTAACTGACTTAGAAAAAGAAATATAATTTTTTTATCGGTTTTCTGATTTACAAAAGAGAGAATGACGGATCCCCCTCTTTATTTAAGGCTGAGTTCTTCTTAAGTGGTGATGGGAGTTTGATTCTTGTATCCCGTTGACGATCCAAACACCTCGTTTTGTGGATCTTTGTCTACTCTTCTAGACTTAACATCGGGAAGAACTTGCTAAGCAAATTTAGAACTCTAAACGAGTTTAAAAACTCTGTGAAAGAGTTAATTTCAGAAAGGAATTTTAGTCCTTTTATCCTTAGTAAGCCAATGACTTTCCTCTCTAAGGCAATCGCCGATCTCAAAGATCTTCAACCAAAGATGGTTCAAAAAGCCAAGCCAAATGATCTAAAAGCTCCAACCCAAAAGCTCTGACTCTTTTTAGTTGTAAAACTAGCTATTTATAGGGTTTAATGGGTGCAACTGACCCCTTAATTCGCTCCATAATGGGGGCTTAATTGCCCCATTAAGTGGGTAACCGTTCAAGTAATTTGAAACAGTCAAACGTGACGTTCGCGTTCTAGCTTCAATACGGGAGGGTGGACCTTCGTGTTTGGCTTTTGAAACACGAAGGTGGCCTTCGCATTTAGTTGTTGAAATGTGAGGGTGACCTCCACATTTAACTATTGAAACGCAAGGGTCGACCTCCGTGTTTCGATATTGAAACGCGAGGATCACGTTTGGCTTCAGAGACGCAAAGATCATCAATATGTAATCTCTGTGTCACCTCTGAATCAAGTCTTCTTAGAATACAAAGGTCTTCATCTTGTAACCCTCGTACTCTGGATTCTAAAGATGTGAGTGTCATAAAATTGTAACTCTCGTCTGTTACCGTGAAAGTTATCAGATTGTAACTTTCATCGTTGGTGTTTTGCGAGGATCAGCAATCCTATTTTGATTGAAGAGAGATGGAAACTCCTGAGATCTACAAAGATCAGTTTTAAGAACTGCCTGCTCACTAGGGTTTCAAGAAGCCTCTCGCTCGCTAGTGGTTTCAAGAAGCTCTCTAGGGTCCCGGCCCCCCCCCCCCCCACAAAAAAAAAACATCCTCTTTCAGCTAAATTCTTAGCTATTTATAAAGATCTAGGGTGTAACTGACCCCATAAATTTCTTCATAATGGGGTTTAATGGCTCTCATTATGTGGAAAATGGTTTTGAACCGTTCAAATTGTAATTGAACTGGTCAAACACGAGATTCACATTTTGGAGTGACCCTCGCATTTAACCTATAAAATGCGGGGGTAAGCCTCATTTTTGGAGTTGGAATGGGGGGGTGACCCTCATGTTTTAGAGTTGGAACGTGGAGATAATCCTCGTGTTTTGGTGTTAAAACGTAGGGATTATCCTCGTGTTTTGGAATTGGAATGCGGGGGTGACCCTCGCGTTTTTGGAATTGGAACACGAGGGTGGCCCTTGCATTTTGGAATTGGAACACAGGGATGAACCTCGCGTTTTTATTTTGAAGAGATCGTTAATTGTAATCTTTGCATGTGGCTTTTGAAGTATGAGAGTCGTCAATTTGTAACTCTCATCACTAAGAAACACAGGGGTGATTGAAATCATGATGATCAAGCTGTAGTAATTTTTTGACTATCTACATCTGCCTCAGTGCTGGAAAGGGCAATAACATCTTGTTTCTTACTCCGCTAGGAAATAAGGGAATCACCAAGAAATATACATTAACCTGTGGTAGACTTCTTGGTAGTTCGATCACCAGCCAAATCAAGCTCAGAATATGCACAAAGCTCTAAATCGGATGTAGCAGGAAATAGAAGAGAGCGAGTGCTAGTGCCCTGGAGATACCGAAGAATCTGTAATAAGGTAGTATAGAATACAGAACGTGGGGCATTAACAAATTGATTGATAATGCCAACAGCATGAAAGATATTTGGTCGAGAGATGCACAAATAGACCAACTGAGTAACAAGATGTCGGTATTAGGTAGGATCAGATAGAGGCACCATCAGTAGAGAAAAGTTTGACATTCTATTGAAGTAGAGTATCGACAGTTGAATCATCAGTTAGCTCAGCACGAGCTAGAATATTCGAGAGATGCTTCTGTTGAGACAGTAGTACTCCCTACGGCCCCTAATAAATTTCTAGACCAAGAAAATAGAGAAGAGATCGAAGATCCTTTATGTGGAACTATTGTTTCAATTTAGATTTTACGTATTGTATACCAGCAACATCATCACCTGTAATGATCATATCATCTACATAAAAGAGTAATAAAACTCTATCGCGTGATGTAGTACAAACACACAAAGAAACATCTTGATGACTTTCCATAAAGCCCGTCTTGAGCACGACATCGCGAAAACATTCAAATCAAGTGCGGGGTGCCTGCTTGAGACCATAAACTTCAATGCTGTAGAGAGAGCTTGAAATCGCTTTTATGTGTGGAACATGCACCCTCATATAAAATTATGTACAGGTAATAGAAATATGGATATGATGGGCTTGGATGCTACTTATAGGATAATAAATCGCTTACTGTCTATATGTTGGTGCCTGTGGCTAAATCTGGAGTAAAACTAATATAAAACAGTGAGAATAAAAAACCCGAAGTGCTGTATTTTAAATTTTTTTTTCAAGTTAGTTGTTGTGCATTTGTGAAACGATGTGCTTAAAAAATATTTGGCCTACTCCGATGCAAGGATCTCAATACCAAACTGCTTCCACGAATAGCAGTATAGTATAATGGTGTGCATCAATCAAGTACTGTCAAGTTCTTCTCAATCTATAAGACCTTTCGGTCAAGGCAACGATCTCCTTGATCTGTTAAAACCTTTTAGTTCAAAACTTTTCGGTTAAAATCTTTCGATTCAGGCAAAGGTATTTTAATCTGTAAAAACCTTTCGGTTCAGGGCTATGTTCCTTTGGGCATAGGCTAAAGCTTGCAAAACTCTGCAGCAGCAGCACAACAGCTTAACAGATTGAATCTGACAACACTTCAGTGTGTTCACTTGTGTCCCAAGAGCTGCCCAAAGGAGCACTATTTATAGGCCTTTCAGGCCAGCTCAAGGGTCATCCACAGTCAATTTGACTATTAAAAATCATAATAACAATTATGATTATAATAGCAAATGGTTTAATTGTTGTAACTACTGCATGCATTAACATCTAAACGCGAGGGTCGCATTTCTACGCAACGTGAGGGTCGTGTTCCCTCTCGCGATCGTGAGGGTCACACCCTCGTGCGAATGCGAGGGTCGCGTTCCCTCTCGCAAACGCGAGGGTCGCACCTTCGTACAAACGCAAGGGTTAGCCGCGAATGCGTAGATTCCCGCACACTGTGAACATGAGGCTCACCCGTATGCTGTGAAGCAGCCTGCGAGGTAGCCACAGTGGTGCCAAAGGGCACCACCTAGCCCCGATGCTTCCGTGCGAAGTGCAAAGTGTGCCTAACAAAGCGCCACTTAGCGCCTCAGCCTGATTAGCCCTAATCCCTAGCCTATTGGCCCACGACCTACGACCGACTAGTACTTGTGAGGGATTAATTGATTTATTTAAGACAAAATAAATCTCGGCTTACCTATGACAAGCCTCAAACTCAGGACCTTTTGAAACACCAAAACTTTTACTTTCTACTACACTACTAAGAATTTATGAAAAATGTCAATAGTTAATAAATATATAGTTTGAAAACTTATTTTTTGAAAGCGGTTTTGACCAAAAAATCCAACACCAACTCCCCTGGAATATTCATAAAAATCATACAATACCATTCTCATACGCTTCGATTGCGCTACTCAGTTCCCAATAAAAAAAGGAGAAATGCGAGGAAAGAGGAGGAGGTAGAGTGGAGATTAAGTGTAAGTAGGAAGAATAGAAGGAAGAAGATAATTTGGGGATATCAAAAGATTTAGGAGTGGAAAAAATAAAAATTAGATTTAGGGGCTGAAGACATTTGACTTTTACTAAAGGGATGGGGACACATCTTTTTCTTGAGGGTCTGAAAGCAATTTTCACATTCCTTATATACAATTCTGAGTAAAGTTTTATTTATTAACAAAAAATTATTTAGTTAAAGAATTTATATTATTATACAAGTCAATTAAACATTTTGTAGTTAATGAAAAAATAAAAAATGTAAAACAATTATATCCATGTGCAAAACAACGCACTATGCTAGTGGATAAACATGAACAATAAGGTATGATGACCAAGATAAGAAAAGTAGTGGATAAAAATGTTCCACACTATAAAAAAGTAGTAGAGAGATCACAACCTTATTAATAACTATTAATTTATTTGGTGAGTGGTTGTGATTTGTCTTTGAATGCAAATTAAAAATGAGTGTAATTCATAAAGCTATAATGAGTGTCGGATTTAAAATGAATGATAAGCCTATAGTAAACAACATAATGACTTACAGTAAGGCAATAATCTATCCACTATTTTGTGGTATGGGAGAGATCCAAATTTTTGTATCAAAATTTCAAACTGGGTAAAACTATCTAGCGCAGTTAAGCAAGGTTAAAAGGGGTTTTCTCACAAAAGACACCTTTAAAATAGGTAAAAATACCAAGAAAAAACATATTCAAAGTTTATTTTATACACAAACTAATGTTTTTCGTTTCAATCAACCAATTTGAACTAATTTTTATGAAATTTCAATTAAAATCTCTAAAATATCCTTAAATAATACATATATCAATCGCATGAGATGTATTATCAACCAAAGTTGATATATCTTTTGGTGCAATTTTCAAGGGAATTTTGGTGAGTTTACTAAAAAATTCACTAGAAAAATATTGTAGCAGTTGATTCCAATGAGAACTCTTTTTAAAGGTGGTTTCTATATCATACTACCTTTAAAGTACAAATTCGGGAAACGCATTCCATAATTAATATTAGCCTTGACCCTTTTTTGTTTTACGTACATTGTTATCCTAATTTAATTAAATTTTTTTCTTTCTAACTCACATTATTTTTTATTTTTCCAATTTCTAATTAATTAATAGAACAATTCAATGAATATATGTTTTTAGTTTATATCCAATAACCTATGTTTGCTATTAGTCCAACTACTTATATTTATACAACTACTCTAAGTTTGCAAAATATTAAAAAAGAGATAAATTAAAAATATTATTAAAAGAAATTTTTTAAAAAGCATTGATAATATTAAAAAAAGGTACTCGAATTCTAAATTTTAAATAAATAAGTTTGCATAATAGATACAAAATGTTATTAAAAATAGAAAATTTTAAAAGTATTAATATTATTTAAAAGAATTAATTGAATAATATCTATCTAATTTCTAAATTTGAAATAAATAAATTTATTTAAAATAGAACAACAACTTTTCTTAATAAGTATTAATATTAGTAAACAAAATTTTGATTTCTCTTTCAGTCATATAAGTTTTTTTATCCTAGTCTACTACGATAATTTTAATTTTTTTAAAGTTTTCTTATCCAAAGAGAATTCTATTTGTAATTATTATCCTCTCATATGCAACATCTCATGCCTATGCATAAACCATAAATTACACAATGTTCGTAGCAATGTCATCTCTTTTAATAGGTATCTTCTTTAATTTCAATATTGAAATTTAAATTTTAATACTATTTTAGTTTAAATTTTGATCTTGTTGGTGGAAGAATTTATGGTAAAAAGCGAAGGCATGAGCATGTTAAGGCACCAATCCGAGAATAGTAGAAATAACAGACGAGAATAAATATTATCCTTAGCATGTCAATGTTTATAGACAAGAAGACAAAAATTCAAGAAATAATTAGCAAGACATTGGCAGTGAAGCATCTGAACCAAGACAAGTTCGAGATCATCAACAACCAAGACAAGTTCGAGATCACGTTGATGATCGCCAAAGATGTGATCGAACTTCGCATGAAGAATTCAACATCAACATCAATGAGTATGAAGCCCAGCGCCGAAATCATGGTCGTAGATATACTAAAGATGGGATATCTATGATAATGAAAAACATGTGGATTGATTTACCATCTTTCAATGAAAAACTCGATATAGAATATTTTCTTGATTGGATTGGTGAGGTGGAGAGATTTTTCGGGTATTTGGGAATTGCAGAAGATCAGAAGATTAAGTGAGTATCTTATCGATTTGAGGACAAAATAACTTTTTAGTGGAAGTCATTATGCGAGGAACGCACCCATCTACAGAAGCAAAAAAAATCCGATCATAGGTGAAGATGAAGGAATTGTTGAAAGCTCATTTTCTTCCTACCTATCACTATGTGTTCAATCAATATTTAAGTTGTCACGCCCCGCTTCCCAAAATACCAGGGATTCAGAACGTGAACAAGCCCCCGACGTATTAGACTGATGAAAAATGTATTAGACCTTCTACTCAATCTAATACGCTAAGAGTCAAGCAATATAAAGCGAAGTCACAGGTCCCCGATCACAGTAGTAAGAATATAATAAACAATTCAGAACCGAAAGATACATATCACAACTGAAATAATTATCCAGACATAATATTCGGGCCAAACATGCCCTTATACAAAACTATCTGAATGAAATGCTAGAAAAATATAAAATATATCGATCAGGCAGAAATGGAAAGTACTGCAAAAGTAAACTAGGGTCATCAACTAACTAAAAGAGATAACTAAGCTTCGACTTGTTCTTCTGCTCCGTTTGCAAAGCCTTCCTACGGAGGATCCTCTGGCTCCTGTACTACTCCGAACTATAGCTGTTCGTCCTCTAAATCTGAAGTACAACTCGAGAGAATAGGAGAACATCAACGTGCATGGCACACGGCAAGATCCCACAAGGAAGAATAAAAATGGTCGAACGACCAATGCAATAATAGTAATGATAATAGAAGCATGACACTAGAATTCTGATAATCTAAATGCAATTCACTACTATAATAATCAGAGTAATCTGAAAATCAATCGGGTGATGAGGTCATGCAGCTAGCGATCAGAATAATCATCTAAGTAACAAGGTCATACAACTAGATGGAATTAATACTTAAAAATCTACAATAAGAGACGTAGTACGTCGAGCAAAATAATCCAAACAAGGAAACCCTACCATATATATCATATGTCTTAAATTGTAGATAATTAAATATTAACCCCGGTCTATGTATGAAAAGAAATACAATTGGTCTACATCTCACAAGAATCCATAATCAACTTAAGTAACAAGGTCATGTAACTAGCTATCCTATAACAGGTCACTGGTTCACATCTCACACAGAGTCAACGTTTATATTATTGGATAACTGACTGTTCACAAATCCCCTACGTGCATCTAGTAGGACTACACGCAATCCGACTCCGACCTGATCCAAACTCAAGCCGACTCGGGTGAATATCAAATTTACGAACCAAAGTAGCGACACCGTTCTACTTTGACCCAACAAACCAACCCCAGTGGCGACACCGATCCACTGATGCGAGCCTGGAAGATATATCAACAGCCTTATCCGATTACATGAACAGAGACTTTCTCACCCTAACAACTCTTGTATTTCTAAGTAAACAACTGTAGGCATATAAAATTGCTTATAGGTCCCTTAGAACAGCTCGGCACAAACCGACAAACCAACGAGGCGACGAAATCGACACAAGCAACGGAATAAATCCATTCGCGTTCGGAATCAAGCCAAGTGTTAAAGAGTCAACGAGTGATCCAACCAAGGACAAACTCGGACGAATCACGATCGAATCAAGATCAGTTTCGGACTCGAACTCAGAAGTGGATTTACTGCCAAATCAGAAGCGGATTTACTGCCAAATCAGATCAACAAATCAGAATCTAAGTCGACCGAATCACGGACAGAACCGAGAGACGGACACAACGAAAAAACGATGGAAAACAACCGCCTAAGGGGGCTCGGCCAAAGCCGAGCCACCCATAGGTGGCTCGGCCCAGTGCCGGCCACCCATAGGTGGCCGACACTGTTCCGTGCGCGGGCACAGTAAAGAGAGCCTATAAATAGGCCCCCTTTTGTTCATTTTAAAAGGTTAGACTTTTGAGAGCCGAAACTCTGCCGGATTGAAGATCGAGCTTAGAGTTTTGAAGACTTGAAGACTTGGACATCCAGATCTGATCCTCGGCGAGCATCCACGTCACAAAAGGTAGGATTTCGAGAGAGGGGAAGAACAGATCTGAGATCTACACGAGATCACACTCCGGATCTAAGCTTGGTCTTAGATCCCGAGATCCGAGCGATTATTTCCTTAGTGAACTAATCCCTCCCGGCTATTATTCCCTTCGTGGGATAATACCCGTCAAATCGTGTAGATCCGACCGGATCCAGATCGCGCGGTGGTCCACGGATTAACCCCGGCGTTGGCAAAGAACCCACGAAAGCGAGCGACCACAAAACAGGAGCTCGCGATTTGTTCACAAGGAGAAAGTTGTAATTTTTTCTTATTTCTTTGATTTTCGTTCAAAACAGGAGCTCGCGATTTGTTCACAAGGAGAAAGTTGTAATTTTTTCTTATTTCTTTGATTTTCGTTGTAACCGGATCTAAAAAAGACCGGATCTTTTGTAACATAAAAAAGTTGTTATTTTGAGATCACAATGACATCAATGAAAGAAACGATTTTCCCCGCGAACAACAACACACAAGCCTCTAGGTCTTATTCATGTCACACAGGCCACTATAGTCATAAATTCCTAACGATTCTCAATCACAACAAGGAATAATCAATGCAACTAATCATGTGCAATAATACCATTGCATATCAGATAATCAAAATTAAGAATTATAAATCATAAATAACATCTACATAATTCAGAAAATAATCTTTTTCTAAATAAATTTATTTTAAATTATTTCTCTTAACAATTAATCTAAAATAATTCATTTTCCAAAATAAATTCCTTTAAATTATTATAATTATCTAAAAAATAAATATTTTGCCGAACTAAATTCTTTTAATTCATTATAATTATTCTAAAAATGTTATGTATCATATTACTATGATATATTTAATATTCTTCATCAAACAATCCCACGAAGATAATTACATCACAAACTAATCTATGTAATCAATAATAACAGATATGAAAATGATAAATCGATAAGCAAGAGGGGTCTTGCCTCGGGGTTTTTATCACGCCCGTTTCCCAAAATACCCGAGAATCGGAACGTGAGCAAGCCCGCCACGTATTAGATTGAGAAGAAATATACACTACCATTTTTTTTCTTTTCTTCTCAATCCAATACGCTAATCGTTAAATACATAAATCTCAATCACAGGTCCCAGATCACAATTGCAAGAATATAAAGACAATCCAGAATAAGAAATAAACATATCATCCATGGTAAATCATCCCAGACATAAAAATATGGGTCGAACATACCCTTATTACAAAATGGTCCAACTAGGAATAAAAATACATAGTTCATAATAAAAGAAAGTACTACTAAAAATATAAAAATCCATTATCAAACTAAGGAAAAATATGATAAAGAGTTCTAATATTCCACAACAACTACAGAAGAAAACTACTACGCTTCAGCTTATTTTTCTACTCCATCTGTAAGGCACTCCTACTGTGAATCCTCTGGCTCCTGTACGATTCCGAGCTGAGGCTGTCCATCTCCTAAATCTTACGTACACCAGAGAAAATAGGAGTACGTCAGCGTGCATGACACACAGCAAGATCCCACATAAAAAAATATAACAGTCGTATGACCAATGCAAAAACCGATACAACAATGAAAATAACAAAAGAAGCATGCAACTGGGAATATAACCAAAACAACATGCAATCCACTACTAAAGATAACAATATAACCAAAACAACATGCAATCCACTACTAAAGATAACAATCAGAAGAATCCATAAACATCCGAATAACAAAGTCATACAACTAGATGGAATTAATACTAAAGATAACAATCAGAAGAATCCATAAACATCCGAATAACAAAGTCATACAACTAGATGGAATTAATACTTAAAAATCTATAACTCGAGACGTAGTACGTCAAACGAAATAATCCAAACAAGGAAACCCTCATGTATATACCATATGTCTCAAATTATAGATAATTAAACATTAATCCCGATCTATGTATGAAGAGAAATACAACTAGCCTACATCTCACAAGAATTATACTTAACCAAAAAATTGAAGTCATGTAACTAGCCATCCTATAACAGGCCACTGGTTCACATCTCACATAGAGTCAACGCTCATATCCTCGGGTAACTGACTGATCGCAATCATAAATATCCCAACTCCTTAGACCCACCCCGATGACTACACAAACTTCACCGGCGCGAGCCCGGAATACAACCATAATCATAAATATCTTAACTCCTCAGACCCACCACGGTGACTACATAAACTTCACCGGCGCGAGCCCGAAATACAACCACAATCACAAATATCTCAATTCCTCAGACTCACCCCGGTGACTACACAAACTTCACCGGCGCGAGCCTGGAAAATACATCAACAATCCCAACCGCTCACATAGACCAAGACTTCTCACCCCAATTCTTGTAATTTCAGGTCAACTACACACGAGGTTCTAGATCCTAACTGTGTCATACAGGTCACTATAGTCATGTACTTCTCATGATTCTCAACATGGAATAATAAATGCAATTACGCTAAGTGTCGATGTCATGAAGTGTGAACAAGGGTCATGATCACATGCAAGAACATATGAGTGTAAAGCTACTATTAACAATGCAAGATGAAACTACCATTAACAGCTGTTTTGCACACGAAAATCAAAATCTCAGTTATTAATTCTAAGAATAATTTCCTTTAAAATTATCTCTCATTATAAAAATTTCTAAAATAATCTTCTTAAAATAGTTTAACAATTCAAATAATTTGTTTTTTCCAAAATAAATTATTTTAAATTATCTATTTAATAATTATTCAAAACCAACTCTTTTTCCAAATAATCTCTTTTCTCAACATAATAATTCTAATTAATCTATAAAAATATTAATTTATCGTTTGAAATCATTTAATATTACCATCAACAGTCCCACACAGATAATTATTAACAGTTCTAAAATTGTTGATAATTCATAATAAATAGAAAAATGTAGATCTGAGGAAGTGGTATCTTCACTGTGAGACCAAGGGGTCTGATGACAAAGCGACGACACCGATGCGGACGCGGCGTGTGACGAACGAGGTGACGTGGATCTAATGGCGTCGAATCTGGAGTTGACGATGGCTATAACGACTGAGTGAAGAGGTTGAGGGCTGTGCATGACGAGCGGCGGGGGAGCTCGTGATTGGATCTGAGAAGAGGGGCAGCGAGCGGCAGACTTAACGGCTCACTGCTGGGCTGAACGCGACGGAGGTGGTGACAGGCTGAACGTGGAGGGAGCCGACAAGGGAGTGGCTGGCAGTGGGGGTGAACGGTGGCGGTGTTGGGCGCTTTCCAGAGATGAAGGCGTTGGGTTGGGAGCAATGTGGGCTGGGGTGGTGTCGGGGACGCGACGATGTGGTTGGGGGAGGCCGAGCGCGGACTAGAGGAGGAGCGGCGCTGGCCGTCGCGGCGGGTAGAGGTGAAGCTCGGGACATGGAGACGTGGTTGCTCAGAGGGCTATTGAGGCGGCGATCTCATGGGCAGGATTGACCAGCGGCGGGGTGGTCGAAGTTCGGGCGTGGCGGGATGTGGTGGAGCTCACGAACGGAGGATAGCAACGATCGAACTTGGTGTGAGTGAGCTGCGGGAGTAGGGGAGGTGAGGGGGGTGTGTGCTGGGGCCGGAGGTGGGCTGGTGGGAGCGATGACGATCGATTGGTGGCAGCAGAGCGGCCGGCAGTGATAAGGCGGAGCGTGAGGGAAGAGGGGGTAGTCGGAGCTGCGTGGGTTTCGACGTGGATCTGAGAGGGAGGATAAAGAGGAGAGAGAGGCGGCTGAGATTTGAAAAGGAGAGAAGAGAGAGAGTATTTATATAGATATTTATAGATTGATATTAGGGTTTAGGCATTTAACTAAAATAATTAAAATAATTAATTTCGGGTACTAAAAAATTAACTAATTACAGAATAATAATCTATAAATAAAAACGAACATGTTGTACTAATACAACAGTTGATACGAAATAGTTGAAATATTCACATATTGTACAATTAAATAAGAATAATTAATAACAAAAAATATATTTACTTATATTGAAAATCAAATAATTATGGAATAATTATCTATATAATAAAACCTACCAGTTGTGCTAATACGACAGATAATACGTAATAGTGGAAATAATACAACAAATTATATAAATAAAACATAATTAATAATACAAGATATTATACGAAATATTACTGTTTGGTGGAAATTTTGTAGTAAATAAAATGAAAGAAATTTGATTTGTATTCTCTCGATCTTAATTACATTTTAAATTTTTAATTACAAAAGAGAGAAGAATTGATCTGAATTCTCCCCTTTGTTTAATTCCGGGTTCTTCACGGTGGCGATAGAGTGCCTCCTTCAAATGCTCGCGTCGAGTTTGCTCTCCGTTTATGATCCGAATGTCTTAATTCACTGGAACGATATCTTCTCCTCACGATTCGACGCTGTAGAGAACTTGCGTGGAAAGTTTGAAATTAACTCTGATGAGTTGATAACTCTGAATGAGTTTGAAACTCTATGAAAGAGTTGATTTAACCAAAATCGGTTTATAAACCAAGGGAATACTCCAAGAACTTTATTGCTGCAGGAAGCTCGAAGATGATCTGCTGCAGGAAGCTCGAAGATGAAATGAAGGAGCCGATCTCTAGATCTCCAAGATACTCTAAGATCCAAAATATGATCTGCTCAAGAGGTTGCCGATCTCTCCTTTTGCGATCTATTTTTGATGCAAAAAGCCGATCCCTCAACTCTATTGAGTTTCTGGTATTTATAGGGGATTAAGGGTGGTAACTGTCCCCTTAATCCGCTCCTAAGTGGGGCGAAAATCCCTCAAATCGTAGGGGAGTAACAGTTCCTAGAACTGTTCAGTTCGTGTTTGAACGAGTCAAACGCCGAAAATGACGTTCTGGGTCCGAACTCTGCGTTTTAGACATCAAACGCAGAGTTGGTCCTTTTTTAGGCTGAAAACGCACAGGTCGCGCAGCGTTGTGAACTCTAAAACGCAGAGTTGGGCTCTGCATGAACTTTGCATTTTGGACCTGGGACGCAAGGTTAGGCTCTGCATGAACTCTGCGTTTTGAGTCTACGAACTCTGTGTTTTGACTCTAGAATGTAGCCACGACCTCTGCGTTTCGAGTTTGGAACGCAGCCATAACCTCTGCGTTTTGAATCTCAAATGCGATCACGACCTCTGTGTTTTGAGTTTAGAACACGGGCATGACCTTTGCGTTTTGAATCTTGGATGTAGAGGTGAGCCTCAGGCGGGCTCGGCGAGCTTCAGGTTAAGTCCAACATTCAAGCGAAGTACAGTCTCACAGACGAACTTTAGAACATAACTTGCTGCGAAGAATAGGTCATAACTTTCAAACCGTAAGTCGGAATGGGACGAATTATTTAAGAAAATTGGCTATCTCGACGAGATAGAACTGACTAAACCGATCTCATAGGGTTCAGTTTGCTTCCTCTATTTTGCCAAATTCCTTCCGGTTTGAGAGATATCTATGTTTTGATATGAAGAGACCGTCAATTTATAGTCTCTTTTGCTAGAGTGTTGCAAAGATCATCACCTTGTAACCTTCGTCTTGGCTCCTTGAAAATATGAGAGTCATCAGATTGTAACCTTGTAACCTTCGTCTTGGCTCCTTGAAAATATGAGAGTCATCAGATTGTAACTCCCGATGTTGATTGTAAAGGCTGTTGAATTAGAGCTTTCATTCATCAGATTGTAACTCCCGATGTTGATTGTAAAGGCTGTTGAATTAGAGCTTTCATTGGTTGTTGTGAATGTCGTCAGATTGTAACCTTCTACGTGAAAGTCTTCAAATTGTAGCCTTCTGGAAGTTGTCAAATTGTAACTTCTATCATTGGTGTTTGATGGGGATCAGCTATGTATTGTGATTTTTAGACAGCCTACAGAAACCTCTCTAAAGTTTTCGAAAGTTCGTGGTTAACTAGGACGAATTTTCGAAATACTTTAGATCTTAACTCTGATCTTGGAGTTGTTGATTCCTTGTCCTAAAGGAGTCGTTCTCTGCACTCGCTTGAAAGAGACTTGGTTGAAGGGATTTGTCATGCGGGACCCGTATGAAGGTATGCATTATAATCCTACTTCTGGAATGTAAGGGTGGACCCCTGTGTTTTGAACTTGAGACGTGGGTCTCACCCTTGCGTTTTAAATTTGTAACTCGGGTGTGACCTCGGCGTTGTGGTTTTTTGCGATGCGGGTCTGACCTTGGCGTTTTGACTTGAGACGCGGAGGTGGCTTTCATGAATTTTTAACTAAGTCATTGAGACTTGTCTTTAGCTCATTTATTTTAAGTCTCGGCTCACATTCATTAAGCTGATGGGCCTGCAAACATGCATAGGATTTTTAGCAAACCCTCAGCCATCAATGGATTTGATAAACCTTTACCGACTACCGTTTGAGTCGGGCTAGCATGTGGATTATTTGAATCTGTTTCACATGTAACGTTGTGCTAAGAGAATGAACCCTCTTAGACTTAATGCTATGATTTTGAATACATAGACTTTGTCATTTTCACGGGAAAAGACTAACCGACAATGCGTGTTAGGCGTAGACTTATCTCTAATTAGGGATCGAGATAAAGTCCCTCATGCGTAAAAGGCATGGATTTTTGTGCTATGATGTTGAATACGTAGACTTCGTTATTTTCACGGGTACGAACCACCCGACAGCATGTTTTAGATGCAGACTTATCTCTGTTTAGGGGTCGAGATAAATTCCCCCATGCTTATAAGGCATGGATTCTTAGTGCTACGATATTGAATACATAGACTTTTGCCGCTGTTTCTTCCTGTGTTACTTAAAATACTAGAAGAAAGTTGGAAGTGCCAGAGGTGTAGTATTAACTTGGCATGAATTTTCACTTAGAGTGAAATTCTGAAATTTTCTTCATTATTACTAGGATAATTCCAGAATATCTTTAATCCACTGGGGATTTTATAATGAAAACTTGCAATTTTTGTTGAAAAAGGATTAACAAGTTCATTGGGGGGTTTGACTGTTAGAGGTGTTATGTTAACCTAACAGTATTTTATGGGCCTATCGATCTATTGAAGAGAATCGATACGCTGATTTGATCGTCAGAGGTGTGATGTTAACTTGACAGGTTTGTGGACCTATCGCTCTATTAGAGAGAGTCAATAGGTTGATTTTGCCAGAGGTGTGGTATTAACGTGATAGGAATTTGTTGCAATCAGAGCAACTTTAAGGACCTATCGACCTATTGGAGAGAGTCAATAAGTTGATTTTGCTAGAGGTGTGATATTAACATGACAAGAATTTGTTACGATCGGAGCAACTTTGAGGACCTATCGCTTTATTGAAGAGAGTCGATAAGTTGATTGTCAGAGATGTGATGTTAACGTGACAGGAGTTTGTTCTTGTGATTTGAACAAGATTTTGAAGATTTAACGTCTTACTAGGGAAGATTACAATTTGAGCAATTTTGAGGACTTGTCATCATATTAACAATGATTGATAAGTTGATTGTCAGAGGTGTATAGTTAACATGATAAATTGGGGGTGATGCAAATTGAATTCATACTCTGTGGGGGTGATGATCGTCAGAAGTATAATGTCAACTCGATGATGTGAAAGATTCGTTACTCTTAATCCAGTGGATTCCAAGTAACCAACCCCCAGTCCTGATTAAGACTTAGCAGGGGAAGAAAAAGAGGGGTAGACATGGTATATCGCCTTGTGGCCCACTATCCATCAAGTCGGAATAGAGGAACATCACATGGCAGGCCGCTATCTGAAGAGTTTGGCTATCAGAGGTGTTAACGTGATAGTTTTGTGGACCCACCATCTTATGGAAGAGGATTGGCAGATTGATAGACTATCAGAGGTAGATGTTAACGTTATAGTTTTGTAAACTTGTCATCCTATTGCAAAGGATTGGTAAGGTTATGGACTATCAGAGGTAACTATTAACGTGATAGTTTTGTGGATCTATCATCCTATTGAAGAGGATTAGCAGGAGAATTTAGAGGGAATGGACTATCAGAAGTAATTAGGGGTGCCAAACGGTTCGGATATATCCGACCGGATCCGCATCCGTATCCGAACGGATACGGATATGGTAGGCTAATTTTGAAACTGGGCGGATACGGATACGGATACGAATATGATTTCGGATTTTTTTCGGATACGGATTCGGTAACGGATATGAGGGTTGCGGATATGGATATCCGTAATGTAATAGTGATTCGGATAATCGGATCCCAAATTTATAGTTACAAACCCACTAACCCAAAACCAAAACTTAAAACCAAAAAATCCTAGGCCCTCACCCTCACTCCCTCAGCCGCCTCCACTCTCCAGTCCTAGACCGCCTCTCTCTCTCTCTCTCCAGTCTCCACCCTCATCCGGTCATCCCTCAGCCGAAAATTTCCTCCCTCAGCCATCAGGCCGCCTCCACTCTCCAGCAGCCATCAGGAAAGTGGATATGGTTAAGGTGTTGTTTGCTTTTTTTTTATCACCATATTTATGGGGGATTTTTTTTGTATTCAGGGAGGAAAGTGTTGTTTGCTTGTGAATTGGGGAGCTTGATTACGTGTTTGAGTTTTGATTAGTTTGGGGAAATGATGAGCTAGAAGACACTGGCTGTAATTGATTAGTTTGGGGGAAATGATGAGCTAGAAGACACTGGCTATAATTGATTATTTGGATACTGATATTTTAATTTTAGTAAAGATGCGAGTTTGAACACAGGGTTATGGATAAAGCTGGTGTTATGGCTTAAAATTTTTTAGTATTTTTAGTTCTTGAATTTTGTGGTAATTTTTTTGGGATGTCCACTCATTTAGGGGAGATATATTTTGGGGGAAAAGATCACTGTATTTTTTGGGAATTTTTCCATGAATTTGCAGGAAAATGGTTTTCTGATAGTCATTGTGGTCATGAAATTCCCAAGTTGGGTATTGTCTAGTGAAGATTATAGGTTTCCAGTTCAAGAGCAGGTTATGATTTGGAAAAAATAAGGAAAATTTTCAGGAAGCTATTGTTTTGGAGCATGGATTTTGTTACAACTTACAATAGCGAGAAATGATACAAGAAGCATGAGTTGTAAATAAATGGAAGTGTATGCTCAATTATTATTCTCATTAGTTAAATTGGATTTTAATGATTTATGTCGAATATCCATTTATATCCGTGATCATATCCGATCCGATTCTCAAATATCCGAACCGTATCCGTTTCCGATAAATGTGGATATGGTTAAGGTTTTTTCTTACCGAGGGTGATTCGTATCCGTATCCGTATCCGTTTATAAAAAGCGGGGTTAAGGTTTTTTCTTACCGAGGGTGATTCGTATCCGTATCCGTATCCGTTTATAAAAAGCGGATATGGATATGGTAAACGTCATACCCGAACCGAATCCGCTCCGATAACACCCCTAGAGGTAATCATTAATGTGATAGTTTTGTTGGATTTCATGGTTGACAGAGGTATTCTATTATACATGACAACTCAGAAAATTTATTACTCATAATCTAATAAACTATAAATAAACCAACCCCTAGTCTTGAACAAGTGCAGGGGGAAAAATGGTAGACATGGCACATCGTTTAGTGGGCCACTATCTAACAAGTTTGACTATCAGATGTAACTGTTAACATGATAGTTGTTGGACCTGCCATCCTACTGAAGAGGATTAGCCTCAGTGGTCGTAGTATCTTTCCCCTCTGACTGAGAAGATTGGGCTTGGTCTGATTGCTCAGGCTGATCCTGCCTACTTTATTCTTCAGCTTTGATCCTGACAATAATCTTTTGAGCATGTTCGCCTTGAGAGATTAGTTGTCTCCAAGAACGGTATTTTGTAACCTTCATTTATGCTAGAAGGTCGGTCTACAAGTTGTGTCGACATGTCTTCACTAAGGTAGACTGTGTCATACTTGACAAACATCGCAAAGCCATGTTTCGAAACCTTTTGACGAAGGCTTTAACAGACTCCCTCTTCTTCTGCTTAGTGGAGAGAAGGGTATGGATGGAGACTTCTGTATCCTCTTCAAAAAATCTTGATATGAAAAGTCTCTCTAGATCCGCCCACTTTTGGATACATCCCGCAGGCAGTTTCCTAAACCATTCGAAGGCAACTCCCTTGAGGGTGCCAATGAACAATCGAGCCAGTATGGCATCGTTTGATATCACATTCCCAGTCTGTGACTTAAAATGATAGATATGTTTGTTCGGTGATCCCGTGTCGTCAAAAGTATGTGTAGGCTGTCTAAAAATCATAATAGATAGCTTATCCCCCATCAACCACCGATGATGGAAGTTACAATCTGACGACTTTCAGAAGGCTGTAATCTGAAGACTTTCGCGTAGATTGCTGAAGGTTACAATCTGACGACCTTCACGACAACTAATAAAAACTCTAATTCAACAGCCTTCACAATCGACATCAGGAGTTACAATCTGATGACTCTCATATTTTCAAGGAGCCAAGGCGAAGGTTACAAGACAATGATCTTTGCAATGCTATGACAAAAAGAGATTACTTGGTGATAATCTCTGCAAGGCAAGACGCGGAGGTCCTCCCCGTGTTTCAACATCAAAACGCCAGGGTCGAACCCCGCGTCACAACATCAAAA
>NC_033801.1:83386717-83392990 GCF_001876935.1 Asparagus officinalis | reverse complement strand
ACCGTGAAGAACCCAGTTTTAAACAAAGGGGAGAACCAAATTCGTTCTCTTCTCTTTTGTAATCAAGTTGTAATCGGAATCAAAGAAATATAAATCAATTTTTTTTATTCTTTTCATTGCAATTTTCCTTACATACAAAAGATGGCGACTCCGCTGGGGAAGAGCTTCTCTGATGAAGAAGTGGTGGCGCAATCCGATGTTCATCTCACTGGAACAATCGTCGAAACTCTCATGGTAGAGTTTGATCAAGCCAAGTTTGAGAAGGCTATCTCCTCTGGATCCCTTAGCCCCAAGGCTATGCGCAAGATCCACAAAGTTTCCAAGGAGACTAAATCTCCAACTGTTGCTGGAACGCCAAAGAAAGTCCTCTCCTTTGGCCAAAATTCGTCGAACAGCCCCTCCGCTCCAGGAGCGGGCTCGACCTCTGCTGAACTCGCACAGCGAGTTGAATATCTCACCTCCGCGTCAACACGACGTGCCACAGGCCTTAAACAGCCTATAGAGGAGACCAGCTCCATAAACGTCAACGACGTTGCTACAAAAGCCTTGAAACAGGCCAAGAAGAACGCTGCTCGTCGAAGAAGAAGGTCTCAGCGATGAGCACAACTTCGAAAAAGTCAATCCTCCAACAAACGCGAACTTCGTATTCGTGAGCCTAAACGCGACCCTGAACTTCGCGTTTATGAGCCCAAACATGAGCTTCGCGAGAACCAGACTGAATGCGGCTCCCAATGGCGCATTTTACAGCCAAAACGCGGACCTCAAGCCTTCATTGAACGCGAACTTCAACTTCGCGTTTCCCAGTCAAAACACGACCCTCGCGTCGACAATGAAGAACGCGACCCTCATGTTGCCAAACCAAAACGTGACCTTCGCGTTTCAAGTGCCAAACGCGACCTTCGCGTTTCAAGTGCCGAACGCGACCTTCGCGTGTCAAGTGCTAAACGCGACCTTCGCATATCAAATGCCAAACGCGACCCTCGCGTCCCAAGTTCCAAATCCAATACCGCGCCTGGTGTATATCGTGGAGCTTCGGGGCGCTGCCCCGAACCCCGCCGGGGGGTATACCACCCCCCCCGGACCCCCTGGCCAGGGGCGCGCCGCCCCCTGGACCCCCGGCTCGCTGACCGGGCAGCGAGACCCCCGAATACTCTGCGTAGCGCGACTAGGTTGAGGGGCGGATATAAGAAGTTTATGGATTCAAGGCATCTCAACCAGATCCATATTCACCAAGAGCCAGTCCTGTCCAATCATGGACTGGGGGTTCCAGTTCAAACCTCACAATCAGTATATCGTGGAGCTTCGGGGCGCTGCCCCGAACCCCGTCGGGGGGTATTCCATCCCCCCGGACCCCCTGGATAGGGGCGCACCGCCCCCTGGACCCCCAGCTCGCTGATCGGGCAGCGAGACCCCCGAATACTCTGCGTAGCGCGACTAGATCGAGGGGCAGATATAAAAAGTTCATGGATTCAAGGAATCTCAACCACATCCATGTTCACCAAGAGCCAGTCCTGTCCAATCATGGACTGGGGGTTCCAGTTCAAACCTCACAATCAGTGAGTAATTCTCCTTGAATCTTTATAACAGATTCGAGAGAGTTCACATCGAGAAAAAGATCGATGCAACAAGTCATTCGTTCATTTCAATGTGAACGACTGATTCCTATGGTCCTCTTGGGACGCCAATGCTGCTCATATGCGGCCCAACTGCTGGTGTTCAACCAATTTACGAACGTTGCTTTACCCAACCAACGACGGCGTTCACACAAGAAGAAGACTTCTGAGAATGAATACCTTAGAGTCACTTCTAACATGATCGGCAGAGGGAGATCATCAGTTCCTAGTTCCGATGAGTCAGAGAACGATCAGTCTCCTGGCTTGAAAGACTTCCTGAATAAGTCTGATGGAGTTTATCAACATACTCGGACGCAAACAGGAGCCATTCCCCCTGTCAACTATCGGAGTTTAGCCAGGGGAACCAATTCCAATGATGAACACTCAGCCATTGCAGAGTCCCAGTCATCAAGCTCTTTTGTTGAACATGAGAGCTCCGCTTATATGACGGGAGGCCATGAAGATCTCGCGAAGAGACTTGATGAGCAGGAGGCCATGCTCAAATCTCAGCAAGAGGCCATCAATGAACTCCTGGCCCTGTTGACTCAACTCGTCGCAGACAAGGCCAAATCTCAGAAGACAGATTCGCCACTCAGGCAAGAATCTTCCCGAAGGGAAAGAACGTCTTCGTCCCGACCTCACACAAGCAAAGGGAAGGGAAAAATGGTTGATGACACGGCTTCTGACCAAGAAGCCCACAACCTGGAATCTTCCTCTGATGAAGGAAGAGAGACGGAGTATGAGCAAAATCCTCAGTCGGCTAAAATCGAGGAATTGGAAGCCCGCCTCAATGTCATTGCTAACAGAAGCGAGCTCCAAGATGAGGGAGTTGTCAGGCCCTACCCTGCCGAATGGGACGCAGCCCCTTATCCTCCAAAATTTGAAGTCCCGACGCTACAAGCTTTTGACGGCACGGGATCACCGAACCAACATATCTATCATTTCAAGTCACAGACTGGGAATGTAATATCAAACGATGCCATACTGGCTCGATTGTTCATTGGCACCCTTAAGGGAGTTGCCTTTGAATGGTTCAGGAAACTACCTGCCGGATGTATCCAAAGGTGGGCGGATCTAGAGAGACTCTTTCTGTCGAGATTCTTTGAAGAGGATACGGAAGTCTCCATCCATACCCTTCTCGCCACTAAGCAGAAGAAGAGGGAATCCGTCAAAGCCTTCGTTAAAAGGTTCCGAACCATGGCTCTCCGGTGTTCGTCAGGTATGACACAGTCTACCTTAGTAGAGACCTGTCGACACAACCTACAGACCAACATCCTAGCTCGAATAGGGGTTGCAGAATGTCGTTCTTGGAGACAACTGATCTCTCAAGGCGAACAGGCTCAGAAGATTATTGCCAGGATCAAAGCTGAAGAACAAAGCGGGCAAGATCAGCCCGAGCAATCGGACCAAGCCCAATCTTCTCCTGAGCAATCGGACCAAGCTCATTCTTCAGAACCAGAAGATACTACGACCACTAAAGCTAATCCTCTTCAGTAGGATGCTGGGTCTTCGATAACTATCACGTTAACAACTACCTCTGATAGTCAAGCTCGTTAGATTGTGGCCCACTAGGCGACGTGCCATGTCTACCCTTTTTCCCCATGCACTTATTCAAGACTGGGGGTTGATTTATTTGTAGTTCATTGGATTATAAATAATAAAGTTTCTGAGTTGTTACGTTCAATAGGATACCTCTGTCAACCATAGAATCTACCAAAACTATCACGTTAACATTTACCTCTGATAGTCCATCAACTTGTCAATCCGCTTCAATAGGATGACAGGTCCACTAAAACTATCACGTTAATGATCACCTCTGATAGTCTGCTTTCTCTAAATTCCCCCACCAATCCTCTTCAAATAGGATGGCGGGTCTATCAAAATTATCACGTTAATGATTACCTCTGATAGTCAATTTCCTCTAAATTCCCCACAAATCCTCTTCAAGTAGGATGGCGGGTCCACAAAACTATCACGTTAACAGTTACCTCTGATAGTCAAACTCATCAGATAATGGCCTACCAGGTGATGTGCCTCTATTTCAACTTTATGGATAGTGCCTCACTAGGCGATGTGTCTTGTCTACCTCTTTTTATTCCCCTGCTAAGTCTTAATCTAGACTGGGGGTTGGTTACTTTGGATCCACTGGATTAAGAGTAACGAATCTTTCACATCGTCGAGTTAACATTACACTTCTGACGATCATCATCCCCACGGAGTATGCATTCAACTCGCATTACTCCCAACTTGTCACGTTAACAATATACCTCTGACAATAATCAACTTATCAATCCTTGACAATAGGATTATAAGTCCTCAAAATTGCTCAAATCGCAATCTTCCCCAGCAAGACACTAAGTCTTCAAAATCAAATTAAAATCACAGGTATCAAAACTCATTGTTCCTGATGATAAACTCACCTAGCAAGTCTCCACAGCGAGACGCTAATTCTTAAAATCTTGTGCAAATCACAAGTACACATTCTCTTGTCACGTTAATAACACTATACCTCTGACAATCCACTTATCAATCCTCGTCAATAGGATGATAAGTCCAAAAAGTTGCTCCAATCGCAACACACATCCTGTCACGTTAACACTAAACCTCTGACAAATTCACTTATCAATCCTCGTCAATAGGATGATAAGTCCACAAAGTTGCTCTAATCGCAGCATCCTCCAGTCACGTTAACATCACACCTCTGACGACCAAATCAACTTATCGACCCTCTTCAATAGAGCAATAAGCCCATAAAATACTGTTAGGTTAACATCACACCTCTAACAGTCAAACCCTCCTCAATGAACTTGTTAATCCTTTTTCAACAAGAATAGCAAGTTTTCATTATGAAATCCCCAGCGGATTAAAGATTTTCTAGAATTATCCTAGTGATAATAAAGAAAATTTTTGAATTTCACTTTAAGTGAAAATTCATGCCAAAGTTAATACTATACTTCTGGCACTTTCAACTTTCT
Source organism: Asparagus officinalis (assembly GCF_001876935.1). Taxonomy (NCBI): domain Eukaryota; kingdom Viridiplantae; phylum Streptophyta; class Magnoliopsida; order Asparagales; family Asparagaceae; genus Asparagus; species Asparagus officinalis. The sequence goes on along the minus strand of NC_033801.1, from coordinate 83,388,402 downwards.
TTCGGTGTTTCAAGCCACACAGGGAGAAACGACACCAAAAATCCATGCCTTCACGCATGGGGGACTTTATCTCGATCCCTAATTAGAGATAAGTCTACGCCTAACACGCGTTGCCGGTTAATCTTTCGCCGTGAAAAAGACACCAGGATTCATGCCTGGGGGAATTTATCTCGATCCCTAATTAGAGATAAGTCTACGCCTAACACGCGTTGCCGGTTAATCTTTCGCCGTGAAAAAGACACCAGGATTCATGACTGGGGGACTTTATCTCGATCCCTAATTAGAGATAAGCCTGCATCTAACACATGCTGCCGGGTAGCCTATTCCCGCAATAATAGCAAAGCCTACGTATTCAATATCGTAGCAGGTCGTTATTAATAACGCCAAAATCCATGCCTTACACGCATGGGGAATTTTATCCTGAATCCTAAGTAAGGATAAGTCTGCATCTAACACATGTTGCCGGGTAGCCTATTCCCGTAATAATAGCAAAGCCTACGTATTCAATATCGTAGCAGGTCGTTATTAATAACGCCAAAATCCATGCCTTACACGCATGGGGAATTTTATCCTGAATCCTAAGTAGGGATAAGTCAATGTCTAACACACGTTGCCGGTTAGTCTTTTACCGTGAAAAGGACATCAAAATCCATGCCTCACACGCATGGGGGACTTTATCTCGATCCCTAATTAGAGATAAGCCTACGCCTAACACGCGTTGCCGGTTAGTCTTTTCCCGTCAAAATGACAAAGTCTATGTATTCAAAATCATAGCATCAAGACTAAGAGAGTTCATTCTCTTAGCACAACGTTACATGTGGAACGGACTTAGACAATCCATATGCTAGCCCGACTCAAACGGTAGTCGGTAAAGGCTTATCAAATCCGTTGATGGCTGAGGGTTTGCCAAAAATCCTACGCACATTTGCAGGCCCATCAGCTTAATAGATGTGAGTCGAGACTTAAAACAGATGCGCCAAAGACAAGTCTCAAAGACTTAGTCAAAAATGCACGGAAGCCACTTCCATGTCTTAAGTCAAAACGTTGAGGTCAGACCCGCGATGCAAAAACCGAACGCCGAGGTCACACCCGTATTCCAAATTCATCAGCAAGGGTGAAATCCGCATCTCAAGTTCAAAATGCAGGGTCCACCCCCACATTCCAGAAGCAGGATTATGGCACATACCTTCACACAGGCCCTATGTGACAAATCCCTTCAACCAAGATGCCTTCGAAGCAAGTGCAGAGAACAAATCCTTTACCACAAGGAATCAACAGCTCCAAGATCAGAGTTGAGATCCAAAGTATTCCGAAAATTCGTCCCAGTCAACCGCGAACTTTCGAAAACTTTGGAGGGGGTTCTGTAGGCTGTCAAAAAAATCACAATAGATAGCTGATCCCCATCAAACACCGATGATGGAAGTTACATTTGCAATGCTATGACAAAAAGAGATTACTTGGTGATAATCTCTGCAAGGCAAGACGCGGAGGTCCTCCCCGTGTTTCAACATCAAAACGCCAGGGTCGAACCCCGCGTCTCAAGATCAAAACGCCAAGGTCGAACCCGCGTTACAACATCAAAACGCCAGGGTCGAACCCCGCGTTTCAACATCAAAACGCCAAGGTCGAACCCCGCGTTACAACATCAAAACGCCAGGGTCGAACCCCGCGTCACAACATCAAAA